>NC_089511.1:78319140-78644140 GCF_036850995.1 Saccopteryx leptura
GGAGATACAAAAAAGTATATGTGAAGCATATACTGTGTTCATGAATAGGAAGAATAAACATCATTAAAATGTCTATAATACCCAAAGCAATCTATAAATTCAATGCAATTCCTATTAAAATACCAATGTCATACTTCCAAGGTATAGAACAAATATTCCAAAAATTTATATGGAACCAAGAAAGAACACGAATAGCCTCAGCAATCTTGAAAAATAAAAATAAAGCAAGGGGTATCACACTTTCTGATATCAAGTTATACTACAAGGCCATTGTACTCAAAACAGCTTGGTACTGGCATAAGAACAGGCATACAGATCAATGGAACAGAACAGAGAACCCAGAAATAAACTGACACCTCTATGGCAATTGATATTTGACAAAGGAGGTAAGAGCATACAATGGAGTAAAGAGAGTCTCTTTAACAAATAGTGCTGGGAAAATTGGACAAATACATGCAAAAAAATGAAACTAGATCACCAACTTACACCATTCACAAAAATAAACTCAAAATGGATAAAAGACTTGAATGTAAGTCGTGAAACTGATCATCTTGGAAGAAAACATAGGCAGTAAGCTCTCCGACATCTTTCGTAGCAATATATTTGCTGATTTACTCCGTGGGCAAGTGAATAAAGGACAGGACAACATTAACAAAATAAAAAGACAACCCACACAATGGGAGAACTTATTTGCCAACACATCTGATAAGGGGTTAATACTCAAAGTCTATAAAGAACTTGTAAAACTCAACTCCAGGAATGTAAACAATCCAATAAAAAATTGGGAAAAGAACTCAATAGACACTTCTCCAAAGAGGACATACAGATGGTCAATGAGCATATGAAAAAAATATTCAACATCACTAATCATTAGAGAAATGTAAATTAAAACCACAAAGAGATACCACCTCACACCTGTCAGAATAGCGCCCATTAACAAAACAACACATAACAAGTGCTGGAGAGGGTGTGGAGAAAAGGGAACTCTCCTGCACTGCTGGTGGGAATGCAGACTGGTGAAGCCACTGTGGAAAACAGTATGGAGATTCTTCAAAAAATTAAAAATCAAACTGCCTTTTGACCCAGCTATCCCACTTCTAGAAATATATCCTAAGAATAACAAATCTCTGGTTCAAAAGAAAAAATGCACCCCCATGTTTATTGCAGCATTGTTTACAATAGCTAAGATCTGGAAACAGCCCAAGTGTCCGTCAGTAGACGAGTGGATTAAAAAGAAGTGGTACATACACACAATGGAATACTACACGGCCATGAGAAAGAAGGAAATCTTACCCTTTGTGACAACATGGATGCACCTGAAGTCTATTATGCTAAGTGAAATAAGCCAAGCAGAGAAAGGAAAATATCATATGACCTCACTCATATGAGGAATCCTATGAACAATGTGAACTGAGGAACAGAAGAGAGGCAGAGAAGGGGTCAAAGAGTCCAGAGGGAAAGCGGATGAGAGGAGGGGATCAAATAAAGGAAAGACATTAGTGAAAGTATATACACAAAACACAAATAGAGGGCAGAATAGTAAATCATGGAGGGAAGGGAAGAAGGCAGTGGGGGAAGGGGCAAAGGGGGTACCAAGGAGAACACTGAGGGGGAGGGAGGGAGTTATATTTGGGGGAACAGTTGTAACTATGTAAACACAACAAATTAAAATCAATAACAGTTTTTAAAAAAGACTTATTGTGCTTGAAAACAGTGCATATGAGTCACCCGGGGATCCTGTTAAGTCTGACCCAACAGGACTGGGGTAGGCATGAGACACTGCATTTCTAACAAGGTCCCTGGTGGTACTGCCCATGCTGGGGTGGGAGGCTCACATTGGAGAACCAGTGCTTAAAGGCAGGAGCTAAATTTTAGCTTGCCTCTTCCACCTTCTAGGGGGGCATATACTGTCTTCTTACATCCTTTGTCACCTTCGCTCCCTGCCTCCCCGGTAAGCAGCTGGGCAACAAAGAGCTGTCCCTTAGGGCCTTTACATGTTGCTCTGCTGAGACTCAGCTGAGTAAGTGGGTCCCAAGATGTAGATTTGCAAGAGAAGAACAGGATGATGGAGTGTAGGCATAAAAACAGGGCTTCAGGCTGGATCCATCCAGGGTTATGCTTAGAATAGAAGCCACTCTATTCCAAAGACTAAGAGGTTGACACACCCATTGGAAAGGCTCCGGGAGCAAGTCAAATAGGCCACCGTGTCACTTGCAATGCCAAATGGAAGGTTCTCCTGAGCTTGAAGATGCCATGAATCTCAGACCCCCAGAGAAGCCTGCATCCTTTTCTCGGTCCTTTGCAACAAAACTGGGGTTCTTAGAAGGTTCCCCCAGAGCTGCTCTGGGTCTGACTGCAGCTGCCTCCTTTCTTCTTCCAGTTCTCAGATGTCTCCCCAAGCCCCTCTCTCATCGCAGACTCCGGGAAGAGGAAGAGGATTCTAGGAACTATTGCTCCTGGCTTGGCAGCAATGTTAGCAGATGTTAGAAGGAGGTGCTAGTGAGGTTGAGTTGACTAAAGATAATGCAAAACAAAGGCCTAGGCTACACAGAGCCAAACTTTGTCATATCAGTAACATGGTGTTTATGTCCCAGCAGCTACAGTTCTCATGGGCTGTGTTCCCTCTACCTTTGTTCTCAGAGTAACGGGATTCGGGTCCCCATCAAGCACCCAATCCAGTAGAACACATATGACAATAACCCTGCAGTTCAGGGCGAACCTACACAGAGGTGTTTTCTGCGGTAACATGCTTCACCTCCTATCCTGCTACAGCCCTGCTTAGTGAGGTGGTTTGTTATAAGGTGTTTGTGGTCTTGCCTCTCTGAGAATCCTAGATGACATAATTTCTTGTGTTATCTGCCCAGGATCCCAGAGAAAATGACAGGGGAGGCTAGGGCAGAGCAGAAACAGCAGATGCGCGCCATTTAGTGTTATTGTCTTCTATAGAGGATGAGTGGGCTGACTAGCACCACCTCTTGTTAAATGACTTTTAGTTCCCCCCCCCAACCAGGGCCACCATCCCTTGGCCAGCGCATAATAATGGAAAGCTTAACACATCCATGCAGCTATAACAATAGCAAAGTTTAGACAGTTCAAGGTCAAGAATATATGCTGGGGATTGTTCAGCCAGTATCTTTTCAGTGCTCTGACATTTAGTTGAAGACCCTGATTAGAAAGCCACAGCTTGGAAAGGTGGAGCGGGTGGCAATGGGCAGGCTGGTTTATTCTCTGGGAAGGCAGCCTATTTTGGGTGTGGGCCTTCAAGCAGGCATCCTGGGATGCAAGAAGAGGCAGCAGATGCCCCTCTGAAAGCTATTGCAGTGACCGCAGGTCCCACTGCCAGGCAGGCTGCTGCGAGCCTCTTTGAATTACTGAGTGAAGGATATCCCTCTTGCCAGCCCCTGTCCCCTGTAGGCACAGGAGAGGGGTATTACAGGCTGTCCTTACCTTGGGAATTAGCCTGCAAGACCCCGATGCTGTCATCAAACTGCATAGATTTGATGTTGAGTGACGCCAAGATGCATTCCTTGTCCTGCAGCGAAGTATCATCAATATTATTCTGATTGGCTGACAGGATAACGCACATGTCACAGAGGTTGATGTTGACGGCCCTTAAATCAGCCCGACTTAATGGTGTACCCTTTGGCATAGAGGAAAGAAAATAAAAAATAAAAAAAGAGAAGCAAAAGTGAGACTGAGGGATGAGAGGGAAAGAGGAAAAAATAAAAACAAATTAAAGATTGCTCTGGAGCTCTGGGAAATTATTTAACAAGTATCTTTTTTATGCCTTGACATTAAGCTGGCCTAACTACATTCAAGGGAATAGGAGCTGTGTGCTAATCTAAAGGGTAGTCGGTGCTGATGGCAGCATTTTAGGCTTGCTCTCAATACTCAATCAAGCTATTACTAACAAACGAGGGAGAGGAATAACGCCAGGCATCTACATCTTCTTCCTGCCTGGAAATTGTCATGATTTAAGTAACTATCCTGTGGCAACCTCTGGCTTTCAGAATGTAATGAGGGGGTGGGTTTCAAATGCCTGTTTATTTAACAGCAGGACACTTCTGTCTCAAGCAAAAGATGGCAGCTCCAAGTAGAACTGCCAACACAGCTAAGGGGACGCCCCCAGCAAGCACGGGATGACGAGATGGGGCTGAAACGCGGGCCCACTTGGAGGACGTGGGAGGGAGTGGAATTAATGTGCATCTTGCAAAGGGGAGATGGAAAGGAGTTAAGCTTCAGGTCGTATAATTTTATTGTGTATTTCAGCAAGGAAAAAAATAAGGGAATCGCCTAATTGTCCAACAACTTAGGATTGCTTAAACACACCATGGGACATATATACAATGGGAGTCCACGCGGCTGGTGGAGGGACAGAAACAGCTGTCCACGCAGGCATCGCTGTGGAAGAATCTCAAATAGAGGGATATATGAAAAAAGAAAAAAAAAGTTCTACACAATTTGAAAAGTATGATTTCATTTATGTAAAAAGAAAGTCACACAACAAAACTATATATTTATAAATGTGTTTCTAAATGCATGTTTGCTCAGAGAGAAATTCACACTCAACTAATAACAGTAATTACCCCTGGGGAGGAGAGTAAGATTGGGGGTGAAGAGGAAAGTTTGTCTTTGACTTCACATACTTCTGCATTATTTGAATATTTCATAACAAGAATGTGTTTTCAAATTACTGTATAATTAAAACTAAATAAGCCAGTAAACAGATACTTAAAAAATCTTAAAACAACAAAATAGTGTGTGTGGGGGGGAGAACAGATTAAGGAGGTAATGACAGGCCAGAAGCTACCACAGGTGAAACAGAAGGGCTAGTGTTGGGGCTGAGGGGCCTGGACCCCACAGGCTCTGGCCATCAGGAGTCACAGCAGGACTCATCAGCCTGGCCCATGGCTGAGCTCCCCAGGGATGTCCCTTGGAGCTCACATCCAGCCCCAGCCTCCTGGGCCTCCCACCTGAATCCAGCTCTGCCTTGCCTGCATGGAGACTTGAGTGGCCCTCACCTCACTAACTGCTCAGGGACAGGTCTGCCAACTGCCTTATACTTTTCTCTGTTACTCCCTCCTGGAAAAAGGGCTTATGGAAGGTTGAACTTGTCTGTGGGGGTCAAGGCCATTCACCATCTTTCTTGACTCAATGGTAGTCATGATTCTACTCTCTACCCAAGAATAATGCCAGAGTAGAATGAAGGAGGAAGAGGCATTTACTATCATGGGCTGAGAAGCTACTCCATTTTGTATTATCTTTTGAGAGAAAGAGAAGAACAATGCCCCCTTCCGGGATCTCTGGTACAAAATAAGTTTGACCAGCTTTCTGAATCATTGTGCTAGTGCAGAAGCCTCAGCTGCCTACATCTGTATTCTTTCAATTTTCACCTTGTAGGGAATCCAGTAGTAATAGTGATATAAGACAATTCCCGTGCAGTCGTATACACATGATTTCAAAACTCAAGAAATAGAAATGACATCCATAGAAACACCTTGTGTTCCTCGGGGTTGGCCATATCTGTGAGGCACTGTTTAAACAATGAAATATGTGAAGACAGAGAAGGCCCATTCTGTACAAATATGTTGTGTTTGAGTATGCTAAATTAGTGTTTGAAAAGGACCTGCAAATATAAAAGTTCATTCATATACATACAGACAGGTGAGAGGACATGTACAAGGGCACACAGAAACACACACACACACCGCACATCACAAAAGCACACAGACTTATGTAACCCAGCAAAATAATAAGCTCCTTACAAATGCTTTTAGATCCCAGTCCACGTACTACTCCTAGGGGACTATGTGTAAGATCACATGTAGGAAGATAATCATGGAAAAATAGGATCAAAGCAATGTCTGAAATGAGCAAGATGTATATCCGTTTGCTCTCTTCAGTGTGTATGACCGTTCCCTGCAAGTGCCCATTTCTCATTACATGTGTTTATCAACTCAGTGACTTTTTGGCCTAGCATCCAAAAGATACCTGTCTCTATTTTTCTTACGTCTTTAAATATTTATTGAGCACCTATTGTGCCAGGCATATGGGAGGGTAAATGGTGGCTACTAAATCATATTTCTTGTAAGTAGATTCATATGTGTTGTTTTTTGAATTATATTACTTAACTATTTTTTTTTCCACTTTTGAAGTTCTAGAAGCTGAGAATAGAAATAATAAATTTCAGGTTCATAAATGGGAAAAACCAACCCCCTAGCATTATAGCATCAAATTCATGCTACTCAATTTTAGAGATGTGAACTTCCAGGAAAAATATGTGAAGAATAAGTGATATTGGCATGGATGTGTGACACTGAGAACTATATCAAATGTTGAAATGTACAATATCATTGTTGAACATTTCTGGCAAATATATTCATTCATAATTAGAAAGTAGCCTGTGTCCTCACACTAAATTGTAGAGTGCAAACTCTTCTTTTAGATTTGGGTAGCAGTGTTTTGTAACCAAGACTATCACAGGCACACATGGGCAGACACATACACAAACCCAGGAAATCACTGCCAGGCTTTTAAATGAAGGAGAGGTAGAGGTTGAACAGCAGAAGAGGTTAGCCTTCTGTACAGCAAAAATAAATAAAGAGTTCTGTTAAATACTTTTAGTTAAAAACAAAATGTGGTACAATCAAGATTTCCCCAAGCATTAATCATATTGTAAATAAAATGATAGGAATAGTTCCATAAGTAAATTCTGCTCTAAGCATCACAATATCACACAGCACTGAGCCTGGGTTAGCAAGAGAGAGTGTTTAGACACTGATATGGTTAATGCATTTGGTACCAGCTAAACTTCATATCTGATGAGCAACTGAACTGGGCTGCAAATTCCTCTTAATAAGGTCCCCAGGGTTTGACTATTGCTAGACAGAGCACAGAGGAAGGGCTGAGTCCTCAGGCCCATAGCCAGATAAAGAAGCATAGGCATGATCAAAGCTACAACTATTATATCCATCTGGGATTTTCTTTTGTGAATAAAAAAAAAGAAACTCATCAATAACATGACCTTGCACTTACAGGCAATATGGACACTTTGGGGAAGTTGTGAAGCGTCTCCCATTCCCGTTTGAGGTACTCAATGGAGCCCACAAACACGATGTGCTTGAGCTCGTGGTAATGAAAGTTGCTGGCACGGAGTGGCATCACCAGGTTCCGGAGGCCAATCAGGGCTGAGCTGACATCGCCAAAGATGCAAACCACAACGTGGCCACTAAGGACGGTCATGGCGGCTTCACTGCGAGTCTACAATAGGAGGAGCACATGAGCACTGGACAGAAGACCTCCAAGGGTTATAAGAACTAAAGAAATCATGAGTGTAAAGAATTGAGTGAACATCTGTAGAGTGCTTACTATGAGCTATTAGATGCCATTTTTTAAATTTCCATAATGTTTTACATATGCCATATATATTTATAATTTGAGTATGTGTGTATATATTATACTGGTGTAATAAATATATTGAAACATATCCACACATATCACTACTGTTGATAGAAAAAAAAATTTTAAGATATCCCATACATGCACATGAGCAGGATCTTTCATAATGATTTCCAGGGGGGAAACGAGAGGGGACAGCAATACTTATGGTATTTGAAAAGGGAAGGCTTAGTTTCCATTAAGTTATTGATAAAATGAGCTGCATTTTCTGCTTCTCGTGCTGAAATGAGGATAAAATGATCAGATTCTATATCGATCTCAGCTCAATTACGTTGAGTTTTGAGTTCTAGACTGATCATGAGATGGTAAGTACATTCCTGCACCAATAGGTAGAACACGATATCCTAAGCCTAAAATTGGCAAACTGTGGCCCACAGGCCACATCTGGCCCACTACCAACTTTTGTATGGTCAAGGCTAGTGAGTTAAGACTGATTTCTACATTTTCAAATGGTTGAAAAAAATCAAAAGGAGAATATTTCACAATATGTAAAAATTATATGAAATTCAAATTCCAATAAAATTGTATTACAACACACCAACCTTATTTATTTAAGTATTGCCTATGGTTGCTTTCACATTATAATGGCAGAGCTGATTAGTTGTTACAGAGACCATATAGCCAATAAAATCTAAATTATTTATTATATGACCCTTTACAGAAAGCATGCTGACTCCTGTTCACAGCTGCCTTGAGGTCTCCAGGAGCATGCCTAGAGTGGCTCACCTGGATAAGTCACCAGAGAAAGATTTCCAAAAAATCATTAAAAGGATCTAGAGGTAGATCAGCAAAAGTAAAAACAGCCTGTGTTTCTTCCCAACCCTAGGTCTGTGTCTACAAAGAAGATAAATGAAAGAATCCAATCACCCCCATTAGAGGAGGACACCAGCTTCCCAGGAAACACAAGTGTTAGACACTGTTGCTTGTTTTGCTCAGTGTTTGTGAAGAGAACAGCACAGGAAGGCCAGCTGTGGACCTTTGTCTGCCTCTCCTCCTGGCCCCTTCCTCCCTGTCTACCCACCGACTGCCCAGATAGCCCCATGTGGCTTACAATGCTTTTGGGGAGGCATATTAATGTATACTGCATATATCAGACTCAGCTCCATTTAATCTCTAGAATTGACCCATGTATTGATTGTTTAAATGTCAATATTGCAATTCACGACAATGTCAGGGTTATTACAGTAACCCCCAAGGAGAGGAAGAAGCTAGCTTTCAGTCCCTAATCGTTAGAATAAAACAGAGGCTGTCACCATTATTGGCTTCCCTCTACAATAGTACAGGAACACCTAAGACAGAGGTTGTAAGGAATATTTTATAAACTGTGATCAAGGGGGACCCACTGGGGAGGCACAGCCCACATCACCACTTCATGGAGTAGATCTGGAGTTAGTTCTCTTGGCTGCATGAAAGAGTGGGAGCCTGGGTATCACTAAATAAGGGTCAACTAGTCTGTAACTTGCTGTGACTGGGGCTCCTAATTATTCAGAATTGGCCAGATCACCTGGGAGCTAGTTCCCTTCAACAACCCTGAGGAATCCAAACTGGGTCCAGAGGAGGGGCAGGAAATCTAGAATAGGGAGATGGGCAAGTAACCAGTTAGCAGAGTGGCCAACCACAGATGCTGATCTTAGAAGCTTAGACATGGGGACCAAAACACCAATCCTTAGATCTGCCGCAACATCACCTGCAGAACCCTGTAAAGATCTCGATTTCTGGACCTTAGCCATAGAGAATCGGATTCAGCCAGGTGTAAGATCTACCGAAGAAACTACTCACATGTGCATCCCGTGTCTCCTATGCATGATTCAAGACCTCACTCACACGGGGCCTTAATGCCTCAAACCCTGCAAAGCACAATCTGTTTGTATCCAATAAGAGTTCCTGGCCACTACATTTCAATAGTACTTTGTGCCTCTTGACATGTAGCTTTAAAGATATTGCTTCATGGTTATATTTTATGTGTTCTCCCTGATTAGATGATCATTTCCTCAAGATTGAAGCCACTTTATGATTTCTAACCCCCAAAGCTGTTACTGTCTTACACCAATGCCGTTAGGGAGCACAAACCACAAAGCATCTTAGAGCATTCTCTGCTCCAATGTGGCTTTAGAGACGGCCTCTGGGACTACACTGTCTAAATAGCATCTCCTGTCCCTTTCTAACCCATGACCCTGCTTTCTTTTCTTTGTAGCACTTTATCAACACCTAACATATTATATACTCATTTGTCCACCTGGAGATCTTCTCTCGGCCCCCGCTAGAATACAAGCTCTGTGGGAGCAGCTGTCAGAGGTTGTGCCCCAGCAACAAGAGCAGCGCCTCACATGTGAAAGACTTGTAAATGTTTTGTTAAATGAAAAATAATTCAGGTAAAAAAAGTAGTAATGCACCTCCCTAAACTCTTTCCTAACAGTAGGGACTTTATTAGATGCCTGTTATTTATTAACACCGTGGGTCCCGGATGGGGCGCTCAGCCTTTGACCTGCGCAGGTGGGTAACCCCAGGCTGAGTTAGATTCCCAGAGCTGAAATGCAGAGGTGCAACTTCGGGATGTACATGTATATGTGCACCTTTGTGACTGGAACCATTTGTACTCCGGGTACGTGGCAGTGGCTGTCTCCTGAGAATTCTTTCTGTGCTTTTGTCCACAATCTTCACACCTCTGAGAAAGGCTCCAGCACAATGCTGTATTGGCTTGTAATACCCGATTACAATTAAATTGGGAAAACACACACAGTCAGATAAAATACAGGAAAAATTCTAGTTTGTTGGCATACAAGGGACACTTAAAGAAACTGGAACAGTTGTTTCTTAGGAAGGGTGACCATGGCATTAGAGATGATAAGATTTTCCTGGCTGACATCACAGAGCAGGCCACAGCAATCTGGGGATTAGAGGCACAAGGGAGAAAGAACCCTTCCACCTGACCTTTCTGATTATTAATCCATTTTCCATGGATTAGCATGACAATACACTGTGGGAAAGCTGATGTAGGCATTAAAACCTAACGCTGTTAACAGGGCAAGTCTAAAGAGTAGAATGGATTGTTATCTATGCCGACATTCCTGGGACAGACAAGGAAGCCCACGGCTGCTGCAGAGATTAGGGCTCTGTGCCCCACCTGCCTGAGGCGACCCATGGTCCGTCACTGTCATTACCAGCACTTTGCTTGTAGACATTTTGTGCTAACAAGGATTACAAATACGCAAAGTTATTATGTTGACAAATACATTATACTGTTATAAACACATAATAATACAGGCAGTGTCCAGATTTCTTCATGACATTTAATAGTAATAATAATGATAGCAAGTAACTTTATTAGTTCATATGTTGAATTTTAATTTTCACTACAACACTGCAAGTCAGAGTCACTCTTATCTCATTTTCTTACAGATAAGAGAACTGAGGTGCAAGGAGATCAGTGACCTGACCAAGGCTGTGCGGCCACCAAACAGCACAGCAGGCTCTGGCCCCAGAGCCCGTCCGCAGATGTTGTGGTAGTAAGGCCTCCCAACATGCCTTTCCCACAGCTGTGATCCTACTGTAATGAGCCAACAAACATTCAGATATGGAAGATTCTATTCCTGCTTCTTGCTCTGATGAGAGTTCTAGCTGCTTCAATATGTGTCCTGAATTTTAATTATCAAAAGAAATTAAAACCAGGGACTGTATGATCCCACTACCCAGTTAGGAAAATGACATTCCTAGCAAACGTGGTTTGGGACAGAGGTGGACAGCATCGAATCCGTGGTCTGTCACTCACCAGGATGACTTTCTCTATCTCCTTGGGAGCGCACCAGTGAAACATCCCAGTGGAGTCGTACTTCTTCACGTTGGAGTCCATGTTGTCAATCTGATCATTGCCAGGAATTAACAAGGGGTCATGTCTGGGGAGAAAAGGACAGGAAAACCAAAGTGGAAAACGTGATCAATTATAAATGAAAAATGCCCCCGTTACATCTCGGGGGAGATAAAAGATGCAGAGGAAGTGGCTGTCACTGGAGGCGTTCTTGTGCTCACAGACCCATCCTCTGAAAGATAACCGCCCCAACCATCAGCACCTGGAAGTGCAGGCGACCCTTGTCAAGTAATCACTCTGCCATTCCCTCCTTGTCCCCTTTTTCTAAAATGGCCTTCACATTATTTTGTGGATTTGGTGTCCCTTTTTACAAAACGCTCAACCTTCTGCCTCCTCTCTTTCTGCCGGCTATCCAATCTCTCCAGCGCACGCACACACGGTTGTTATTAGCATTGGCAATGAAGAGGAAGAAATAGGAATAGAGTCTCATGCTGACTGACTGGCATGAGGATGGAAAGCCAATTACTCACTCTTTCTGACTACAACTTCTGACGTGATTCCCTTCGCAGTAAAAGCTTTAACAGGCTGCACTTTAAATATTTTAGCAATTTGCCCAATCAGATTTTGCTCTCCCTGGCTGAAGCCCTTTAAAGATTCAGCAGCATGTCACTTCAGAGCAGATTGACTACCAAATGCCCACATCTGGAATACATGATTTCAATACTAAGATAGACCCTCTCTCCTTGCCTTGACAACTGCATTTGCACTAACCGCCCCCCCCCTTCACCTCCTGACTGCAGCGTTCCTTACATGAGAGTCTCAAGTCAGACGCATCTTAATAAACTTGTCCTGAATTCTCAGGGCTGCACTCACCCTCTCTTGCCTTGTTTTCTAGTGAAAAAGGAAGATGCTTAGACAGAGTCCTTCCCTCCAGTGGATGGATTGGCAGAGCCTCACCAACACCCAATAGAATCAGGCAGGTTAACAAGATTACACCATAAGAAATAAACTCCTGCATCTTGGGACACATCCATGTCCAGATTCTATCTCTAATAGTGATTCCATACCTCAGTTTCAAGGTAGGGCATTTGGGTTTCTACAACAATCACCACATATAATTAGAACAATGTTCCAGGTATAGCTAGCTATCAGTGCAGTGGAGCTATTTTCCCTGAATAAGTCAAGATAAAAAATATAAGTAGATTTAAATTTCAAATATTTATTGTAAAGTAATTTTACTTTTTTTTTTTTTTTTTTGTATTTTTCCGAAGCCAGAAACGGGGAGGCAGTCAGACAGACTCCCGCATGCCCCCGACCGGGATCCACCCGGCACGCCCACCATGGGGGGATGCTCTGCCTATCCAGGGCGTTACTCTGTTGCAATCAGAGCCATTTTAGTGCCTGAGGCAGAGGCCACAGAGCCACCCCCAGCGCCCCAGCTAACTTTACTCCAATGGAGCCTTGGCTGCAGGAGGGGAAGAGAGAGACAGAGAGGAAGGAGAGGGGGAGGGGTGGAGAAGCAGATAGGCACCTTTCCTGTGTGCCCTGGCCGGGAATCGAACCCGGGACTCCTGCACGCCAGGCCGATGCTCTACCACTGAGCCAACCGGCCAGGGCTAATTTTACTTTTTTTTAAATTGATTTTGAGAGAGAGAGAGAAAGAGAGAGAGAACTATCAATTTGTTATTCCACCTATTTATGCACTCACTGGTTGATTCTTTTACGTGCCCTGAGGGGGGATCACACTTGCAACCTTAGCATATCGGATGATGCTCTAATAAATTTAGCTACCCAATGGGGCCTGGTTTTAGTTTTTAAATGATCTATTCTGAGCACCAAAGGGTGACCTTTATTTAGTTTTTAGTATTTCTCTCTCTGAAATTTTTCTGATACTTCTCACTTACATGTTCGGAACGCAGAGAGTGGGGCAGCAATCCCTCCGAAATGGTCCACAGACCTAGGATTAAGCTTTCAGGATATCTATCTGCCATGACCTTCCCAATAAGCCTCCCATCCCCACTTTTTTTTTCTTTAAGAGAGAAGAAGGGAGGCAGAGAGGGAGACTACTTCATACGCCCAGACTGGGATCCACCCGGCAAGCCCTTACCGGGCGATGCTCTGCCGATTAGGGGCCATTATTCTGTTGTTCAGCAACTAAGCTATTTTAGCGTCTGAGGCCAGGCCATGGAGCCATCCTCAGTGCCTGGGGCCAACTTGCTCCATAGCTGTGGGAGGGGAAGAGAGAGAGAGATAGAAAGAGCAGGGAGATGGGGAGGCATGAAGAAGCAGATGGTCACTTCTTCTGTGTGCCCTGACCAGGAATCAAACCCAGGACATCCATACACCAGGCTGAAGCTCTACCACTGAGCCAAATGGACAGGGCTCCCATCCCCATTTAAGATGGGAAAACTCTGGCCTGACCTGGCGGTGGCACAGTGCATAGAACGTTGGACTGGAATGTGGAGGACCCAGGTTCGAGACCCCGAGGTCGCCAGCTTGAGCGTGGGCTCATCTGGTTTGAGCAAAGCTCACCAGCTTGGACCCAAGGTCACTGGCTCGAGCAAGGGGTCACTTGATCTGCTGAAGGCCCACGGTCAAGACACATATGAGAAAGCAATCAATGAACAACTAAGGTGTCGCAACGAAAAACTGATGATTGATGCTTCTCATCTCTCTCCGTTCCTGTCTGTCTGTCCCTATCTATCCCTCTCTCTGACTCTCTCTCTGTCTCTGTAAAAAAAAAAAAAAAAAAAAGATGGGAAAACTCTGACTGTATTTGTTTATTCCTGAGACTCTGCTATCAGGCTATGCCAAACAGTAAATACCATGTGAGGCAACCCTGCAAGTTTATCCACAATGAATGTGCTAGATTGGTATAGGAACTTTGCATATTGGGTCAGTATCACCCTTGGAATAGTATCTCAGTTGCTGGGTTATTGGGAGACCTGGAGGTGTAAATCATCAGGCCACTTTTCAGATACTGAACACAGTCAAAAATAATAAAACAAAAAGGCAGTTGCTGATAATAACCGGTCTCAGCACAGGGTCAGAGCAGAGTTTGAGTCTTTTGTCCTTGAAGAATGTATAAACTAGTTCTATAGATATCTCCTCTCTGGGATAAACAGGTGGACAGAAAGCACCATAGAGAAGAGGCTTGAGAAGACAAACAGAACGAACTCTTTCCAGCCCTAGAAGAACATATTTTAGTTGAAAGAGGATTTTAATAATGTTGACTTGAGGATAAGAGCCCTGCTTGTGGGCTGAAGAAGGCAGGGCTGAGTCCTGCCCCCAGAGCATTCAGGAATTCGAAGATACCCAGGACAGTGTTTGTATAATGTCAGTAAGCAAGCAAACGATAGAATAAGCTTCCCAAACTTTCTTTTAGACAACATGTGTCTTCGGAGAGAGGACATCCATCCATTTTGGTTCCTTCTCTCTCTGGGAAGAAATTATTCCTTGGTAACCCTTGCCTCCATCCCTCATCTTAGAAACATAAATGAACAATTCTGATGATCAATTACTTTTCCATGAGAGGAAAAAAAGACAGCTTTCTAAGGTCAAGCCTCATTAACTGGAGTGAGGGTTTGGGGACCCCAGATATAATTTGACACTAGGGCTGCGAGCCGTGGTTGGCGCTGGAACACCCAGGCATCTGGGAGTCGTCATGCTGTACCCGGCACTCCCCACTAGTCTCACAGCCTGGCCTAACGCATTTACATATAAACATTCAGGATTTTCCTCCAAGGGTCTGATTTGAGAACCATCAAAAATCTCCCAGAACAAAAGTATTTCTTTTCTTGACCAGCCATGGTATCTGGAATTTGAACTCTGGCTCTTGAATCAGCGAAGCAACCAATAAACATAAATCCCCTATTCTGAGCCAGGAATAGAACATAGCATAACGAGCAAGACATAGTCTCTCCTCAGACAGGCTCATAACAGAGCAGAGAGAGAAAACGTCAGTCAAACGTTGTGACACACTGTGGTAAGTGTTATAGCAAAGTAACGTACAAGGTGGTATGAGAACACCAAGAACAAAGCTGTTATCTGCCTGGTATTTGAGTAACACTAAAGGAAGGCTTTATAGAGAAGGTGCCATTTGACCTGAGCCCTGAAAGGTAGGAAGGAATCTCAGCATATTTTAATTGTTAATCCATTAGTAGCCATTAGGACCATCTCAGAGAATTGAGGCCAGAATAAAAAGAGCCAAAGAATGGCTCCTGGTGGCAGATGTCAGCCTAACCTGGGGTAGAGAAAACACAGGCCAGGAACACCAGCTGTCCTCGGATGTGCAATGACGCTCAGGTGGGGGAAGGGCTCAAGTAACAGCATGACTGATCGAGAGCAAACTAGGAACAAATCATGATAATTAGGTAGAACAAACATCAAATTTCCAAAAAGGAAATTTTACAAAAATTGAAGTTTTTTTCAAAATTGAAATGAGATGTTTCCCAAGGCAGTGGGCTCCTCATCATTTGAGACATTTCAGAGGAGCTGGGGATATAAAGGGTGTTGTGTTACAGATGTTGGGTAAAGCCTAAAAGACCTTTAAGGTTTGAAGCAGTGTGCTCTAATTAGGAAAGGAGGTAGCTAGAAGGATTTTGGAAATATTGAACCACTGTTGGGCATCAATAAGCCAAAGAGCACTGAGCAAGTGAAGAAAGTTGTTGGAGCAAAGATGAGCAATTAGAAGCATGGAAGACTGATTGCTGTGCCCTTCCCTTAGAGCTAGAACTGTTCCTCCTTCATTGAATTCCACCGTCTGGGAGGAAATTTGGAACGTGATTCATTCCAGCAACATGAGAAGCTGTAACTACTTTGGTCCAGACAGGATACACCTCTTTACCATCTTTCCTGCAGTGATTTCAAGTATCTTAGGTTGGCTTATGCTTCAGAGAGCTCTCTGCCATTGGTGAATAATGAAGAGTCGGTTGTCCACAGGAACTGTATCTAAATTGAGGTTTTTGGAGTTCATATTAATAGAAACAAGTTCAAGCACTTGCCACTGAGCACAGACGACACTGCTGTGGTCAGGACCAGGAGGAGAATCAGGGAGTTTGTTGCACGTGGAAAAGAGGACCCGCAGAAGCCTCCCTGAACAAAGTATCCAGCGTCATTGGTAACACAACAATGAAGAGAACAACTTTCACAGGCTTCAGACCACTTAATTGGAAGCCAGAACCAAGAGCAGATATTGCCTTTCACATCCTAATTATTTACCCATTTTCTCAACTCACAAGGCAATCCCAACTTCCCTAAAATGCACCTCAATTAATTTATGACTCATCTGTCACTTACCACTTGGCCAATGTATATATATGCCTTAGTTTAGGGTCATAGAAACTCTACGAGGTGAGGTATATCTGCTGCTGTTTAGTTAAGGGCTGAACTGTGTCCCCCACAAAGTCTGAATGTTAAAGTCCTAACCCCAGTACCTCAGAACGTCACTGTATTTTGAGTTGTGTTTAAAGAGGTAATTGAATTAAAATGAGGTCTTTAGGGCAGACCCGAACACAATATAACTAGTGTCCTTATAAGAAGAGGAAATTTGGACGCAGTCACCTACAAAGGGAAACCGATGAGAAGACACAGGGATAAGACAGCATCTACAAGCCAAGCGAGAGGCCTGGCACAGAGCCTTTCTCATAGCCTGCAGGAACCAACGCTCTAGGACTTTCAAATTCCAGAACCCTGAGAAAATGAATTTCTGTTGTAGTACCCAGTCTGTGGTACTTTATCATGGCAGCCCTGTGAAACTGATCCAATAATTGGGCTGGAAGAAAAACAGGCACAATGTATCAAACATCTCTCCTCTGATGGCCCTGGTGTTGTCCTGCCCCTTAGTCTCACTTGTTCGGTTAAGGGAAGAGCATCCCGCCATCAGTTTACTAATGGAAATATACCAGAAATATACAATATCTTATTCAAAGAGCTTGGGCCAAAGTCCCTCTCCTGCCCAGCATAACCCACCATCCCTGACATACATATACAGTTAGATCTACTCTACCTAAGTAAGGACTTCTTTTTCTTTAACTTACACACATTTGAGGATCAATTCTTATGACAGCCCAACCCAATAAAAAGAAGAAATATGGACTCTTGCCAATTAATTTGTTTATAGAAAAGGATTGCTTTGGGGATGGATTCCATAGAAGACAGGAAAACACCTATTTCCTTAAGGAGAATATAGCATAGTGGCACCAGAGCCAAAAATGTCTGTCTTCAAGCCTTGGCTTATCTACTAATTGCTACAGTGTGCCTTGCCTCAGTTTCTTCATCTGTGAAATGGGAGTGTTAACCACTGTCATCACTTAATGGAATCAATTTGAGGATTATACGAGTCAAGTCCTGTCATGCACATTTGTATGCATGGGAAACAGTGGATAAGTATCGTGGCTAAGGTGGCACCGCTTAGAGGAGAGGCAAGGCTCTGGACAGAGACATCTCCCTGACTGAAAGCCTCCTCCCACTTGCAGGGGGCAGCAGGATCTTGTTCATTCTCCTTTGCAGTGTCCCAAGCCACTGTGCCCTAAGCTGCAAAGACAGGGAGACCAGCATCGTGAGCCGTGATGAAATGCGCAGCTCGTGTGAATAATCAGTGGAGGATGGCCCCAGGACCCTTGTCAGGACAGGTGCTCAGGGGAACCTCAATCATCAGTGAGGGTGTGGTGAGCTTTTGCATGTCCTGGTATCCGAAGGCTCCCTTTTGGAATACCCACATTTTTATAGCAAACAAAGAGCACCCATGAGTTAAATTTTTCATCTTGAATCTCAGCTCACACCTCAAAGTCCACAACTAGAAATTAAGCATACTCAACTTCAAATAAAGAATACAAGATTATGGTTTGGAAGGTTAGCAGACAAGGCATGCCACTTGCCATCAATTAATCTCAGGAAGTGGACTGAATGCCCGCTGCAGCAGAAACACAGAAAGCCAGCCTTGAAGACAACAGCCTACAGCTAACCAGAAATCCCTTCTCTAGCAGTCCTGTGGTGAGGAAACTGGTATTCTATTTTAAAGAGCACAGTTCCCCTTACAGCAAATAAAGCAAAGCCCAGTTGTTGTTGTTCTGAGGCAGCGTGTTCAACACTGGACTTCAGAAATTCGCATTCAAGTACAAGTAACCAAAGCAAAACAAAAGGATTTATGAAAGAGGAAAGTGATAAAACTGTTTTAAAATTGTATCCTTCCCCTTGCTTGATTTTTTAACGCCTTGTTTCTGATCACGTGAGACCTCAGCTGTCATTACAAGCACCCCATTTAGATTGAGGCCCACCGTGCAGTGGTCTCCCTGGGCAATAGCAAGCTTGAGAAAATTTGGGCAAATTGCTCATCCATCTGCAGGCTTTGCATCCCCGTGGCAAATCCCAGCTTTATTGAGTGTGTATTATGTCAGGCACTATAGCGGGTTATTATCAGGCCATTTCTGAGGCCTCGAAGTTTGCTGTCAACATTCTGCCTAAAGCTGCCTTCCTAGTTTGGACTCCATCCTAGGAGATCCTACAAAAGTGAGACATGCTTTCTCAGAGATATTATTTGCATATCTGAGGACACAGTATTTACTCAATAAACAACCAACTATGAAGGGGAGCTAATGAATGATTTCTAGTCTCTGAACACATTTAAATGAGTCAATGGCATCTCATCAGACCTCTTATGGAGATCGGAAAACGTGCCCCGTGAGAACCCACTCACCTGTGATATCTTTATCTTTGTGACAATTCTTTCTGAGAACAACTGAGGCTCTTGCACTATTTTCAACTTTACGGGGACTATACTTGAAGTAAGGCATTGTGATCTGAAAGGAGACTTAGAATTATGTGTGTAACACATCAGGCTACCGGCGTGGAGAGCCAATCCTGCCAAAGTGAGCAACCATTGGCAACGTACAGACCGACGTCTCTGATTCCACTGAGCGAGGCCAGGACCAGAGCCAAGCAAGCGAGGGCCCAGGCGTGAAATTTAAGGAGGTGCCACACGTGTCTCAGCCCAGTCGGACCCTCCTCTTCAAATGGCGAACGAGAGGACTAGCTACTGAAGCACACCCAGGTGGCCTAGCCCGACTCCCTCTCTGACTCTGGAACTTGAGAGGTGTCTTTAACACTTGATGGGGATTCCTAACCAGGATACCACACTAATGACTCTCTTTTGCTGACTTCTATGAGCTAATCAGCAAACAAACATAAAAGTAAATAAAATATTAGTTCTTGTAAAGTGCAATATTATTGTTTTCTCCCTTCCTTTCTCCCCTGCTCTTCTTCTACTCCAGAGAAGACGGCATGGCAGTAAGTGAGTCCTTGACTACAACGTCCAAGAGTCTCCGGCCATGCACGTGGGTTTCTGGCTGTGCTGGCCCCAGGAGACCAGAGAGGGTCTCAGGTGGTCACCTCAAAAGAGCTCACGTTGGGTTTTCAGCGCCATCAATGATCTGCCTGATTCTGGGGCGCATTTTATTTCTGGGTGCACAGACTTTGGGAAGCTAGCTCCTGCCTTAGCCCACCCTCCAGTCAACTCTCCCAGGACAGGGCTGCCCACTACCCCTGCCCTCGTCCCCCCACCAGCTGGCCATCTCTGGAGTCTCCTTGGAAAACCCTTCAGGCCAGGCTCTAGTCATACTGCTAAACTAGAGTCCTTTACACCTTCTCTGTAACCACCTACTTAAGTTTTGTTTTTCTGCCTCACAAGTAAACAGTCAAGAACTACCGCCACCTCATATGTCACCTCTTGTTAGGCAGCCACCGTTCTCAGAGGAAAGAGGAAATTATTGCCTTTATGCCTGGGAGACATCTGGGAGGACTGACACGCTCTCAGTCCTGGAGGAGAGTGGACAGAGGCTCTGGAAGTGCGAGGGGAGGGTAATGACCTCGCCAAGCGTGCCACTTGTCCAGAACCCGTGTCACATCCACCCCGGTCTTGGGATGATGAGACCCACTCTTTCTTCCTTTCCAGCCCATGGCAGCCTGTCATTTCCTGTTTGTTTGTGCATTAGGAGGTAAATTCACTCAGCTAAGCTGTCCCTGCTTTCCTTCTCTGTTCTGCCCAGTGGAAGAGCTGTGACTAGTCAGGACATTCTGCCATCTTCTATTATTGAACCTTTTCAGTGGGCAGTCCTCACAAAAAGACTCCATGAAAATTCTGAGTCAAAAGGAGAGAGAATGGGACTTAACAAGCAGATAAGTTTTTTTCATTTAATGATCAGTAAATGCCCAAGAGGATACTCTGTTTTCCTCAAATCATATTTTTCCTCCCATTCAGCAAACAAATGTCTAATATTTCCTCAGTCCCCTGACATGAAGCTTCCCTTAAATTTTTCTAGTATTAGTATCGTTACTTATCCATGCTAGCCCGGCTGGGGGCTATGTCTTTGGTAAACTGTCTACCCAACACATCCTGCATGAATACTCATGGCCTATGCTTCTCGATCTTACTCCACGTCCCCAGCTCCGGGGAAACAGGTGCGGCATGGACTGCCATCAGCAAGGCTGCGTGTCCTTGATAAGAGCACACAGCCCACTCTCGGTCCACTATTCTACAGCAGACCCTGGCTGGGTTGGCACCCAAAGGACCTTGGCAGAAGCTGGGGTGAGCTGGGCCATCTCTTCACACCTCTGTATTTATGTAACATGTCTCTGGAAGGCCCCAATGAAGGATTCCAAATCCTTCCTTATAGTGCTAACAGTGACCTTCCCAAATACTCGCAAGGGTTCCCCAGTGCTCAGGACAGGAAAGGCCTTCATGCGGGGGTGCCAGACACTCTCACAGGACCCCTTGCTTTGGCCACATTGAGTCACTGCCTGTGGCGTTTCCTCCATCGGGCTGAACATGAAAGAGTTAATAATATGGGCTTGGATGCTAAACTACCTTTTAGGGTTCTACTCTTTCTAATTAACCAGGACTTTCTGGATTTACTAAACTCGACAGCTGCGACTCCGCTTCTTCATCGTAGGGTGGAGGAAGGGGCAGTTCCGGCTCATGGAGCTGTCGTCAGGACTCAGTGGGTTCCCAGGCACGGTGCTCTCGGAATCACGCCTGGCACCCGGTGAACAAGGAGCAGGCCAGGTAATGCTATCCACAGAGAATTCTCCTTACCACACAGGCTTGAGTGAAATGAAACTTCCTCACACACAGGCTCAGCCTTCCAGACCAGGGCTGACATCAGCTCTCTCCGTTCTCCCCGCCCATGCTAGGTGATGTCCAAACTGTTCCTACTCCACTTTTCTGTATACACTTATGTGAACGTTTTGAAGACAGACAACATGCCATGTTACTTTCCACTTCTCAGAGATCTTCCACAACACCAAAATACAGTGGGCTTCCACTAAACAGGTGCTGGATGAAGATTAATCTGAGAAAAGGAACAGAAGCAGACCGCTGAAATGCACAGCCCCTCTGGATTCCACCTGAGGACACAGTGTGAGAGCCCAGACGTTGCCTCCACACGGTCTACCCACATGGGAAATACTCTCAGCAGCCAAAAGGCACTTGAGAATGCAACACCTAAAAGTGGCTGGGGGAACTAAGTGTGACTACAAAGAGGGCGCAGATACAGGAAATTAACGAACGGCTGCAACTGCAGTCCAAACGGTGTCCACTTTACTTTTCTTCCCCTAGGGGGACTTTCTAGAGAGTTTTCATGGGATATTCAGTGGGGTCCGTGAGATCCCCCAAATTAAGAACCTATGGCTTGGTTACTTAGAGACACAGTTGCTGCCCTGAAGGGCCTTACAATGAAAAGGTGATACAGCTCTCCTCCTGGGCACCAACCCAGCAGCTAGGGACAGTTGAACAACGGGTGCTCAGCAGGTATGGGACAGAGCCGGGAGAGGCTCCTGGAATCCATGTGAAGAGACCAGCAAGGAAAGCCAATAACAGGGTCTTGGGAACCTCTATGGCCCACTCCTCCTCAGGGGCTGTGAAGCTAAAGGTCATCTATCATAACCCAGGAATTCCTGGCTTGGAGCGCAAGAGTTCACCATCTGGCTCCATCTGACTGCGAGAGTTGTCTGCTGTCACGGTGACTAAAAACTACACCGTCAGGGTCCAGACACACAAAGCGAGGCTGTTCACCTAATGATCGTGCAGAAAGTTCAGTGACACTTAGCAATCAGGGTAAGCCTGGTACCAGGACGAAGGGGAGACAGGGCCCATCAGTACAGACCCCAGCAGCATGTTACACTGGCAGAGGGTCTGCAAGAAATCCCTCCCACGGAGTCCGCTTTATTTGCAGAAGCCATGGTGGTAAATTAAAGCCCATCCCAGCCCATTCTGGATTCGCCAGTTTCTCCTGGAGCGATTCCTATCATGGCCCCATAGGCCACTAAAACCTGCCCACATTCAGAATGATTGATTCTGCTCCAACAGCAAGTCACAAACGCGTGTCGAAAAACCCACTTATATACGTCATTAGCTTCTTTTATGGGTTTTTCCGGGCATAAGGAATAGGACCTGGGAGTCCTATCTTCTGTAGGGTAGAAAGGGAGTGTTTGCACAGGGGGAGGACCCAGAGAAGCCACAAGGTATTGCATGAGCCCCTGCTTTCTCTCAATCAACAAGAGGGATGTAGCAAACACAGGCCCTGGCAACCTAATCGCCAGGTGCTCACACCCACCCAAAGCCACAGTTCTTCATTCCTAGACTGGGAGTGTAGGGAAGTGAACAGGGTTTAGAACCCTGTCTTGGCTCCCATGTCAGAGTGCAGAGAGCACCTGAAGCACAGAAAGTAACAAGGGACTTGTCATGGGAGAGCCCGATCCTGCTGAGCTGCTGTTGAGACCCTGGTGGCTGGTGGGGTAAAGCAGCCAGGTGACAGCAGCCGTGGTCACAGCAGCAGCCCAAAGGCACCAACACCAGAATACGTGAGTTCTGTAGTTTGGTAAGTTTCTCTCACCTCCTGACCCACGTTTAACAATTCTGATGCACCACGGAGCAGACAGCTCCAGCCCACAATGACTGCCTCCCTCAGCCCCTCTCCGACAGGCAATGAAAGCAAGACCCACTTTGAAAATTCTCCCCCATCATGCAAACTGACATAGGCATGCTTTTCAAAAACCCACAGCCAATCTGTTGATCATTACTTATTTACAAAGGCCTTCGGGCAGAAAGTCCTGTAAAAACCATACTTGATACAGTATACACTAGTTTTTTCTGCTTGTGGAAAAAAAAGTCCCCTCAAGGCTACCTCAAACCATCACTTTCTATTGCACATAAAATGCAGCATGTAACACTAAAGTATTTAATATATATGGTATAATATATCTACAGGAAAGGCATTTGTGTAGAAGTATGTTACCCTGGATTTGGTAATTTGATGTTTTGCTGAAGGCTACGACTTAAAAAAGCTTCCACCTCGTACAGAAGACCTGTCATCTTGGTACCCAAGAGCCAACAGAATAAAGAAGTACCCTTAAGCAGCAAAACTTTGACACAGCTTTGAAGCATATGAAAACAGTATAACTCCTCAGAATTATTATTACTCAAGATCAAAGGAATAAGCCATACTTTACATAGCAAACAGGGACAGGGAATTTGGCTCCAAAGGTTTCAGATTTCTCAGACTTCTTTTTATTTATTTATTTGCTTCTGTACATTTTTAGGCAAAAGCGAGCACCTGGGCTTTGCTCTCCTTTAAAAGGCTACGACGATTAGCATTAGATAAGGCGATTACCTAAAGGTGAGGACACAGGAAATGAATGCTACAATGACAACTGGCTTCATAAAAAGGGGAGGCTTGGCAGTTGGTGCGTTTTATTCCTCCTCGTAAACTGCAAACAGGCATGTAAATCAGCGAGACCCCAGCCAGACTGAGCGGAGGGGAAGGCGGAGGACTGCAAAGGAAACACTCAGCAGGAAGAGATGGTCACAATGGACAAGGACTTGGGGCTGGTGAGTCTTCCACGGGAACTTGTGTCCACAATGGCGTGAGGACTGCCTGTCCATGTCCCAGAAAGGCGCTCGAGGAGGGCCAGGAAGATGGGACGTGATACGTAAGGAGGAAGGAGGGGGAAATTGCCTTCATTGTATTTCAGTAACCAAAGGGAGAAGAGTGGTCAATGCAAATGAAAAATAAGTGAGGTCAAGATGGCAGGTATTTCCATGGCGGTGACCATGTAGGGAGAGCAGGGCCAGTCTGAGACCACCCTTGCTTCCCTGGGGTGGAAGCAGAGTTAGGGTATTGGAGGGAATAGTGCTGGGATTGGCAGATGAATGGAAGACAAAAAGGAAGATAAAAGATAAAGAGGCCAAGAAAAGGAACCTGCAGGACTGTTAACCTTGGTGTCATTTTCTGTTTCCTAGAGGAAGCCATAGTCAAGAGAGAAAGAAGGACAGGGAAGGGGAGGAAGAGGAGTAGACAGGAGGGAAGAAAGAGAGGGACAGAGGAGGGGAGAGGGGGAGAGAGAGAGAACACTCTATTTCATTATTAACATTGCTTTTAGCCTGAGAAGGACTGGATTACTTTTGAACTTTGCTTTGGTAAGTCCACAGATTATTAGGTTTTTTTATCAGTCAAAATCAATTAACAGAAATTTGATTTCAATAGACAGGATAAAAGGCAGGTAATCTTCAGGTTCATTTTTGATTGTGATGATACATCTCACATATGGCCTTAAGTACAGACAACAGTCCTCGGAGGGACTCCAGCAGAAAGAGACTAGCCGGAGGCGAGCTCACCACACGCGCTCCTCTGATTGGCTGCCACCATCATTAGTGCCACTGCTGTTTAGGAACTACACATAGACAGGACATGGTGACAGCTAAGACTTTAAAGCCTATGTATTTTTCAAACAGCTTTTCAAACTGTTTTTCATGACAGAATTTTTTCAGCTCTATCATTAACTGCTGACAAGCTGACAGAATAAATACTCCAGTCTTTAAGAAGCCATCTTAACGATCCCGTCCCCTCCCCTGCCTCCTACTTGCTGAGGAGGGGCGGGCTGGGCCGGAGCTGGGCAGGCAGGGGTGAGCGCAGGAAGAGAAGGATGTTGAGGGGAACCCCGTGGCCGTGGCTGAGGCCCCTCTCCTTACCTCATCAGCTTGGGCGAGGAGCTGGGGGAGTTCCTCATGCCTCCATTCCGTTGCTTTTTTTTGGGTGACAGCGTTGAGGGCTGCTCATCTTCAACTGGAAATACAGGCAGCTCATGAGATTATGAACAGTTTGAGGGCAGACTGTGAAATACAGGCAAGATATCAAAGAACACACACTCATGGCTCAGTCACTCACTGGGAATTCACGGCTGTCTTTTAGGACCCAGTGACAAAGAACAAATGTGTTAGTCAAAGAAGCCGGCTTAGAAAAGGTGAAAGCATCACCTCTTGACACTCCAGCATTTGAACATGCACTTGAAACAGGCTACAACCATTTGTAAACACCCTGCCATAAGAAAGAAATCATGATTTATCCGTATATAGAAAAGAATCATCTAGATGGGGGCTCGCAGTCTTTATTCTCAGAGATAACTTTGATTACTTTGCTTTGCTAGGTGATCGAATGGGTTTTCTCATACCAAAATTAGAAATTAAGTTGCATCTGAAGCAAGAGTCTTAGAGAGAGGCAAGGATTTGAGGCCTTAACAGCCAATGTTTCAGTCACTCAGGACTGGGAACATCGGTGCATGCGGACACAAGAATCCCCAGCCCAACTCAGCTCTTGTCCCTCCTGCTCCCCAAAAGGAGGGCTGCACACATGGGATCTTAACTCATTAGGACAGGAGGACCAGGCAGGAGAAGAGCCCAAGTGAGGGAGAATGCTGCCACTGCATGGTGTCTCTAATGATGCGGTGAGGGGCAGGGCGAGAGGGCAGCGCTGGGGACTGCAAACCAGAGGCTGTTTCCCAAATGTCTGCACGACACAGCTCACTAAGCCAGGTGAAGCCACGTTCACACACAACACAGCACACTTTACTGCCTTTGCCCAAAGACACCACTAATAAGCTCTGTAGACATATTAGCCTGCATCATGCTTCTTTTTAAGAGTTGCTCGGTAATTAGCAGATGTGTACCCAGCCTGTTACTCAAGGGCATCAGAGGCAAAATTCTAGTCCTCCTGTCCCCACCCCCACAAGTCAGGCTAAAGCTGTAATGTCAGGGAAGAAAAATAAGATCCTTGGATTCTTATAGTTGACTGCAGCACAGACTGGGAGGAAGCATCCCTGAAACCCGGAATGCACAGCAGCTACCTTAAAGCTAAGAAGAGAAATATTAGCAGTGACGACATCCAAAGATGCTTGACATTAATTATGTCAGTGATGTACCAGTCTTAGCGTGCGGAGAAACTGTCATCTCAGATACTTGATATTATCCAGAAAGACCTATTTCAGCACAATATATGGTACTTCCCTGAAAACCCTAAATAAATTTAGTATGTTATAATACATGGTTCTAAAGGAATTCTGGCAATCTAACTACTCTCTGAACCTGCTTCCGAGTATCACACTTGCCCCCCTCCTTCCACTCCACTGTCAGTCTGAGGTTGTCTAAATTCTGGCTTACCCAGAGAAGAGAGTAAGAATGCGGTTCAAAGTAAGAGCTGGTCCAGAAGAAATGAAGGCAAGAAAGCACCTGTAAATGTCCCCATTTACTCCACCACCTGCCCCCTTACCCCCCAGAGGCCCATGCTCAGGCTGAGACCGACAGTATCAGTCACTTAGGGCCCCAGGCAGGAACTGTGTGCCTGGGAGGATATCACATCTTATCAGAAATGAGTATCCACAGCAAATCACACCGAGACTAAACAGCACTTAAAAGATTAAAGGAAATAAATACAAGCCACATAAAATGGTATTGAAAAAAATCACTTAGAGTTGATATGCATCTCTCGGTGAGCAAACAGGCACTCTGAGCTTGACCTGAATTCATCTTCCTTTCACAGGACAGGGGGCTGGGCATCCCAGGCATTAATGCAGTAGAAAGGCAGTGAGATGCAGATTGAGAAAGAGCACACGCACGTGTGTGTGTGCGCGCGCGCGCGCGCACACGTGCGTGTGCACTTTTGTACTCTCCCCATCTTAGGATGGATAGAAAGTCTTGCATGAACTCCACCCATAATCCAAGGTCATCCTTTAAGGATGCAATTGTTGTAGTGCGTTCAGGGTGACCTAGCTCAGTTGAGTAGTGTGCCAGATTGCATAACGTGTGCTCATGGAAGTGGGTCTAGTGTGGATGAGAGTTCTTTTCTTCTCTATTACACAGCCCTTTAATGGTTAGAATGAAACACCCAAAGGGTCTTTTACCTAGTCTGCTACGGCTAACTCTATTCAAGGCCGCCAGATGTTGCCATGGTTTGTCGACAGTCATTAAGGTCTAAACAGAAGTCATGGTCACTGGCATTGCTGTTGGATTCCTTTGCTTAACTTTTGTTTTCTCATGTGCACTGGGTCCACAATAAATAACCCTCTTTGGTTAAGAGCCCATTATCCTTGCACCTTGTTGCTGTCTGGTTACCTACAGTGATGTTCAGATGGAAGGCTTGCAAGTTAGTATCTGTTGGTCAGCTCCAGGGAGACACCTTGTTCTGGTGCTAAAACTATGCCTCCTTCTATGCAAGGAAACTATTTATTTTCATTGCAAGTCAGAAAGGTCATCCATCATAATCATACTGCATTTAAACTGGGATTTGTTCTCTTAAATGAAACTTGTGTTCAAAGGCTTCCTCCTGCACTCACGGCCTAGAAATGCAAACCTGTTCCCTGAAGGGATGGGGAAAATATCTCCAGCCTAAATATATGAACATTGTGTAATGGAGACAACTACACATGGCTTAGATCCCACAAGAGCAGCCGTGATAACTTCCTTCTCATAAATAGGATCTAAACCATGGTTAATTATTACCCTTTATATGGATTCTATCAATTTCTGCATTTTTAAAGAAAGAAAATCCAGGAAAACATTTAGTTAGGTTATAAAATACAATATCCATTTCATGGTTTCTGCAACGACATGAGAGGAATAAAAATTGAATTAGAAGGGAGACTTAAATTTACATCCTTTCGGGAAAGACAAATATACTGAAGTAATGGGCCAGCCCCTCATGCCGATGCGCATTCCCAGGCTCGTGTTCAACGCGCTTTCTGGCTAATTACAGCACACCTCTGTCTCCGGCACCCTCACTTGCCTCACATTGTAGGAGCATTGGGAGGATACAATCTGTTAAAGCAACCTAGCTTACCAGCTTCTTTAAAACACAAACAAGTTCAGGAATCCAATGTGGAATTTTTACAGGGGCTGAACTCCATCCAGTCTCCGAGTACTCATAAAATTCAAGGGCTTGTTTTTGCATATCCCTAAGTATAACACTTAATGTGCTGTTGTAACTTCCCAGTGCTCGCCTGTCTAATAGGCACTGAATCTCACAGTTTTACAGTTGGGGAAGACTCGGTGCTAGGAAAATGTCAGGCAAGTCTAATGAGGCTTCAGATCCCTTGGTTGGCGCTAGAATTTAATTTAAAGTTACAATGATGTTTTAACATGTTTGCTTATACTTGACTAAAGAGGATTCATTATTTCAATGACATAACCTCCAGACAATGTTCTGGGAATTGATTTAAGATGTGGTGGTAATTCCAACAGCCTAACGCAGAGCCGAACATCTGTAACAACATTTGACTTGACTTCTCATCGTCGTTCTGCTTTCAAGCAAAGGCAAGGCAACGTTTTCCAGGAACACTGGCCAGAACCCTGGGCTTACTGCAAGATGATCATATATTTTAATAGATTTTTTAGGAAAGAAATCTCTTTCTTTATTGGCCTAGCCAGCTTGCAAATAGTGCACCCAGGTTCACCCATGCATCTTTGTGGGCCCTTTGAGCAAAATGGGAGATGATTTCAATGTTCAGTTTCCCCAAACTTCCTCAGTAACCCAACAGATGATGAACCTGTTGCTCAGCTCCAGCCTGGGGCACATTCCTTCTTCCCTGTTTCCTCAACAGGGTTTAGGGGGGATGATGCCCTTTGAGACTTAAAGGTGAGTTTGTTGGCTGGAGTTAAGAAATAGTTCAAAGCAAATAAACTCAGAAATGTAATAAAAGGCAACCGACCCATAAACGTGAGTTGACTGGCTATCTCCATTACGTTATTAATCACCACATCTGGAGAAACCCACATCTGCACACACTTAGCAGGTCATTAGTAATGTCATATTCACACTGGAATCACTCAGAGTCAGACGCATGCAAAGTGGCTTGAACGTAAAAGGCTAGCAGGGCTTCTGACCGAAGTCTTGAGCAAGCTGCTAGTTTGCAGGGATAGGGATGGTAGTCTAGATTATTATTTATTGTTGTTTACAGTTTTTCTCTTTGATATTGTGCTGCCCAACAAGCTAGATGCATACTGAAATCCACAGTATGCATCTTTCTTCTTCAACTGAGCCCAGCATGTTAAGGTAGAACACTGAAGGGTGCAGGGCAGTTACTAAAAGCTAGGACGGGCTCCAGACTCCTTCACCTGGCTTGGTCACAAGCCGAGAATTGTGAGTTGTGCTCTTGAACCCAAGTGGGTCTTTGGGGTAGTGTGATCTAGCTTCCACCTTGACTGCCAAACAACAAGAAAAGAAAATGGAAATTAATCCTTTGTGAAATTCCTCATTCGAAAAGTTGCAGACCAGTTTTACCATGGAATAGAATGATAGCTTTAAATTAAAATGGGAGTTTCTTCCTCACAACCACATAGAGAGCTTTTTTCTTCTTTCTCTCCCCGATGACTTCTTGAAATTCTTTCAGCTGTGTTGTTATCATCAATGTCAGGAGGAATAATATATCAGAAGATGATCTTGTTTGTGCAATAATTTCCAAAACCACACTGAGTTCCACTCTCCCTTACAACAGACACAGAAAACTTAGTTTAGCAGCAAGATGTAGCCCATTAACTCCCGAAGCCTGTTAAAATGCACCTCACTGAATGATTACTCTATTATATAAGTCATCACCTGTAATGTTTAACTATTGCTTTCATCTCAAACCACGACCTGATCACCCCCTTGGTTGCCATATTGCTACCTATCTTACATTCAATGGCATGGGTGTGTCATTTTTAAGAAAGGGTATGTAGTATATCCTTGTGTCATGAGTGACATCAGTGAAAAAGCGTGTGTGTGTTTCCAGAATTTTCGGGTGTGCACGTAGTTTTACTAGCACTGAGGTTAAAGAGAGGGCAAAATTGCTGGACTAGTAATTGAACAGTGTGCTTCTTGATTTCTGTGGGTTTATCAAACTTTCTCCGCAAGAAAAATTTTATCAGTCACAGTAATACACTCATTTTTCAATATGTAACTCACAATGGACAAAACTCCCAAGCTGACCCCACCTCCCTCTAAAATGGACGCCCAAGACTTTCACCAGAAAGTCTGGGCTACTTCACTTGAGGGTCTGACGACGCTGCTGTGTACTGGCAGTCCCCACACTGGAGGACAGACAGTGCCTGTTTTATGGAGGTCCTCTAATTCCTGCAACGGAGCGCTGGCTTGCTCTTTCAGGATGAGCCCCACAGAGGGGAAGGACCTGTGCCCATCAGCAAGGTTGGGCAGCTAATCACAGCTAGCTTGGGATAACATGTTATCACCAACAAGTTTCTTAAACACTTTGCAGCATTATTGATAACATCAACCCGTAAGATTTTTTTTAAAAGATCATGGTTAATATTAATACATAGATAATGAAAAGCTGAAAAATGCTGCCTCTCAAAAGCAATGCCAATGAGGTCTCCAACATATATACAACTCTCCACAATTGAGCAATTGCTTTATCATCTATAGCATCAGGCAGGATGATTTCACAACTTCTAGCTGAGAAACAGGAAATTCATTTGGAAAACTGAGAGAGCATACCATTCTATATCTCCTGCCATTCTATATTTCCAAGTGGTCCACTGGCCCTGGTGCACGCACTGGGAGCACCCGCCCCACCTCAGGCTGAGGGGCCAGGAAGGGGCAGGCACATTGGAGCTTTCTCATTTCTGGCTTTTGTGGAGCTAATAGGAGAATGGGAAGGGAGACTTTAAAGAACAGTAGGTTATGTAGAAGTTAATCACAGGGTGTACTTCTGGCTCTATTCACTGCCTGGGAACCCTGAACTGTGTAAGTTAGAGTCCGTCAACACAGAGTAATGAAAGAATTCAGCTCCTACATGGGAGAGAGAAAACTAGTATATAAATATATTAACAGAATCTATATAAGTCGCATATGGAGTGCTTTCTACAGAATCACTGTGGGCCTAACACATCTTCCAGAATCAAACTGGGTAGATTCAATGTACCTACCATACCCACACCCTCAAACCACGAGCCTGTTCTATAGGAACCCTAGTAAGAGTCCAACATTCACCAAAGTCCCTGTATCTAGACTCTCAGCTCATATATCTTCACTAAAAACCTGACCTGTTGTGATAATTTGCTAGATGCTCTGTCCTGCCCAGTTATTTGGTAGAAAATTCCTTTTGGAGATCTGGTTGCCTTTGGCTCTTTCCTTTCTTTCTTGTAACAGACTGTCTCCCTCACTCAAGGGCAAAGAAAAGTCTCCAGCAAAGATCACTAGGTATTAGCTTCTCAGAGATGAGACGGAGCTGAACAATGGGAGTCTAAGAGCAAACACTCAGCTGAGATGAGAAATGCAAGCCTTCCCTTGAATGACTGCTATGGAGCTCGGAGGCTGGGAAGGCAGCAGATGACAGATAACTGCTACTTTGAATGAAACTGGGGAAAATGTACAGGCATCCAACAAAAACAGCTTCTTTGTAACTTTCCTTTCCTCCTCTCCCTACTCCCAACACCATCAAGTTGGGGAAGACTTTGAGGTCAAAAAGTGTAAGCAACTCCCTTCTCCAGCCCTGGCCTGGGCAGTGCGCGTTTGTGGGGCTTAGGGTTTCAGACCAGAGAGGAAACCTGCCGAGTCCCGGGCACCAACAGCTGCCCTCCTCCATCTGATATTTCTCAAGTTCAGGGGTTAGGAAACTGAACATGGTTTTGTGTAGCCATGAGCTAAAACTGTTTTCTACATTTTTTTAATGGTAGGGGAACAAAATCTAAATAGAAGAAAATATTTAACATTAAATTTATATGAAATTCAAATGAGTGGCTATAAAAAAAGTGCCACTGGGACATGGCCACAGTTATTTGTTTACCTATTGTCTATACTGTGTTTCCCTTTCACAACGAGAGTCAAGTAGTTGCAATAGAGACTGCATGGCTCGCAAAGCTGAAGATATTTACTAGCTGGCCCTGGATCAAAAAAGTCGTCTGAGCCCTACTTTCATTTATCTTCTCACATTTTTCTAATTTCCTGTTTTCAAAAAGGACATTTTTTTTTTCAATCTGCCAAGACAACCAAACAATAAAAGAAACACACATGAAGCCCACTTTAAGTGAACAAGTTTGGTGAAGTCAGAAGGGACAGAGGTAGTTTAGTGATTGGAATGTCCCTACCACCCAACCTACAATCACTTCTTCGGATCCCCCTGCATTTCGGGAAACCAGTGAGCATCCTTTTTCCCACTCAGACTTGGTTAGAGTCCTCCGCCCTGCACTAGAAGAATTGAGGCAAACCATGTCTACCATGAGCAATTCTTGGTGCTGTCAGTGTCGGCTACAAGTCCACCCTGCGAGAGCCTGGACAAGACAACAGATTAACCATTAGACGAGATATGTTGAAAATATACAGCTCCAGCCTTTCCCCAGCTAGCTCAGAGCAACATATAGATGATTATTTCAAGCGTCAGCTGCCGCATAGATTTAAACCCCTGCACAATAACTCCTGGATTCATCTGCCCCTTGTCAAACTTGCACAGCGTTAGTCAGAGTACACATGGTGTGGCAGTTTCACTGTGAATCCAGAATGATCCAGACGGCTGCTGTCTCTTTGTTAACAGGAAGCCAAACTGATGAGTTTGTAATGCATTTCTTATCAAAGGTAGTTTCAGAAGGGAAAATGTGTCCCATCAGTTTGGTTAGAATTTCACATAGACTAGATTATGGGCTTAATCAGGACATCTCTGTTATTTTCGTGAGGAAATAGATAATTCTGCATCCGTCCCATTAAAATCACTTTATGCCAATGAATTATGTATTTATGAATTTATAATTATCCTTGATTTTCCCCTCCTGTGGTATACTTAATAAAATCATCAGCTGGAGACTACAGAGCAATAGTGCTTGATAGATACAAAGAGGCTAATATATTTATTTTTTAAGTTAATGCTGATCTTTTTGAGCTGTACGTCTAAAATGATCATTGTGAATAAAGAGATTGTAATTTTCAACTCATACATTTAACAAAGACAAAATGGACTGTAATGGAATTTATGAAGCCTGCAAAAAATTCTTTTCCTAATATGGCTTATGACCAAATAATTTGGATTTACTGGAGGACCAATGGGGTCCCTCTGAGCTGCATCCAGAGAAAATGTCTGTAAGTCACAGAACACTGTTCCCGGCTCAGTGCAATGCCCACATGAATGGCAGCTGCTTGTCAGCCTTTCGCTGTGCTGGCTGCTGTCACCCTTACTGCCCTGTAAAATTCAGTACTTAAAGGCCAGCCTTAAAACAGCTGTTTATCCTCTTAATTTGAAAATCTGATATTTTATTCACTGTAGATTTTTTTTTACTTTAATTTAAAATTTTACTGAATGAAACCATCATTTATCTCAGACTGAGACTTTTGGCGCCCGAGGTCAATGCCTCACTCTAGTCGTGGCCCTGCCCCACCTACTCCCCAAGGTGGTTCTCGGGGCCGGCGCTGCCACCCTGCCTGGCGTCACAAAGCCCTCTTCCTTTGTAGCTGCATGTGTGTCTCTATGTCCCCTTGTTCAGAACTGGACAAGACAAATATAAATCAAGGGTTGGGCTTTTGAACACTTCACGCTGTTTGCATGAGGTTGTTAAGGGAGACGCTTGCAAGAAAGTCCCCCTCATGGGTTTACAAACTGTCAGCCATCCAAAGGAGCGGAAAAAGATCACGTTGCCTCAGGAATCTGAGATCTGCCACCTGCCAGGGTGAGAAATACACAGAAATGAGAAAGGTGAAGGTCTCTCCTGGACCTTCTTTCACACTTCCCGTCAAACCCTCCTGCTTAACACAGGTTGTTTCACATTTCGACTTTGGGATACACGTGTTTATTTCCTTCTATGTTTTGACACAGATACTACCTTTCTTCCCTTTTTGTTTTTCCTCCCCTTACACAGCTTCAAGTAAACATGACTAGCAGAAAACGTCAATCATATTTTCCTTTCCATTTTCACTTTGTTATTTACATTTTTATTTTTATTTTTTATTTATTTATTTTTTTCAGAGACAGAGAGTCAGAGAGAGGGATAGACAGGGACAGACAGACAGGAACGGAGATATGAGAAGCATCAATCATTAGTTTTTTGTTGCACGTTGCAACACCTTAGTTGTTCATTGATTGCTTTCTCATATGTGCCTTGACCGTGGGCCTTCAGCAGACCGAGTAACCCCTTGCCTGAGCCAGCGACCTTGGGCTCAAGCTGGTGAGCTTTGCTCAAACCAGATGAGCCCGCGCTCAAGCTGGCGACCTCGGGGGTCTTCCGCATCCCAGTTCGATACTCTATCCACTGCGCCACCGCCTGGTCAGGCGTTATTTACAATTTTTTAAATTAAGGCTTGCTCCAATGATTCTATTTGAAGACCAGCCTAGACTCTAACTGCATGTATGTGAAATTGTTTTTCTAAACCGTAAGATGTTATATAGGTAAGGGCCGTTATTATTATTATTATTATTATTATTATTATTATTGGCTCATCCATAAACACTGTATTTTCCATTGAGATAGTTGTATCAAAAGCCCTGAGAATTCTAGTATGCATTCCAGATGGTTGCACTGATTCTTTCTCTGAAACTCAGATAAAGGTAAAACGCATGGGTTTTTAGTGCAACCCAGGTATGCCACATGGCCCGATGAAGAATGTTCTGCCAGAACTCTTTAGAAATACTGTATGCTTTTAACCTTGGGAGTTAGGACTGGTCTCAGATTGTGATTTTACACTAAACACAGCACTTAGTATATTTCTTAAGGGCACAGTCACCTTCTAAAGATGTTCTTGAACTATAAAATCATTATCTGTATTCCACTGTAATTTATCCTCAGACACATCCCGTGTAACATTTTAAAATGCTAGTGCATGGTGGGCCCCTTTCTGCTCAACACAGAGGACAAGATGTGGAAGGCAGGAGCAGGGCGAGAAGTGGATGAGCAGCGTTCTGGCCTCACCGTCTCTGAGCTACACTAACATGCAGACCTAAAACCAGGGTCCGGGTGTGCAAACTTCTAATTCAGATCACTTGCTGACAGAATTCTGCTCGTGGAAACAGTATGAGGCCGCAAGCTTCTAGATGCAGGCTATCTAGTAACTTATCTCAGACAAGTTACTCAACTCTGCAGTGTCACAAGATCTGGTCATCCTCTCTGGACAGATGAGGACCCCAAGATCTGGAGATGCTGTAGGGTGAGACGAGATAGCCAGAGGCCACCCCCTGGCAGCCTGAGGACTGTTCTGGTCGGCTCTGCTTGGCGCTACCCACAGGTTCACAGGACAATCTTTAAGCCTGAGGATGGCCATAAAAATATGAATTTCTAACTTTTAAAATCATACAGAAAACTGGGCTTCCATTTCAGGTAACTGCTGGGGCACGAGCTCACCAGCTAGTCAAGTACCCCAAAATTGTTTGCTGTACCCCGCCATATAGTCGGCACGCCTCTTACAACACTCAGCAAGGCAAGGGTGTGCAGATATGGAAGATCCCTCTGCAAATGTCAACTCACAATGGGCTGCAAGAGGGTAACAGTTAAGCACATGGGCCCTGAAGCTACACTACAGGGTCCAAACCTGGCTATTTGGCAACTGGTTTAACTTCAGTTTTCCCACCTATAAAATGGAAATAATCAGAGTACGTTCCTCATTGGACTGTTGGGACAATGGATTAAGAACATGAAGTGCTCAGGAGAGTTCTGGCAGGCTCTTAATAACTGTTGCCCATTATTATCCTGGATTTGAGAAAGCAAATTAACTAGTGCTCTTGGCCATTGGGTCCTTCTCCACAGTACCAGGCCACCATCTTCTGATCCTGGTCTATTCGAGCCCACTCTCGCTCTCTTCGTGGCTCCAGACAACTAAGCTGGTGTCCAGCCACTGTAATAGGGTGTGGTTTGCCACCCCCATGCCCATCTGCTGCATCTTGTTCAGCTGTCACCTCTGTCCTATATTTCATATGGCCCCAGTGAACTGCACAGGTCAAAATAATTAGGCTATGCCAAGTGTCATAAAAACAAGAAAAGCCAGAAAATGTTTAAATGGGCCTCAATTGCAGAAGGCTGTGACCATTCAGTGCAATAACAAATGAAAATCAGATGGAAATGTGCAGAAACCCCACTGTTGCCTCTAAATTACAGGAAATTCATGCTGCCTGCTTCGGATGGGCTCTTTCCCTTGAATTTCTGGTGGGAGGTCATGAAATTGGGGCATTCATGTAGGAGATAGGGGCAGGGGCAGAAGAATGATGGGGTAAAGGGGTGGTGACTCATTCACTATTCCCTCCCACCAGGTCTTCCTTTCACTTACGTACTTCACTCACCCTTCAAGAAACAGATTAGGCTGCCTCTTCCAGGCAGCCTTCCCAGATGACTGTAACAAGGTAGAAGTCTCATCTCACACCCCTCTGACATCACTCTTTTTTTTTTTTTACAGAGACAGAGAGAAAGTCAGAGAGAGGGATAGATAGGGACAGACAGACAGGAACGGAGAGAGATGAGAAGCAGCAATCATCAGTTTTTTGTTGCAACACCTTAGTTGTTCATTGATTGCTTTCTCATATGTGCCTGGACCATGGGCCTTCAGCAGACCGAGTAACCCCTTTCTCAAGCCAGCAATCTTGGGTCCAAGCTGGTGAGCTTTGCTCAAACCAGATGAGCCTGCGCTTAAGCTGGTGACCTCGGGGTCTCGAACCTGGGTCCTCCGCATTCCAGTCCGATGCTCTATCCACTGCGCCACCGCCTGGTCAGGCTCTGACATCTCTTTATTTTCTGCATTAGAATTTATTTTCCATGTCCTGTGTCCTACTTCCTAACTAGACTTATGAGCTCGTCTCTGATAGTTTACAAATTTCTGAATATCTCATAGTGCTGAGACCCTTGTAATGTTCCTAATATATATCTCTCGTTGTCAGAGAGACAGTACTGCAGAGCAGGGAAGCTCAGCCCAAGGGTGAGGAGCCTGGGCTGGGGTACTGGCTTGAATCAACTGTGTGGTCTTGGCAACATATCTCCCCTCCTGTAGAATTGGCATTGATTACGTATAAGGACCTTTTCAGCTCTGATTTGTAATGGTTCTGGGCTTAATGCTCTCTTCTTTTACTTTGACGGCTATCATAGGAGCCAGCTGGGGACCAAAGGCCTTATAACTGTGCAGCCACATATAATTAACACTTCCTACCAGACTCAACCCCCAGAAAGCACTACAGATAGGAAAGTAGGATTCCTGGTCCAAAGAGAGTATGGTCTAGCTCAGAGCTTCTTGATCTTGCTTTTCATTAAAATGAACTGGAGAACTTGACAAAACACCAATACTCGAGTCCCACCTAAGACCAGTTCAACAAACATCTCGAGTGGAGAAGGTGGAGCTGGGCATCATTGCTTTTTCTTTTTCTTTTTAAAAATAAAAAAAAAATCCTTAAAAAAAAACACAATAAAGAGAACCACAAGACTAACTGTAGAAATGAGATAATTGCATTAAGTATATATAATAATTCACAAGTTATATAAAATAACAGTCGAAAAGGTGTTACACGACAGTGTCAGGACAGGGCAAAATGAACGGCCTTCATAAGGGCTAGGCCCGGGGTGGTCAGGGAACAACTGTAAAACTTGATCCAAGACTCGGATGAACAGAGGCATCAGCCGTGTTCACCTGTGTGCCAGCAGAATCGAACACAGGGCCTGGCACGGGCGCTGACCCCACGTGCTGCACCAACCAGGGAAGGGCAAGCTAAGTGGAGGGAACAGCTTGAACAAAAGCAGGGAGGTGGGGAGACACTAATTTAGGGAACTGTAGGAAATTCAGTTTGGCTGGAACAGGAAGATTTATTTAAGGGTATACAAATGGCAGTGTAAAGGGCAGACAGTGTTAAGCTTTAAATTCCAAATAACAGAATTCGGATAACATTGGGTAATAATCTGAGTCCTTTGAAAGTTATTATTATTACCATTATTTTTAACTTAAATACTCAAATTCAAAGAGGGCAGTGGGGGGCTTGCATCTTGGCAAAGCCTATCTATCACACTCCTCCCTCCAACTCAGCCAACTTGCTTTTTGGCCTCTTAAAAGTTACAAGGGTCCAAGATAAGACACACACACATGTGCGTGAAACTAAAGACGAGGAGGCCCCTGGCACCGGCCCAGTTCCATTGGAGGTCTCGCTGTTACTCTGGAGAGTGTATCTGACAGGAAAATAAAGTATTTAATGCCTTGGAAAGGAGGCCTGTGAAATTCACAAGGCGCTGCCGCACAGCCCGGCCAGGCCGTCCACGCTTCTCTCTGGTGTGGGTTCTGCCTGTCCTCAACTACGGGAGTCAATCGTGTCACCCTATAAAGGGACTGGAAGGAAAGCCATTAGCATTTGACATTAACAGGAAGACTGATTGCAGTCAATAGTTTGAAAAAGAAAAGAAGAAGAAGAAAAAACATTTCCAACCAGACCAGGGCTTTCCCGTGAACTCAGCGAGAAGGACACAGTTCCCCGCCCTTCACCCCTTGGTTTTGCCCAATCAACTCCACCTCAGGCTTTCCGTCCAAAGCACGGACGTGAATAAAATAAGCTGGACCCTGACCTGCACGCCCTACCCTAGTATGCCTTAAAAAAGTTAAAAATTCAAAAGTGAAAACTCCACTTGAATTCTCAAAAGAAACTGGTTTCAAAAAGTGTAAGATATTTTGCACTTAAAGTTCTGTATGATCTGATAGGTAGCACTTAATAAAGAAAATAAATAAACAAGTCATCTGGGCTGTATTTTTATTCTTCCCTTCCATTATCTCAATAAATCTATTGTCTCCCTTGCAAGCCTCTGTTCACTCCCAAACACCTGGTATAAGAGGAGCAGGGTAGGTTTTATAAAAGGAGGAGTTAGTAAAGAAGTATAGCTATATCTTTTTTTTTTTTAAAGAAGTATAGCTGTATCTTTAAAAAATAAAATAAAAAGAATGAAAAAAGAGGCTGAGTGAAAAAGAGAACCAATATAATAGTTTTTTTTTCTGCTTCAATAATTCCCAAATTGATTAGCTGATTAGCCTTTGGGTGGACAACTTATGTAAAACAGACAAAAACAAAAGCAACACAACAAGAAAACCAATCTGATCATGTTTGTCAGAAATTTAGTTCTGGCCCAGGGAGATATGCAACATTCTTTGGTTAACTTTGGTAATTCTTAATAAATGAGTGTCACATTATAATTATTTTTATATAGCACATTAATCCAGCATATAAGCCACTTTTTAAAAAAATGTCCCTCAGTATCCTGGTGTGGAACTAAACCTAGGGAATTAACTTGTATAAAAAAATATTAGATGAAAACGGGGACTTTCCAGGGAATAATCAGATGGTGAAGGTAATCCAATCTTAGGGGTGAGAATCTGATATTGTGTGTAGTTTACCTTTTGAAAATACAGTAGCATTTATTTAACTAGGACTTGTTCCAAATGAGCATTAAAGGAAGCAAGTTGGATTTAAAAAATCTTAGCCATTGAGAGGTATTGTCTTAGTGGAAGTAGAGCTCCTCCAAAATAAACAAATAAACAAACAAACTCAGCTTTAGACATTCACCCTAGAGAAATAAAGGACAGAGAATCTGGAAAAGGCAGAAAGGGAGGCTGTGGTGTTAGTACCTACAATACAGCCAGGTAGAGGGTTTCATTTATAGAAAAGCAGCGCCACCTGCTGGCGATCTCCATTTCAAGCCCCTCGGGTTTGCCAGCCATCATCTATCTTGCAATCTATGCATAAATATACAGCAGTATTTCTCAGCTGCTGTTTTACATAAGAATTTTATTACCAGTCGGCAGATTTCTAACACACTGGTTGCAGTTTAATAATCCTCTATTACCTGAAGTATGGGTTATATAAAAAGTTAGAATGTTAATTGTTGACAAACCAATTCTAATATGCAAAGCACTGTAAGTCAACCAGTAAATATCCAAATAAATCAAAAGGGATTGCTCATTTTCTGCTAACAACGTGTTATTAAATACTACAATTTGATCACTTACATAAAAATAATGTTCATACAAATCAATGTACTAAGAAACCAGGAAAAATGCATTGTAATTGTACTAATGGAGAGCTTTTCCTTCATTTATAATTTTGAGAAATATTTTTGCCTTTCTTTAAAAAATGCACTGAAACCAAGATTTCATTTAGGAAATTTTCACATATAACAAAACCAGAGTTATAAATAACAAAGATTACATCTATAAAATGTTATATTTTTTAAATGGCAATAGAGAAGTCAGGGAGAGTATAAGTCATGAAAACAGTGAGCAGAGAAACACTGCCTGTCATTTTGCAGAAAAAGATCACACAAACGAGATAGCAAAGAAACACAATAAAAGGAAGAAACAGGAATGTGATAGGTGACTCTGATTATATCTGCAAAGGAAACTGTGAAATAAATTAACACCCAAGCGCCCTCGAAAGGCATATTGTAGCTTCACTGAGAGTGATCGTCATGCAACAGAGAAGGTTGGTGATTCTGTAAGAACAGAAATAGAGTGTAGGCCGTGAAGTCTGGTGGTGATAACTAATGACCACACTACTGACAACTCTGATTTGATCTCTAACAGAAAAAAATAAAAAAGTACTCTACAAGATAGATGTATGCAATAGGGCTTGTATTTTTCACTTGAAACAAATAAACCCCAAATGGGATCAGAAGGCCCCAGAAAATGAAAAATGACAGTTCCTATGTTGCCCTGATTTGATCTAAAGCAAAACTACCGTGCTGATAACATTCCAGAGCTGGGAGGAAGGTATGGGAAGGGGTGAGTGCCACTGCCCGTTCAGCTGGTGAGAAGCCCACTCTAATTTCAAAGTGATTGAGATTTCATCTCTAACAACAGTAAAGACTGCTCATGCAGTAACCAAAAGGGTACTCCTTAAACATACACGTGTGTCTACTTTTCTGTTTCCGATGGGAATGGTCGAAGCCCTTCACCGTCAGCTCTCGCACTTGTCTAAGTTGGGTAAGACATATGTATAAAGAGAACCAAATGCTGAGGTGCTTCCTTTGAGCCCAAAGTGTCTCCAGTTATCAACCACCGGATATTGGATGAGAAGGGTCCCAAGTATGGGCAGAGAGCATCTCATCTCCCACTTCAACTGGTTACCAGTGTGGAGAGACAGAGTCGCCAGGAGCAATTTTGGGCAGATGTGGAGGGTGTGGGGAAATTTAGTAAAATTTAGCACTGTCATGATCTAAGCTGGAGGCTTCCCATGCCTAGACCAAATTCCCAGTGTAACGGCCAGGGACAGAAGGTCCCTGACACCGGCCCGGGCCTGAGTGATTAAAGGTGCAAGCCCCACCTCCAGAGCACTTGGGATAAATTCAAACTGATCGTAGGTGCATGAAAAGAGCTGGTCTGAGTGAGAAGTATGTTGCAGGCCTGAGAGGCAGATGAGGTCAGTTGGGGAGCAGTGAAACAATGGGTGAGCCACGCCTTCCCAGGATGCTCTCTATCTTCCGGGACTCAGATGCCCAGCGACACGTGGAAGGGGAATGCACTAGCATCCCAGATCTTCTGCAGTGTCCAAATACTGTGCCTGTCAGTAGAGGAAGAAACATGTCGCCTTCTAAAGCAGTGATCACTTCTACATCAAGCAATTCAAAGCTGCTCCAATGGTAAAAGGAAACAGCTGTTCAGAAACAAATGTTCTGTTCAAGATGACACAAGCAAGCAAGAAGACCGCTAGGCTCATGACGTACTTTCCTCCCAAGACACTGTGCCTGACACAGTGTGGAAACACATTCTCAGCAGTTTTTGTTATTCAGCAACTGTGTGTTGAATTCCTATGGTGTGCCTTGGCTATTGGGTGCAGTAGGCTGAGAACTCAAAGACCAGTGAGAGTTGTCTGTTGAGTTCTAAAAAGCTCAGTATGGAAATTTCTCTGAATGGGCTTTGTGTGAAGTGTTAAGAGGATTACAGAAAAGAGACCCATTAATTCTGATCTGAGGTGGGAGGCAGGGCAGTCCAGAATCTTCACAGAAACAGCAATATCTGAGCTGTGTTTAAAGCAGGAGTCAGCAAACATTTTCTGTAAACATCAGGTAGTAACTCTTTGGGGCTTTGTGAACCATATGCTCTGTGTTGCAAGTACTCTACTTTGCTGTTTTCACTTGAAAGCAGCTATGGACAATGTGCAAATGAATGGCCACGATTGTGTTACAATAAAACTTTATTTGCTAAAATGGGCAGTTAGCCAGGTTTAGTACATGGGGCCACAACTTGCTGATCCTTACCTTAAAAGCTGGGTAAGCTTCCATTAGCAAGAAGAGTAGAGGAACACAATCACAGGCACAGGAAAAAGTTATAGAAATGTGTTAAGTAACAAAAGCAAGACATTTTTAGAGAATTGTTAGACGAAAGGTGCTTACACGGAAAATGGAACTGGAAAATAGGGTGAGGCCAAGCTGTGAAGGGCCTTGAATGCAACATTAAGAAGGCTGGAGGTTGTTCTATTGAAAACAAGGAGCCATCAAAAGTGTTTTTCTTTTTTCTTTAGAATGAGATGATAATATGATCAAATGTGTGTTTTAAAATAATGAATGTGGTAGTGGGCTGTGGCAAGGGAGATTAATTTGCTGGAGGGCAGTGGTGGAAGACCAGGCGAGAAGAAATGACACCTGAACTTGGCAGTGCCACTGAGAACATGAACAGAAGGTCTGAAAGGCAATCCAGAGATGAAGTCAGAGGACTCGACCCTCAGCAGGGTGGAAAAAAGAGCAAGAAAGCAGAATCCTTAAGATTTCAAAATGTGTATCAGCACTCACTTAGCCCACATCTAGACCGTCCTCACATCAGGTCTTGGGCAAAGGCAGAATGGGTGAAGGGCTTGCCTGGTCTTGTACCCACACCCAGCACCAATCTCGCTAATGAGGAAATTAACAAGATGCAGAGCCCAATTATTCATAGAGTAATTTAAGAAAATGGGTGATGGAAAGTCCCAGCACCAACCAGACCTCAAAAATGGGTTGATATCAAGACCATCATCAAGAAATCTTAATAGAATTTAAAAAAATATCTATCTCTTCCCACCATGTTTCCCTCTTGCTTGTTTTCCAAGCTTCCTGCCAGCTTCCAAGTACACAAGAAAGTCACCGTCTCTATCTTCATGTTCATTGTAGAAACAGAAAAGTCACAGAGACAGTTTCAGTAAGATGAAGAATGGTGAGACCCAAAGTCATAGTTGGGGCCACCCCCAGGAGATAGGTCCTATTATTACCTCCATTTTACAGATGGAGAAACTAAGGAGTAGAGGACATCTCAAACTGCCCAACGTCCTAAGGCAGTAAGAGATGACGTATACTCTGGGTTTGCCTAGATGGAACAAGAAGAAGTACAGATTCATCACAAGTAAGGTATTACTCATTATAGCACTTGTTATTCACTGAGCAGTCATTCGATGAACACATCTAAACATGCCTGTGCCAGGAATGATACCCCAAATCCCCAGAAAACACAGAAATTCTACCCCTTCTTTCCCTTTCCTTGCTCTGAGGTTTTCTAGAATTTCAGGCTTTAGTTGCCAAGGAGATCACTCAGCTCACCGATATAAACTCCCTAATTTATATCAGAGAAAATACAGGAATGTCTGCCTAACAGACACCCATCTTCATCCTAATAGAGGAAATCTGTGACATGGCCCTTGCAGCACGAGCCCCTTGCACATTTCACATCCACATCCCCAGACTTCCGGGTCACGTGAGCTAAGCCCCTCCCTTCTTGTCTGCACTCCCGGCAGGTCCCACCCTGTCATCTTCACCGTGCACCTCTCTTCTTTGCAGGTCATTGTGCCTCCTTTTACAGCAACACTTATTTGGGGCTTTGGCTCTAAAGCCTCCCTACTGGACGTGTTCTCTCAGTTGGATGTGTTACAGGCCATATGTGGAAATTTACTCATCTGCATGAAAGAAAACGCCTGATCAGCCTTGACAAAATGCAGGGAGTAATTCAAAGCCACTCAAAAGTAAGAGAGTGCTTGGTGCGGCCTGAGATCTCTGCGAGCAGTCGAGAAAGCTTCCCGCCCCCAAGTCATGAGCAGGAGGAACAGAATAATGGTACAGTAGAAAACGGCCATGTGACACTCCACCTTCAGAGTCCTGGAGGTGGGAGGAGTTGTCACATGAGTGCTGCAGGATTTGATCTGTCTACCTCAAGTAGAGTCAATGATCCTAACAGTCATGAGTTGATTGCACTGTCTCTTTATACCTGGGCATGCTGACGTGGCCATCTGCAAATGGCTACAGCTTTCGACAAATGAACCCCTTTGCTCCTGTTGACTTTACCTGACGCAGTAACATTTATGTGCCACCCTGACTCATGGAAAAACAATCAGGTTCATCAAAATTAGTCAAATGAATGCAAATGTGACTAGCCCTCGATTTTTAGTACTAGGATGAGTCCTCTACATACATGTCTCGTTTCCTCCCTTGCAGCATTGGTGGACTTTTGCCTGTGATATTTTTCTGTCTTTGTTCCCTTATCTTCTTTCCCAATATTTGACCTTCACAAAGAATTCAGATTGTACCCACTAGTTGATAATTTTCAAGATCTTTCGATTATGTCCTTGATTTTCTTGCTATATTTTGCCCCTTACTCTTCGTATAACCCAGTTCTGTTTACATGTTCTGCTCACAAAAATTAGGGGATATTTTATTGCTTCATATTCATTTTGAAATATCCTCTAATTTTTGTGAGCAGTGTGTGTGTGTGTGTGTGTGTGTGTGTGTGTGTGTGTGTGTGTTTTAAGTTGCTGGGCGAGTTTTAGGAAACTGCGGATCCTGGACGACCCTGCTCCAGGCACACTGCTATTCCTTTAGGTGATGGTTGAGAGTTCTTTCATTTATCCATCCTTTACTCATCAATAGTCACTGAACTGGAAACTCAGGCCGTTTCCCATTCAAGTGCTCTTACCAGCACGCAAAGCTCAACCACGGCTGCAGCCAGCTACTTTCTGCCCTCGGAGGGAAGGAAGGCAGCCTGCAGGTCCTTTCTGGCCTGAGGACTGTCCAGTGGGCTCCAGCCCAGTAAGCCAGCACTGGCCAAAATACAGACGACTTTGTTACCGTTGTCAGCTCCACTCCCAGGAGGCAGTCCCTCTGCACTTCCCATCCACTGTGTGGCTCCTGCTCTGAGGAGCTGTCTTTTGCACTTTATTTAAAAGCCTCTCAGTGTAGTTGGTCTTCCAATGCAGATGCGCCCCAACAGCTTCCACTGTGGGTTTGAGGAAAGCACTCCGAGAGAGGAAGGACCATGCCCTGCCAGCGGAGTGGGCACATGTTGCTCCATCCAGTGCAGAAGTTGGCATTCCAAGCTTGCAGCCCTGCCCTCCACAAGGAGACCCAGGACTCAAGCGCTTTCCTGTGCTATTTCAACAACCTGTGGAGGTTGACGCTGTGTACAAATCCTACAGCCACAGATGCTGACACAGAGACACGACGAACGCAGACAAGGGCCTGTGCTCAGAGAACTAGGAAGGAAAATTGGGCCGTGGTGCTTAGGAACGCCACATGCCTTCCCTGGATTGTGTGTGGCAGTGCCTCACGGCGCTGTTTTGTATTTCCACTGGGGTAGGACAAGTGGTTGAAAACTACAATGGATTTTCAGTGAATGGGATGCAAAGTACTTTTTTATTCCTTCCCTAGATATAAGTAGACATGCTGTCTCCCTGAGAAAGAAGAGAAGAAAAGAGTCTCATTGCCATACACAGGCACTAAAACATAATTCCCATGAGCTCTCACAGACACTACCACATAGTCTGAGCAAGGCCCTCGGGGCTGGTTGTGTGTCCCAGATGGTGGCCCACCCGTGCTGTGCTCTGCCACCCAGCCTGGGCCTGACATTCACACCAGCGATGGGGAGCTGCCTGCCTCTCTCACCTTCAACACACTCAAGATGTGGATCTTATTAGAAATGAGGAGCACGGTGAGGGGGAAGAAGAAATACTGGCTACTCCAGGTGGAGTAGAGCCACGGGACCGGGCAGTGGGCGCAGCCCTCCAGGTCTCCAGTCCTAGTCAAAAAGAAGAAATCTCGCAGCTCGGGCAGGACTCACGAGGACTGCCAGGGCAGCTGGGCAGAATCATGCCCAAGAAACTTCACTAATGGAATTCTACTGCTTCAGAGCCATTAAATATCCTTTAAAAAGACTGGAACTTCCTGGGTTTCCATTTGGATAATGTACTTCAGCTGCGGAGTCCTAGAGACTGCTGGTGACACCTGGCCTTCCTCCCTGAAGCTTCTCGGAGTGCCAGGTTGCTGCCTTCTCCCATCACAGCCTCCCTCACCTGGTCTTCCCCCTCACAGGTGTCTCCCACCCTGGACTCATCCCTTCGTCTACCACTGCCTGAGAAATCTCCCCAAAACAAAGCCTCGAGTGTCACCTACTTGCTCAAACACCTTGAATGTTTCCTGTTGTCTTTCAGATTAGGAATGAAACTCTCCTGGCCTAGCCAGTCAATATAGGCCCTACCTACCCTTCAGGGCTCCTCTCCCTGCAATCTGCTGAACAGGATTGAAGCTCCAGCCAAATGGGGTGACTGGCTGTTTGGCAGGAGGCTCCCGAGTCCCCCATGCTGTATCTTTCTTCACACTGTCAGGCAGAACGTCCTTTCTGTCGTGTTCTCCAAGGAGTATCTGAAGTGTCACGCCTCCGGGGTCTTTCCTTGGCCGACCACCAGGTGCATCCGAGTGTCACGCCTGCGGGGTCTTTCCTTGGCCGACCACCAGGTGCATCCGAGTGCCACGCCTCCGGGGTCTTTCCTTGGCCGACCACCAGGTGCATCCGAGTGCCACGCCTCCGGGGTCTTTCCTTGGCCGACCACCAGGTGCATCCGAGTGCCACGCCTCCGGGGTCTTTCCTTGGCCGACCACCAGGTGCATCCGAGTGTCACGCCTCCGGGGTCTTTCCTTGGCCGACCACCAGGTGCATCCGAGTGTCACGCCTCCGGGGTCTTTCCTTGGCCGACCACCAGGTGCATCCGAGTGTCACGCCTGCGGGGTCTTTCCTTGGCCGACCACCAGGTGCATCCGAGTGCCACGCCTCCGGGGTCTTTCCTTGGCCGACCACCAGGTGCATCCGAGTGCCACGCCTGCGGGGTCTTTCCTTGGCCGACCACCATGAGTGTCACGCCTGCGGGGTCTTTCCTTGGCCGACCACCAGGTGCATCCGAGTGCCACGCCTCCGGGGTCTTTCCTTGGCCGACCACCAGGTGCATCCGAGTGTCACGCCTCCGGGGTCTTTCCTTGGCCGACCACCAGGTGCATCCGAGTGCCACGCCTCCGGGGTCTTTCCTTGGCCGACCACCAGGTGCATCCGAGTGCCACGCCTCCGGGGTCTTTCCTTGGCCGACCACCAGGTGCATCCGAGTGCCACGCCTGCGGGGTCTTTCCTTGGCCGACCACCAGGTGCATCCGAGTGCCACGCCTCCGGGGTCTTTCCTTGGCCGACCACCAGGTGCATCCGAGTGCCACGCCTCCGGGGTCTTTCCTTGGCCGACCACCAGGTGCATCCGAGTGCCACGCCTCCGGGGTCTTTCCTTGGCCGACCACCAGGTGCATCCGAGTGCCACGCCTCCGGGGTCTTTCCTTGGCCGACCACCAGGTGCATCCGAGTGCCACGCCTCCGGGGTCTTTCCTTGGCCGACCACCAGGTGCATCCGAGTGCCACGCCTCCGGGGTCTTTCCTTGGCCGACCACCAGGTGCATCCGAGTGCCACGCCTCCGGGGTCTTTCCTTGGCCGACCACCAGGTGCATCCGAGTGTCACGCCTCCGGGGTCTTTCCTTGGCCGACCACCAGGTGCATCCGAGTGTCACGCCTCCGGGGTCTTTCCTTGGCCGACCACCAGGTGCATCCGAGTGTCACGCCTGCGGGGTCTTTCCTTGGCCGACCACCAGGTGCATCCGAGTGCCACGCCTCCGGGGTCTTTCCTTGGCCGACCACCAGGTGCATCCGAGTGCCACGCCTCCGGGGTCTTTCCTTGGCCGACCACCAGGTGCATCCGAGTGTCACGCCTCCGGGGTCTTTCCTTGGCCGACCACCAGGTGCATCCGAGTGTCACGCCTCCGGGGTCTTTCCTTGGCCGACCACCAGGTGCATCCGAGTGCCACGCCTGCGGGGTCTTTCCTTGGCCGACCACCAGGTGCATCCGAGTGCCACGCCTCCGGGGTCTTTCCTTGGCCGACCACCAGGTGCATCCGAGTGCCACGCCTCCGGGGTCTTTCCTTGGCCGACCACCAGGCACGAGCTCTGGGCCTCTGATCGTCGAGCACCCTGCACCTCTCTCCCGGCCCTCCTCATAGTGTCTTCAGTCTTGGTTACTGAAACTCTCATCTTTGTCTCCTTCCTTCAGGATAGATGAAACTATGGGCCTCCTTCCACTGAGTAACTGGTAACTTACTCCACAGGCTGTGGAGCCACCAGCTTGTCCTCAAACCCCAGTCCCAGCACTGACTGGCTGCATGAGCCCTGGCAGGGTGTTTCACTTCTCTTTGCCTTAGGCGCTCATCTGTCTATGACACAGTTTACAGTGCCTCAACTGCAAATAACAGTTAGTAGCTTGTGATAAGGATCAAATTAATATGAGTAAAGGGCATAGAACAGTGGCTGCGATGCAGCAAGTGCTATGAGTGTTAAATTTAACACCCTGCACACAAGTGTGCATACACACACATACACACACCTTGCTGTGTTGGCAGAGTACCTTACACAGAGTAAGAGAAAGACTCCATGAGTCCACTCTTACCTTAAGTCCAAACTGAGCAATTAGCCTCTTCCTAGTACCCCCTATCAGCATTCCGCGGCTCCTGGGGATGGAATGTGTGTACGATAACAGCAGGTCTGTCTCGGGAGCAGCCTAGACCCAGACAAGGCAAGCACATCACCTAGCCTCAAAGGGGAAAGGCGATTGTCAGCAGATCTCGGTAGGCCTCCCTCTTCCTCTCTCCTCACCAGCAAACACGATCTGTTTTAACATCTCCACATCTACTTTGTACTGCTGTACTGAGCCCACCGCCTCCAGGCTTCAATGCAAGTTAAAGACCGTAATGCCTAAGATCTTTCCTATGAGCATGCTGGCACATGTCCTGATTTGAGATGACAAAAATTCATCTCAGGTGGAAGAAGGACCCCAGACGAGGAGAGCGAAGGCACACTGAGACCACAGTGCTGTGAATGAACTGCTCAGTCCTGTCTGGACAGGACTGGGAGGCAGGAGACTCTGGAGCCCGGGGCCACCGCCCCACAAGCCTCCTCTGGGGGCTTTACACCATTATTGGTCTGATACTAATTTGAGACAATGCCCGATCGCATCATAACAAATTAGCCACAGACACATGATTGCAATCAACTTGGAGGCTATCCGGAGTGCGGGCTGGGGGATTCCTGTCTCCGGGAGCCGTACGCTCCCACAGATGTTTCTAAAAGCTTCTTCCCAGAGGCCCATTTAGAGAGAAATTAAATGCAACTTTGACTTAATTAACGTTTTAAATGATAATGAATACAATGTAGATTCATAGAGGCATTTACATTGTGTTGTAAAATTGATAAAAATTTAATAACTCTTTGTTAATAAGTTATGTCTCCCCAGACCCATAAAGCCTAAGGCGCCGCAGACTGCAGACTGGGTGTCGTCCGGGCTCCTAGTACAGGTGCAGGAGGGAGCAGAGCTGGGCTTGACATTTGCTCCGAGCCTGCTCTGATTCAAACCTCTGCTTGCTCGTCTCTACTTTATTTCATACTGTAAAGGTCAGGATTTGGGCTCAAGGCAGAGCTTTGACAGGAAAGCACAAGTGAAAGGCAGGCTGGCCCTGGCATCTGTCGCCCAGCATAGTGGAGGAGGGGGAAGATGGAGAGCTAAGTGGCCACCTCTGTCCCCCACCTCCGAGGTAAGACAGAGTCCGCTGTCCAGTGGTAGGAACTGTCAGTGTGAGTAGTGCTAACCGGCCACTGTCCTGAATAAAAATGCAAACATAATTTCCACGTCACTTCACATAAGGACCTTGGCTCGGTTTGTGGCACGCCAACGTCTTTTCTTGTTTGTCCTTGAAGAGCTGAGTTACCTATTTAAAGCATGTCCCTGGAAAGGGATGTGTCCAAGTGACAGGGGACATGCCGATGACCCTCTTGTCTTTCTTCATTCTGACCTTTCTGTGTCTTGTCTCTCCACTCTGTTTCACAGGGTTTCTTCTGAAAATGTGGCTGCTGCTTGCCGCCTGTCCCTTTTGGTGCCTCTTCATAGCATATCTATCTTAAAGAATTCCACAGTACTACTACCGGGGAGAGCACAGGGCGGCCTCAAAATGCAAGTCAGCTACCTCACCGGCTGCTAAATTCAAAAACAAAAACAAAAATAAGAACTCAGCTGTTCATTAAGCATGAAAACCTGGTCTGTATGGAGCTCTTTTGAGATGAGCAATTTAAGGGATTCTTCCTGTAGGAGCTTTTGCCCAAGCGCAATGGCAGCCTTACTGCTGATTTATAGAGCCGTCTGCTGCATACGCAAGCAGGAAGGCATATTTCTGGTCAGCTCAATGCTACATACGGCCACCACACAACCAAGCGAGAGGCACGGGCTTTTTGTAGCCTTGTCTGTTCCCAAAGACAGTGCCCAAAGAGGCCCTCCCAGGTACATTATTAGTCTCATGGAATGACAGCAGGGCAGCCCCGGCTGATTTGCCTTCTTTTGATCATTTCTGCAAATGCCCAAAATCAAGGTGCTTGGGCCAGGGCTACTGCAGTGTGAGCCAAAGGCAGCTTTAATTTTGGGGGTTGGGAGGAAGGGGAGGAGAGAGAAAAGAGAGGAAAGGGGGATGAGAAGGAGAGAGCCTAGAAGTAAAATAAATAAAGTTTAGGATTGGGGAGCTTGAGGACATCACCCAAAACTAAAAATGAAAGAAATAAGATAATGACAAGCTGTTGATTTTTTTTTTTTTTTGTATTTTTCTTAAGTTGGAAACAGGGAGGCAGTCAGACAGACTCCCGCATGCGCCCGACCGGGATCCACCTGGCGTGTCCACCAGGGGGCGATGCTCTGCCCATCTGGGGCGTTGCTCTGTTGCAACCAGAGCCATTCTAGCGCCCGGGCAAACTGCTCCAGTGGAGCCTTGGCTGCAGGAGGGGAAGAGAGAGACAGAGAGGAAGGAGACGGGGAGGGGTGGAGAAGCAGATGGGCGCCTCTCCTGTGTGCCCTGGCCGGGAATCGAACCCGGGACTCCTGCACGCCAGGCTGATGCTCTACCACTGAGCCAACCAGCCAGGGCCGATAAGCTGTTGATTTTTAAATGTAGCTTATTAAATTAAATCTCCCTTTAAAAGGCACTGGCGACTGTCAGCACAGGGTGTGTCCTATTATAGATATTCTCCTAGAAACTTTTCCATGCCCCCTGCCCCGGTATCTGATTTTATGTACTTCAAAATGCCATTAGTTCACTCGAGTGACTTTAGTTCTATTGGCAATGTTAATTCTCTGCCTGTACAAACCAAAGGCGACTTGGGATAAGCTGGGTTTTGTTTATTATCTGAAAAGACTCAAGATTATACTAAACTGATTTTGGTATGTCTCCCTTCAACCTAATTGTACTGGACTTTCCCGTCTCCATCTGACCATTAGGGTTGAATGCCTGTATTATATTTATACCCGAAATAAAAGTCATGCACAATTTAAAATTAGCTACAGTGCTTTGGAAAAGGGTGTATGCAACTGTGCAGGTTAAAACTATTAGCAAATTGAAAGGCTGGTGGAAGAGATCACACATGTACTCTAAAACTATTTCCGAGTGCAAGTCTAAAGTTCTGTTTCTCCTCTAGCACATGATTAATTTGTTCATGCCACGTTCACTGACAGTCTGTGGCCAGGATCCTGTCAGGCAGGGCTCAGAAGGTTTGAATCAATAGGGCCCTATATTGTCACTGTATCATAATTATAACTGTCCCTTTCTGTTAGACTTAGCATAACAAGACAAACAATAAATTCTGAACAGATAAAAAAGGATCATTTTACAAAATTATATCAAGGGGAAACAGAACTGATTAGGACCTAAATCTATATTTGTATATGTGTATGTTGCTAGAGCAGTTAGACATATATTTTTATACTTGACAGTACAGAATAGCAATTTTCAACCCTTTTCATCTCATGACACACATAAACTAATTATTACAATTGCAGCTTATATTTTTTGCCAACCTGACAAAAAATAGGTATAATTTTGATTCATTCATACCGGATGGCTATTGTTGTGTTAGGTGCTATCATTTTTTTATTTGACAATCTAAGGGAAAAGAGGTCATCACCCCTGACTAAATAAAAGGTATTGCATGTTTTAAAAATTCTTGTGGCACACCAGGTCACAGCACACCTGGTCGTGGCACACCAGTTGAAAATCACGGGATACAGTCGGCAGCCCGTTCCATCCTACACTCTTTTCAGAGAGCTGGTGCTCCTGGTCAGCATCATCTGAAGTGGAAACAAAGTCAGAATACCCCAACAATGATGCTATGGGTACACCGATCTGAGCCTGCCATATTGAACAATTCAGTCTTGCCTCAAATAGAACAGTCTTGTGAAGAATCCTTATTGGCCACTCTGCCTGACTTTTCTGAGACTGGTTTCTAATTCTTTTGTAAAGGACTTCTTTTCTCCAGCTCTTTTTGTCAGCCCGTCTGGCCTTACATCTCTCGTGAGTTCAATAGGTGGAGACAATGGTTGGAACAGTCCGTGACTTAACACAGACCGATAGGCAGTAATGGGCCACACCTCCAAGCCGACGTGAGCTGAGCCGGCAGGTCCTGCTGTTAGAAGGCAGATTTCTAAAACTGTGTGAACACTTTTACTACATTACCACTCCTCTGGGAATGGGCTACTTCTCTTCCCACTTCAGAAAACACATAATGGGACTTTGTGTTTCAATTTAATGTCCCTTGAAAACAGAAATCTTTCCCCTTATAAGAAGAAAAAAAATAGTAAGGAGGGAGACGTAGGCCAGAGAGAAATGAATTAGGCAGTCTCCAGAGCACACTGGCTCAACCGGGAAACTGCGACCAAAGCAAGCTGGTAATCATATAATGACCTTTAATGAGTGTCTTGGGAAGCAATGCGGCCCAGCATAAAAGACAAAGGGCAAAACCCATCATGGCTCTGCTGACACTAATTCAGAAGGATTTTCAGAACAACTAAAGAATGTACGAGAAGTAATCTGATCCGCCCATCTGACCTCACTTTGATTCAAGGGCCCTTCTCCTGCCATTTCTAATTGTCAAACCCTCCACATTTCACATCTGCTCATATTTAATGAAAAGCCCACTCTCACCACCGCTCTGAGTCAACCAGCTCCGTCACATGGGCACCACCCAACCCACCACCCGCGAGGAAAAGCCAGGGGTTGCTGCTGGAGCTGGGCCAGCAGAATTCCACACAGAGACAGACATTTTTTTTAATTGGAGAAGAAGGGCTTATGGGGGCCAGTAAAGGGGCTCAAATTGGAGTGGATTTTCCTAACTTATCATTAATGGTCAAAGGTGAGTGGTCTCACACAGGGATGGATGAAATCTGCTTTTGTTTGATGGAGTGACGACGGTAGGAAGACTGATGAAACAGAGCAGGCACACCACCCCCTGAGCTGTCAGTACCAGTTAAGCCTTCAACATCCAGCTCAAAGCCCCTGTTTTCCATGGCAGGGCTGATTTGGGGGGGGGGGGTAGGAAGGACAGCTATCTCATGCACATGATGTTTCTGAGGGGTCAGGACAATCCCACCCTAAGGCTTTCTTCTCCTTGCCTCCATCAACTCTTAGATTATATTGCAGAGCTGAGAAATCCCTCCCATTATGATTTCTCCCAGATAAAACAAAAATGACACACGTGACATGTCATGGGCCTCATGCAGGTTTCTCTGTGATTGGTCTAGATGACCAATGCCAAGACATGACCACCAAGCCCTAGCTTGGAGCCCGAGTGGCTCCTTCCTTTTCTCCGCTGAATATCTGGCCAAGGTTCCGGAGCCCAGTGATTATCTGGAAACAGAGTTATGCCTTAACCAGGAGGGTAACCTAGTGGCTAATGGCTACATTCTCCATCAAAGTAATGTGGCCAAGTTGTGCCACCATAGCTCACCCCATGGCTCTTTCTCCCCAGCTCATGTCCCTGAGGCTGGTGTCCTGCCACACTTCAGAGACAAACAAATCCTTTGTGTGGTACTGACCTAGTACACCTCAGTAGTGTCATATGACGAGAACTCTTCCAATGAGTAGAAGGGGTAAGAATTCATACTGTGACATCTGTAAGAAATATTTTAAAGGAAGCTTTCTTTCTAAAAAGTTCCCTTTTAGGTCAATATAAAGACAAGATTTAGTCCCAAATCCCTCTCAATACAACCTCCATTAGCTATCACTTTTACAAGTGAATCCTATCACTTGGCACTGTTCTGGAGAGGCAGAGTCATGAACTTGAGATGATGATTCGTGGTCCTAGATCCAACTTTTGCAGATGACGCTGTGATAGCTCAATGCACAGATCATGCCTTAGACCTAACCTGCAGGAACACTCCAGCACCTGGCCCAGCATACTTCCCCACTGCTCAGTGAGTCAGGAGCCTCTCAGCCCTCAGAGCCTCTACCATTCACTGTCAGACAAGCACACCATGAAGGGTCCACCTACAATGTCAGCACAGGTAAGTGAGGCAAGCTTTTCATGGGAATAAATGCTCAATAGCAAAGTACTCTTCTCCACCCTTGTTGCCAGTGTGAATTAACCCTTGTTGGTGGAAGTGTAATTCAACTAGCTCTGCACACTGAATGGATGGCAATAGGGTCACCAGTAAATGTGTTGGGTGCTTTTAGAGGAAGGCATGAAGCAGAGAAGGAAGGATTGTCCTCTGCCTCCCCTGCTACTGAACATGTGAAACTAAGGTTTCACATGTTTATGGCATCCAAGTCCTCATGCAGAACCACAACCTCTTCTGTCCTTAAAGGAGGACACATACCCCAGTGTCTCTGTGTACAAACTGGAGCTTTCAGTAACATCACCTATAAATTGTGTCAGTAAAACACCAGCGAAGCCCATGCTGAAGACGATGATGAGGGATGTCTCAGGAATCTGACCTCTCTGAGCTGTGTCAGCTACCAGCTCAAGACCTCGACAGGTGCTTTAAGGTCTCTGAGCTCACAGGGGACCAAGAAGGCTGACCTCGAAGGCCCGTGCAAGAGGCCCATGCTTGCAGTTTTTTTTTGTTGTTGTTGTTGTTTTGTATTTTTCTGAAGCTGGAAATGGGGAAAGACAGTCAGACAGACTCCCGCATGCGCCCGACTGGGATCCACCTGGCACGCCCACCAGGGGCAACGCTCTGCCCACCAGGGGGCGATGCTCTGCCCCTCCGGGGCGTCGCTCTGCCGCGACCAGAGCCACTCCAGCGCCTGGGGCAGAGGCCAAGGAGCCATCCCCAGCGCCCCGGCCATCTTTGCTCCAATGGAGCCTTGGCTGTGGGAGGGGAAGAGAGAGACAGAGAGGAAGGGGGGGGGGGTGGAGAAGCAAATGGGCGCTTCTCCTATGTGCCCTGGCCGGGAATCAAACCTGGGTCCCCCGCACGCCAGGCCGATGCTCTACCGCTGAGCCAACCGGCCAGGGCTTTTGCAGTTTTGATTATTTGGAATCACAATTGCTATAAGCTACCTTAAACAGGGACTACATTTTTGGAAAAATAGAAGATATATTAATGGAATGATCCTTTGCATTAATCATCTGTTTGAGGGAAAGCTCTCGAGTCCACCAGTTTATATAAGTTGGCAGATTTAGAACACTCTTTTTCAAAACACAGGACACAACCTGGCACTGGAGGAGTGAGATACAGATTAGGGATACAGTAAATAAAAGAAGGGCACCTGCATCAATGCCCTGTTGTATCCTGGAAGTGGTCTAAGTCACTAAAAAGAACTTAAAGCTAGCACCGGCTTGTTCTCGCCAGACTGTTTTCCTTCCTCCCTCCGACCCCATCTAACGTCTAAGCTTTCCTCAAGTATTAAGATAGGCATTTCCACACATCTCTGTATTAATATTGCATTTGACATGCTGCCACATTAATTTCCACTTATATTTGTTTAAAGGAGAAAGGGAAACTACCACCAGACTATAACATCACAGCCCCGCACGCCGTTCCACATGGCATGGGAGGCCTTCCCCAGCACAGACCCAGTGGCACAGGCAACTGGACCAACATGTCACCACACACGAGGTCACACTGGGAGGAAAACATCAACTCAACAGATTCACAGAACCACAAGGCACAACACGAGACAGGTGAGACCACAGACAGCACAGACACGAACTGCATGTGTCAGATTGAACTTACAGGCACGGAAACTGGTGGAGCAATCATTAACAGAGACAGAAGAAAGTGGGAAGGCTCTCTCAAGGATGTCCATGTTACCACGCACACGGCCTGACATGCATGAGCAGTCACGCTCAGAACGTCCGCAATCAAAACAACATGCCCGTCTCATTCTCTTGTAGATGGACATCTTGGCTAGAACAGTGTGGTTGGATGAGAGGAGAGGAAGAACAGCAGTTAATGGCAAGGTCACGCAGCGGGGCGGCGGGAAGGGGGCTGCAGGGATTTAACACGGTCTTAGTTCACAGTAACAGTCTTGACCCAGAAAAGAATGAAGAGTGACTGTGGGTAACAGTTTGGTTGTACATCAAAATAAATAAATACGTAAATAAAGCAGCAACAAAATAAATTGCCTTTATAATCCCCCAAGGCTGTTGGCTATGGTTTTTCTCTCCTAGGTAAAGCGGGTAACCACTGAAAAGGGCATGGCTGATTACAGTCAGGGTCTTGGAAGAGAATAAGAGCACATTGTATCATATAAGCGAAATAGAACTGACATTTTCCCCTGGCACAATTAATACAGGAGAACAAAATATATGCATAGCCAATCAATGAATTCCTGACTTGGTACCATAAATGGTTCTCACAAGATGCAAAAATAGCTAATATGTAGGCTTTCTAATTTCCATCCATTCCTGGGCATTAGGCAGAGCCTGGGACAAGCTTTCATCAAATTAGATGTGAAACGATTACGTGTTAATATGGAATCTGAGGATGCCTCTGCTGAACTTCCCCAGAGTGAGTTTACATGATGCCTTCAGGAATTTAAATTTACTCTTGACAGAACAAATATCCAAATCTGTCCATATAAGAAATGCAGCTACTCAAGGCTAACGCTGCGAGTTTGACATTACAGGAGGTTCGAAAATAAAAAAGTCACCCAAAGCAGATGAGATGTTGGTCTATTGGAATGCATTTAGCTGCTCATGGGTGTATTTTCTGTTTAAAGCTGAGAGAATCTGAAAAGTCCTATCTCCTTTTCTCCTCCTGCCCACCCCAAATTCAGAAAGCAATCGAATCATTCATTAATTGTAATTTTTTTATATTGGCCAAAATAGGCAAAAAACTACAAAACATTAAATAAAATAAAAGATCCCACATAAAATATTGAGACTTGCAGGCATCATTGATAGTGCTTCTATAGCTAGTATTATAGCCTGGGGACCTGACTTGAGTACTAACATACAAAAAAGTTGCTGGAAGTCACTTGCAGTAGTTTTCAATGTCCTCACCTTTACTCTGCAAGTCAATTTACAGTTGGGTACAATGAGAAGCTTTTTGTCCCTCAATCTGATGCTACAACAGGCAAAAATGTTTGCTTATCACTTAGCCTTAACTGGTCTGCTTCTCTCCCAGGAGGGGAGAATTCATATTCATTCCAAGCATCATAGCCAAAGAGTAACCTGAACTTGGGATATGTATTACTCCCTGTGCCCACACCTTCCATTTCTAAAGTCATATTTCCACCACCACCCCTTTCTTTTTATTTGTGGAGAATGGTTGCACCCTTACTTTAAAATATGGCTTGTGGTTTTGCCCTCTTTGAATGTTACAGTCACCAGGAAGCGGGGTTTAAATCTCTCAAATGGGTCAAGTCCTGTTCTAAGACCTTTATGACTTGCCATTCAGTATATTTGTCAAGCAGGGGGAACGTTATGATTGTGAAGAACAGGCACTGGGGGAGATGGATGAGAGATCTTCTCAGCAGCAATTCCATTCCTGTAAACTTGCCTCACGTTCTTAGTGACATGTTCTTTTAGCATCCTTACGAGTCAGTTGCTCAGACTGTCATCATGCAGCCCCAGCCCTGTTCAATGTGTGCTACATCATTCCTGAGCTTAGCTTTCAAGAGGGAAAAAGATTCTACTATAGCATTCAAATCAGAAGAACTTGGAAAGCGTGGAGTGAATGCCCAGACACCCCCAAACAGCAGTGACTGAAATCAAGAAAGAGAAAAAGTCTTCGGCTGAAGACATGAGAATAAAGTCATTTTAAATGCATCCAGATCTGGTGTACAACTTGGAGAGTGCCACTTGCTTGTTTTTTTCTTTCCTAGTTCTTTTACTAGAAATAGTGATTTGTTATTTACACAGAAGAGGGAAGTAAAGATGATTTTTTGTTTCACTGTAGATAAATTGTTTTGAAAAAAAATTTTAATCAAATGCTGTAGCAGAAGAGAAGCCCATCAAACTCTAAAATGCTATGCTTCTCATTAGCAACAGTCCCTGGTTTTCATTTCCATCCTGCCATTTTGGGTTCATACACAATAATAGAATCTGACACATTTACAGGGAAAGAAAGTTCTTATATATATACTGTCTTTAAGGACAAGGGGAGGGAGGATGGCGCGGAATAAGTTTTGAAATGGTTTTGTCAGAGGTAAGCCCATCCCAATGCATGATTGAACCTCCTACTTGATAAGCATTCAGGAGGAAACACAACTTGAAACTAGTGTGCCTCTCAGGGACTGTTTGCAACTGTGATTGTTGGCTCTTCCAGAGACCATGCATTGTTCTACAAGTTTATATTGTTAGCATGCAGGAACAGGCTGAAACTGTTAATCAAAGCAGCAAAAAACCCAGTTGCTATAAGAAGATTAAATGTTAATTATAAGCAGTCACATTCCAAAGCAGCATATGCATCAAATGGAAAACATGCTGTTACTCGCCATTGTTTCTCAGTCATCACTTGTACACTCACACCAAATAAAATAGAAATCTCAGAAGACAAACAAGCACCACACACACACACACACACACACACACACACACACACACACACACACAAAACCCCAGCAAGAATGATCAATGACAGGCCCAAAGACAAGACAGAAACAACTGAAAACGAGAGCGCCTCACATGTTGACAAACCTTTGTCAATTACAATGTCTAGATCAAGGTGCCCCTGAATGGAAGGGGGCTTCTTTTGCTCTACTTCTGGAAGAGTCCATTTTCTTTGACCTCTGTCAGATGTCTTCACCTATACACTTCCAGGTCCACTATCTGAAAAGGTAAAGCCCGTTTCTGACCTCCCGTCTGGTGGAGCGATCCATCAGGCTGGAAGAACGCGTGCCCCAGCAGGGAGAGCCTTCCTCTGGGCCATTATACGGGTCATGAACCAGCTCTTTAACTAGAAACGGATGAGAATGTGTTTCCCTGGTGGTAGCTTCCAGAAGATGTGGACAGTCTGTGTGTAAAATTATACTCTCCAGTTGTAAAATCAAATTACATCAAAATTGAGTCATGGACCTCCTAATTTGGAAAATACGACCCCTCGTCTCCTTCAACTCTCTCTCTCTCTCTGGCTTCCTAATCCTTTGGCTTTGCTTTAGTGAATCATGAAGATTCAGAATCACTGGTATTTTATTTCCACTTTTCTGTGATTGTTTCCTTTTCTAGAGCTGATGTAAGTTAGAAGGTTAATTTCAGATAACACAGTGCCTTTTAAAACTCCCAAGGTTAGGTTTCAAAGAGCAACTTTGAAAGTTTCAGCATTTATTTAAAACAGAAATAAATTTTATATCTACTCCCTGGCCACAAAAGTGCCCTTTCTCCTTTGGTGTTTTCTGATTTTCTTCATTACATAGTCACCCAAGGCTCTCTTCTCAAATCCCAACGCTCAGAGAAGGGAGTTTACCCCAGGACTTCAAAGGTAACGCAAAGTAGATCTATGAGGACATCTAGTGGATCTGTGTGGAAGAGCAGCTAGTTAACAGACCTGAACTAGTGGGCCTATCACTGAAAGGGAGCAGAAAGAGGACCCTGCGTGCCTCTAAGGACTGAAACATGTGCAGTGACATTTTAATTCAATGGCGTCTCACAATCCACAACAGATGTTTAAGAGGCAGCAGGGTCAAAGGGGTGAGAGGTTCTAGGAGATGTTCCTAGAGTGGTCAAAAGTGGCAACTGGCAGGGACATTGCCTCTGTAGCCATGGCCAGGAGGGTAGGACCAGGTGGCTTGGTCTCCTCAAAGCTCTGATGCAGCTTTGGAGACAGGGGACAGACAAGAGGGTGTCTCCGGTCGATGTACATATTGTAGCTACTTATCATTTCATCTTAGGGCTCTTGGAACTCTGTGCTCAATTACCTGCCCCCAGAGGCCAGTTTACTCTGGGAGAACAGAAATACAAGCTGCAGGGCCCTGGCTTTCTCTCTGGCCCACATTACAAGGTTCTTGTTCTTGGACTGCTGCCACAGATTCAAAGAGGTTACGTGGCTGCCAAGAATCAGACCCTGGGTCTCACCTTCCTCCTAAGAACTTGGTCCTAACAGTTTTACAGTTTGAAAAGAAAAGCTTTTATGTGCTTTCTTTCACCACAATGAAGTGAATATTCATCCAATATTTCCATTATGACTTCCTAGTGCTATTTACAGAGACAACATGAAAGTACTTCCCTAATGGACATCATCAAAGGTTTACTCTTTACTCATAAGTGTTTAAAAGTGTTTAAAACTGGAAGATGTCTCAGACGTACTCTTGGCTAACTCTTCCTATACTTTCAAAGGTCATGCTCATGAGAAAGGAAGCCTGTGGAGAAGTGGCTGCCGTAGGTGGAGTTCAGTTACTGCTCTTTCCTTGCGTCAAACTGACAATCAGCTGTCAAACTCAGGTTCTCTGCTGGTCAGCCCACCCCAGCCAAGCCCAGAATGGAAGAGAGAGTTGGAGTCCAGCCTGTTCTCCACACCATCTGCCTCCTGCATCAGCAACCAAATTGTCAGCCAATTTCCAATTGCACAATCTTAATTTCCAGTGTGGGCTGGAAGGGGCAGGAAAAGCAGTATTGGACTGAGAGGCTCAGATAGAGTTTTCCAACTGCTGTGGAAAAATACTTTAGGTTTCAAATGGGGTACTTCAAGGGAAGACTGCTGTGGCAGAAAAACAACAACACTGCCATTCAATTCATAGACACTCGTCAGACCACAATCTCATGTTTAAATCAATCCAATGCAGGAAGGATTATTTCCAAGCCTGAAACCTAGAGCTGCTCTTAGAAATGCTCGCAGTGACTAAAATTGCAGGTAAAAACATCCACGGGAGAAAACATCCCCTAAGGTGTAAGGTTAAGGCATTTGTTTGACGTGACACTGGGAATCACGGAGCATACTTTCACGTCCTATAAATGAGAAATGATGTCTTCACTTAGCTAAATTCTTCCTATTAGCTCTGGAGGGAGAAGAAAGATCTTCCAGGTGGTCTTCCCAAAACAGAAAGAGGGGAAAGGAAAAGCTAGTTAATGTCAGCAGCACAGAGCCCAGCAAGCTAGCTGATCCTGCCCTCGACGCCATACTGTGGCTGGAGAAGGCAGAAGAATTTGGCACTTAAGTTGTTTGTTGATTGACATCAAGATGTCCCACCAATTCTGAAGGATCATTAGATTCTATAGGTAGTTCTGCAGGTATAAAAGTGACTTCTGCACTCAAGCCATCCTTACAGGTGTTCTGCAGAGAATGAGAGCCGCAGAGTCAATGTTAGCAGAATTGTGCATTGAACTGAGGATGGTCATTGCTTTGTTTTGTTTGTACACTGAGCATTCTACACCCTCAAATACTGGAGACTAGCAAAAACCAGGGGACCAGCTTTGCATCTTCTGCTGCAAAGGAGTGTGAGAAGACCAAGGGCTGAGAGATCTTCTCCAAAGTCCAGGGCCACTGGACTGAACTGGTCTGTAGGTTGGGTCTCATTTTCAGTGGTCTCACATACGTCAAGATTCCCATGCTCACTTCTGGTACCAGTGAGAGCAGCACTGCTCTAAGCCACACAGAGAAACACTGGCCCTACAAGCTCCTCCTCAACCACTACTTCTTGTTGGGTGAGAGGGTTCCTACTCCTTCAGTAAGTCAGGGGCTCAGGGACTTGCATTCACTTGTTCAGACTTCTGCACAGCTCATTAGTGAAATGGAACATTCTCCTCAAGACACCTTTTCTACCTCAGATGAGTAAATGTTTACTAAATAAGTAAATATCTTCCACGATGCCTGATTCCCCCCCCCCCCTTGGAGGAACTGGTATGTTCTGGTGGGAAAGGACTGAGGAAGAAACCTTGGGTTAAAGCAAGGGAATTTCATAGACTGTTGGAAATAATTACCACTGTGGAAATGTTTGTCTCTGGTTAGGCAGTTTAAATACTCAACTGTCTCAAAGTTGGGTGTCCAATTAATTTTTGAGCAAGCATCTCCTCATAGAGGCACACATACTGTAATAAATACATCCCTCTCTCTATAAAATATCTCTATGCTTATATATAAAAATGAACATTTTTACATATAAAGTATGGCTACATATTTTATATATATATACATACATATATATATATCATAGCAAAGAAATATTTATATATATGTAGCATGTGTTTCCTTCAGGGTAGGATTTCAAGCTCAACAGTCAAGGAGACCAAGTCTGATTTATCAAAGGTGAGCATGACAATGACCCCCAATCGATGAGGCATCTGGAGCTCTAGTGGTAATTACCTCAACCTACTCAGCGTCCCCTAAAGGTCCTGAGACGTGGCCTTCAAGAGAAACGCTGTTGTCAATGTCTTATTTTCAAATAGAAAAATAAGACCGCGCCAGAAACTGGCAAGAAGCTGGGGGGGGGGGTGAACAGAGGGGCCCCTGCGCTTGGGCTGTCCAGTAGACCGTGCTGGACGAGGGAGCTGGGGCACGATGTCACTGCTACATGCAACATGAATACCAAAAGAAAAAGAGACCGAAACTGTACAGAAAATAAAGAAAGTATCTCTTCTAGAGAAACACAGGGGACTGGACTCCGGGCTGCTGGGAACCCGTTTTACTCACAATATATCACTACCCGCGTGCAGTTAAAATAGAGTAGGGGCCGTATTCCAAGGCAGCAAAGAGAAAAAAAAATAAATCAAAAATATGTCAATGATTAGACATTCAAGAAAATTCCTTCAAACACATCAATTTAGACATGACTTGCCCCCGAGGAGTCTACCCTTTGGCAAACTTTCAGAGGCTGGGGGAGAAAACATCGATCATTAGATTGGGTCTGTTGTACAGAAGAAGAAAATGGGTGAACGAACAGATTTTGAGAGCTTGCTCCTTGGCCAGATGCTGACTCTGACCCTCTTCCTTGATGAACAGCTATGGAGAAATGGAAAGAAACGCAGAAGTTAAACTAGACTGCCACAGAGTTTCCAGGCGTAGGGTGTCCATACTCGGCATTTCTCCAGAAAGAATGACATGAAACATTTAAGGTTATGAATAAAAGTGAGTGGGGAGGTGGAAGTGGGGTGGACATGGAAGAGCTAGGTTGGGAGAAGAGGGTTAGGAAGCTGTGAATGGGAACCAGTGACTGCCGCCAGCTCTGCCCTGACGGAGCTGTATCATTCCAAGGTGAATTATTAATACCTCACCTCACAGGTTTGGACAAAGAACTGTGTGGGCCAGCTGCCCTCTTCAACTTAGGGCACCAGGTGATGTGCATTCAGTGCATTAGTAACATTCCTAGCTCCTGCTAATGAAAGTTTCTCTGCACCCCAAACCTAGCTTCCCCAATTTCCTAACTTGCCTGGCATTCCCACTACCACTTAGACACACACATTTTTGTCCTGCCATCTGAAATACAGGCTGCTATGGCCTTTAAATTAGAAGAGCACTATTTGGACAGTTCTGATCATTATCAAACAGGAGCCTCACTGGAGAGGGTCTCCATGAGAGGAGGACCTGGTGTTGGGAGGAGGGTGAAGAGAGAAGGGTGCTAGGCCCGTCACACTGGCTTGACGTTGGCGAGGCGGTCCTTTTGTAGCCACCGTGCTGTGCATGATGGGAAATCATAAGCTCCACTAGCTGAACCAACTTGAATGGAGATGAAGAGAATAAAATTATTTCAAGCAATCACGTGCCTCTCCCTCCAGGATGGTGTAGAAGACCGCTGCTCTTATCTTGCCTAGAACCAAGAAGGAAAAATGTTCTCGAGGCCAAATCCTCATGTCTAGGAACTTAAAAACTCATCTCTGGTTCCACCCCAGTGCCCTGGGAGGAGCAGCTCAGCAGGAGGCAGAGCAGCTGTCTCCCCCACCCCTGCCTCCCTAGAATCTGCTGTCCGTCTAATCACCAGGAGGTCGACAGGAATGGATGGCATTTCCTTGCTTAAAAATGGCTACAGTCATTGTAGGACTACAACTCAAAAGTGTCTCGCCATGATGCCTGCCTTCTTCTCTGATCTCTTCTGGTATCCCTCTCTCTCCAAACCCACCAGCTATGCTGGCTGGTCTTCCCTCCCTCAAACACTGTAAACTCATTTTGCTCCTGGCCTCGCCCCTGCTCTCCTGCCTACCTCTACTGGGTCTCAGTATTCCAACGGAGGTCTTCCAGATCTTTCTAGGTAAAGTGATATCTCCACCAGGTACCTCATAGCCTTCTCTTTATTTGAATGTATTTAATTTTTCTTTGTTAATAGTTCTCTGGTCATTCACTAGAGTGAAGGCTATAGGGGGGCAAGGACTTTAGTTGCTCACCTCTCTGTCCCTAGTATCAAAATAGCACTTTGCACAAACAAGGTACTCTTGTTATATGAATGATGAATGGGTCAGTGAATGTCACTGACGCCCCCACGGGACCAAGCTCTCTGTGAGCCACTGGCCTCAGGGCTCTCCTGCTGTTCCCATCCCACACCACTGTGAGTCTCCTCACTAAGGAGCTCATCCTCTGTCTCCTTTGCTTCCACCTTGGGAGGGTGTGCTCCTTCCGACGGAAATGAGCCAGGAGAACCCTGGCCAGCAGGGCTGTGCTTCCACTCACAACGAGCGAAGCGGGACTGGGATGGACCACCAGCTGAGGGGCCTTTGGAGTCATGGAGTTAGGAGTGGGTTCATTCTGTGTCTGACATGCCCTCAGACACTCTTACTGATGGGTTGTCAGAATAAAAGAATTCTTAGGCCCCAAGAAGTTATAGGCTTTTGTCTTGAGATTTCCATAAGTATTCATCTCAGTGGAGTATCAGAGTTGAGAGGAGGGGGCTCTGTGTATTAGGTCAATGCAGAAGGGGGAACTTGGGCTTCAGCTGACCCAGATTTAGGAAGCAGCCTGAACAGACTTCTACAGAAAATGCTCTGGACCAAGAGTGTACTGCCTGGATATGTGCCCAAGAGTTTGCGGGCCTTGTCCATGCTCCGGCAGGGTGGTGTCTCTATCTTACTGGTTTTCCATTTATCGTGTCCCTTTAGGAATGCAGTGAGTAAAGCTGTCACATCGTCCGACATATTCCAGGAATGGTGTTCATCTGTTTGGTTCCTGCTTGTGAAAAAGTATGTCATGGGATGGTCTTTTATAACTGCATCCTATTGATCAGACCCAGGGTCATCCCTTTGTCCCTTCTCAAGAAGAAGAGGTTAGGGCATACATAGCATCAAGAGAATCCTTGTGGCAAGCCTGACCCTATCTAGTGGGGCTATGTAACTCTCAGCAAGTTCATCCTGTCACTGAACTTCAAGCCTTAATTTCTTCTTCTTGTAAAAGGGAATTAATAATACCACCCTGCTAATTATGCAGGATTATGATGGGGATCAAAGAAAATAATAATCATAAGGAGCTTTGAAAAGACTAAATCACCATAGGAAGGAAGGCATCATTATTACCATTTTTTCCAGGGTTGTGAACAATTTCTATTAAGCAATGCAACATGACCACTGAAGAAGGTATGGCCTCCTCCAAGCAAAGCCCACTTTAAGTCTTGGTTTCTCAGGTGCTCATGATCCAAGTCCTGACTTCCCATATCTTTCCCAAGAGGGCCCACTAGCAAGCTGCTTTGGAAGGGGTTTCAGACAGGATATACTGGAAACTACTGAGCCCAAGTTCATCTACCCGAAGAGCAGTGGTAGCTGAGGTTGATCACTGGGACAATGACAAAATCCATTGGCAATGGCCAGTTTGAAGGTATCACAGTTGAAAACTCTGACCTTTGGTACCAAAACCTGTAGCAATCCCAAACAGAAAGAGAGTCGTCACACTCAATTCCCCTCTCTGTTCTAGTACAGCCATGTTCATCCCCACACCCACTGGGAATCAGTATACAGAAACACTTGCGACCTCATGGCCACAGCTGTCCTCTTCGTACACTGTACTTACTGTGTTCACCTGGACACCTCTACCTAGGCATCCCTTTAGAGTCAAGAAGTGGAATTAGGCACTAAGTGTCGCTGTTGGCAATTTCTCAATCTCTGCTCTAATAAAGTGAGGATAGGCATTTATTTCATGTCTCTTTAAACTGCTGGATAAAACACAAACATATTCAAGAAAACTCTTGATGTTTAGTGTTTCTTTGATAGGAAAGGAGAAGGGAAATGAACTTGCGGAAAAGGGAGGAGCAAGGGAGGAACAGGGGAAAGAAACGCTACTTACGCCGTTTGCAGCCGCATTTTTTTATTCTTTTGGGATCTGTGATGTCATCATGACAGGCCTTGCAGTAAAAAAATGCCCTGGAGAAAGAGAATGGAAAAACTGACACGTTTCATAATCCACCCAAATTAAATGAGTACCACATTTCTCCGCTGTGGTGCCAAATTAATGAAACACGCCAGCACTAATTTCCTTTAATCTTTTGAAAGGTTTAGATGTTTACAGACGGAAATGTTTGCTGCAAGACCATTTCTTTCAAACACAGGTCTCTGTGGTTTGAGTTAGGGCTTCTTTTAATAAACTTGCACATGAAAAGGAACTAGGGGAAAGGTTGCCGATAGGACACATTGTGTCTGCTTGCTTGTCTTTCATTTTTGAGCACAGCCTTCAGTGCTGCTCCTCAGAATACGTGGGCAAGCCACCTGGCCCTCGGTAGGGAAGTTACATACATCTCCAAATTCCTGGGTCTGGTTAACTAACCAGACTAACAGGGTACCAGGATGATGTTCCTCAGTCAAATAAAAGTATTCGCCCTGTCACTCTGAAAGCACCTGTTCATTTCAACCCAAGTGACAGAGGTTGAAGAAGAGATTTGAGAGGGAAAATTGAAAGCAATGAATCAAGGGGTTCATCTGTGAAATTCCTCTCAGTATTTCATCGCCCATATTTACAACAAAGCTGGCAGGACCAACTCTCGTATTCTCCAGCTTTGAGATCATGTAATAAATGAAAGTCTTTTTCTCACTGTGAAGCACAGTTCAGCTCACTCCTGGAATGGGGTGCGCAGAGGGTGTTATAGGGTTGGGGTGAGTAGAAGAAGACCCAGAGAAAGCAATCAATCAACAGGAAAAGTCCCTCATCTTATGTGTCAGTGTGTGATGACATGGCCATGTCAAAGATCTTCTGCATGACACAAAATCAGATCTTTCAAGCACTATTTAAAATGCTCAGGGCCTAGAAAAACAGCAGTGGGGCCTGTGTCCTTTCAGCACTGGGGAGGCGATACAATTCACTGGAATAGTGCCACAAGCTTCTGACTACAGGGACTAACCAAATCCCTGGCTTAGCCCCTTCACCACTCCCAACACGAGAGCAAATGCCAGGGATAAGGATGGTCTTTCCTTGACCGGGGCTGTAAGGAAATAAGACAATTCCTGGTTGTTTTATTCCTAGGTTCTTTTTTTATGTTTTTTCACATGAGTGGCATTTTTTGGAAGCCACTGTTAAGACTTTTGATCTGGAAGAGATCTGAGATCCTACAGCCAAAATTCCCGGGACTACGTGTCCTCATTTGTAAATGGAGGAGGTTGTTATAACCTGCCTAACGTCACCCTGTGCTGGAACTGGGCCAGCCCCAGGACTTCTAGATTCAAGCCCGATGCTCCTTCTACCCTAGTAACTCATCCACTATTTCTTTAAATGTCAGTTTTCATCTATTTTGCAATAAATAAAAAATTTAAAAAGGAGCTGATTGTTTACCCTCAGTGGCAATGTGGCCAAGAGCCCAATCAATAATAACCTGCCTTGAAAGGGGAAAAGCAGGAAAGGAGGAATTTTGCCCCCACTTCCTTTGCCCATTTTTTGCCCCCATTTGATGTTCCTACACATATTAGAAATAACAGCCATCATTTATAGAGCACAAACTATTGGCCAGGTGCTGTTCTAATAAGCATTTAGTAAGTATTAATATACTTTATCCTCAAACAAGCCTTTGGAAAAGGTATGATTATTACCTGTTTTACAGATAGAAAAACTGAGAAAAAGAGAGGTTAAGTGACCTGCCCAAGGTCACACAGCTGAGTGGCAGAACCAGGATTCAGATCCACACAGTTTAGTCCCAGTACCCAAAGGTTTAAACACATCACTACTAAAGAGATGATGAAATGATGAAGAGTCTTAATAGACTATTTAAAATATAAAAGTATAATTATTTCATGAATTAAAACTGAATTCTGAAAGTAGCCGGACAGGTAAAGTCAGTGAGTGGAATGGGGTGAGGGTAGGGGTCTGTGGTGACCTAGAGACATACAACCCAGCTGGAAAGGACAGAGTATGCAAGCTATAGCTGATTTTTGCCAAGTGGCACTACTTTGCAAGCGCCATTCCATCCCTCATCCATCTCTGCCGCTCTCATGCTCACCTGGCAAAGTCCCCACCTTACTGCACACCTGCACCTGAGCAGCTGAATGTTGCCAGGGAACAGAAACACACACACACAATTATGCTCACTGATATCACTTTAAATCCATGGCCATGGATTCCAGGAGCCTTTGTGCATTCCTCAGGATCTATACCACCCTGTCTCCTCCTCCCACCTCCACCCTCTCTGTTCTCCCCTCCACTTCCTCGCCCGCTTACCCACCCCTTCACAAGCAGCCTTCGGCTGGTGACCTTGCTACATATATCATCACAAAGACCAGACCTGTGTCCTGCAAGGTGGGCGTTTACGGTCTCCTTGTCCGCTGGTTTCTCGCTGTATTTGTCTAATGGGGCTTGCCAGCAGGAGCCCACAGGGTGAGAAGAGATGAAGCCCTCTCTGCCAGCTCACAAAGTAGTAGCAGCCACATTTCTTTACAGGACACAGCTCCTGTGAGGCTGCCTCTCCTATAGCATAACCTCTCTGTCTAGTTCTGACAGCCTTCTTCCCCTTGACTCTAGGGCTGAGAGCATCTCCCCGTCACAAGTTCTGGGGAGCTTGGCCATCCCCTGCCGGTTCTCCTTAACTGCCTGTCCACAGCTTTATAAACTGTCTTCATAGAGCTCTCCTTCATTTTCCCATTTAAGTGTGTCTTCTGTTCCTTGCTGGGACCCTCACTGACACAGCACCCAAACTTACACCTGCAGCCCTCCCCTTTGCCCAGAGCTCCAGAATCTTAGATCCAACTGCCTTCATGACATCTCCGTGTGTGTTTAGGACCTAAAACCTACTTAACACAGCCCCATTAGAATTCCGAAATTCCTTGCTCCCCTGACTTGCTGCTGCTCCCACTTTCTCCATCTCACTAACAGAGGGCCATCACCCACGCAGCTGTGGAAGGCTCAGTTCTAGGCTCCATTCTTGGTTCTTCTTGTTGCTCTCACTTCTTTTTTTTTTTTTTTTTTTTTTTTTTTTTTTTTTTTTTTCATTTTTCTGAAGCTGGAAACAGGGAGAGACAGTCAGACAGACTCCCGCATGCGCCCGACCGGGATCCACCCGGCATGCCCACCAGGGGCGGTGCTCTGCCCACCAGGGGGCGATGCTCTGCCCATCCTGGGTGTCGCTGTGTTGCGACCAGAGCCACTCTAGCGCCTGAGGCAGAGGCCACAGAGCCATCCCCAGCGCCCGGGCCATCTTTGCTCCAATGGAGCCTTGGCTGCAGGAGGGGAAGAGAGAGACAGAGAGGAAAGCGCGGCGGAGGGGTGGAGAAGCAAATGGGCGCTTCTCCTGTGTGCCCTGGCCGGGAATCGAACCCGGGTCTGCTCTCACTTCTTACGTGCAGCTCATCAGTGGATCCTATGAGCTCTCGGCATTAGTCTCTGAACTGGTCTTACTTCTCTCCACCCCACTCACTGGTCTGGCCCAAGCCGCCAGCTCTCACCAAGCCCATGCAGTAGTCTCCAAGTCTCCCAGCCTCTCCTCAACTATGTCTCATACTCTCTCATACTCGACAGTGCAGGTGAGAAGGCCTTTTAATACCGTAAGTCAGACCACATCACTGCCAGCACAAAACCACCCATGACCTCATTTTATGACAAATCCAACCTCTGTCTAAAGTATAATACTTTAGGAACTAGTCCTACTGCTAGTTCTCTAACCTCACCTCACCACTCTACTCCCTAGATACCCTTTTTTGTTTTCCTTTGGTTCCCTGAACACAGCAAACAGGTTCCTATCACGTCTCCTTTTCCCAGATGTCTACTGATGGATTCTCTCCCATCGCCTCTGTCGCTGCTCCGGTCACTCCCTCTGAGAAACCTGCACATATACCCTACCTAAATCAGTGATCCACCTGCATGAATGCTTTGCATCATGAATAAACACAATGCAATTCCCTCTTCGCCAGAAGGTGAGCCCCTGAGAGCAGGAACTCCTTTCATCATTCACTGCTCTTTCCCTGACACCTAACATGGTGTCCTAGAAAGTGAGTGACCTACAGATGTTTGATGACTGAATGACTGCTGCCCAGTAATGCTGGGTCTGCCAGTTTTGCAGGAGAAGACAGTAGTATGGATTTTTACATACAAGATTAAGACTTCTTTGTCTTAGAAAATACATATTTTTTAACTGTGACTCAAGAAAATCATGTCTGCAAGCCAAACTGAGTCAATGAGACTCTTACATTAAGAGTACTATGTTAAGGTGATTTAAAAAGCAAAATATTTAGTGGCAAGGAGTAAAGAACAAATCTCAAATGCTTCTCCCAAGGTGACTTTGTTAAGACTGAACTGGGGCCTTGGCTGGTGGCTCCGTGGATAGAGTGTCATCCTGGCATATAGACTTCCTGGGTTTGGTTCCTGGTCAGGGCACACAGGAGGAGCAACCATCTGATTCTGTCCCCTCTTCCTCTCTCCCTTCTCTTCCTCTTCCCCTCCCACAGCCAGGCTCTGTTGGAGCTCATCAACCCCAGGTGCTAAAAATAGCTCATTGCTCAAGCATTGGCCCATGATGGGTTGCCAGGTGGATCCTGGTCAGGGTGCATGTGGGAGTCTGCCTCACTATCTCCTCTCCTCTCACCTAAAAATAAAAAGACTGAGTTGGATGGTTTCACTCCTCTTTTCTCTCCTAAAACATTGCATCTGAAAGTTTCTATGAGCCAGAATCCGTTAACTCCTTTTGTTGCTTTTTTGCAGCAGAGGATGCAAACTCTATATGAGAGCCTCATAATCTACTTTTCCATTTTTGCAAAACTTGTTTAGTTTCATTCAAATCTCCAATGTCCTTTCTGTGGTTTTCTGCAGTCTTCATCTATTTGAAATCCCCTAACTGACAGCATTTGCTCTGACACATCGCACACCACAGAAAATTACAGGCTGGTGTCGGAGCTGATTGTGTCAGCATGTATTTGTGAATGCCATAAAGCACCGAAATGAGACACACTGCACTCCCTAATACAGGATGTAATTTGTTTTTCGGACTGCCTGGTATTTGTGACATTCATTAGTGAGAGATGCAATAGGAAACAGAATTATACAAATGGAAGCTTCACGTTAGATTTGCTACGTGGGAGGCTCTTGTGATCTGCTGTGCCGCTATGCTCCCAGTCTCTGCTTGCGGTGCTGAGACATTACTTCCAGCTCTTGTGTCTCAGTCTGGGCGTGAACCCAACCTTCTCTTCCAGAGGACCTGGGTGTGGGGGGTTCAGTCCCATTACCTCCACCCCAACTTTTCTCTCTCAGGTGAACCAAATTCTCAGGGTATTCCTAAAGAACAGTGAGGTCCTGTGAACAGGATAAAGAGGTTTTCTTCTCCTACTCCTAAATAATGGTCATTTTGCAAAAGTAAATTTAAGTAATTCTATAACTCAGTTTTACAGATGATGATGATTTTTTTTTTCTTTCCATCCTGTTTTTCTTTCTGAAAGCTTCTATGTCTGGTATAGCTAGACTGCAAGACTGGGTGACGAGGAAGATAACAATAAGTATCAGCTGTCAAGTATGAGAGTTCTGTGCTCGGGATGTCAGGCTCACCTCCTGGCAAATAATTAAGGATGCAAGACTTCCTGGTTTTAAATCCTGGCTTTAAACTAGCAGTGTGGCTTGGGGAAAGTTACTTAACCAATCTGTGCCTCAGTTTCCTCAGATGTAAAATAGAAACAGTAATGCCGCTTATCTCATAAGTTGTTGAGAGGACTGAAGGGCTCATTAATACCTGGAACTGGTTCTTAGGACAGTGCCTCCACATACTAAACTCTAGTATTATTACATCTGGTACAAATTGTGCAGTTTAGAAAAAGAGAGACAAGTTCCTATCCAGGCTCTGCTGTTCGCTCATGAGCTGCGTGGACTGGACAAATAATTTATCTCCATTTTACGATGAGGAAACCAAAAACTAAGAGTTTTAGAAGGCTTACCTTATAAGGTTATTTTGAGGAGTAGCAATAAAGAATGGGGACACCCAGCACAGGCCTGGCTTTGAGCAGGAACTCATTAATAAAGATAATAGGCTTAAATAAATTATAGACTTTTACAATTAATAATTTATCAAAAAAATTTAAGTAATGTCAGTGTTGAGCTAAGTGACTTGTCTAAAGTAATAATTTTTTCCTAGTCCATAAGATAAAATCAAATAATACAAATATTCCACGTTGTTCTCCACAGAACCCTGTGGCTCCCTAGGCTGCTGGAACGGATTTAAAGAGACTACCAGAGGTATTCTAAACCACTGAGGCCAATGGAGTCCTGGGCTATACCCTCAGGGGCTTAAGAATTGAACCTGACAACTTCAGCCACTTACCTAAAGGTCACAAACAGATATATAACCAGTTTAGTACTTCCTCTGAAACTAATCCAAACCTTTTGAAATTCCATTTGACACTTAAGGTAAAAAGAAAAAAAAAGTAAAAAAAAACAAAACCAATAGACCACACCTGATCAGTTCCAAGTAAATCGGCCTGAGTAATAATATTAAGTAAGGAGCAATAGACAAGGAGTCGGCTGTCCTGTGTTACGTTGTTCTGGGTCATGAAGCATCAGGAGGGCTTTGAACAGTCAATTCAGCTCTCCGGAACTTTTTTCTTCCTTGGGAAATGAAGGAGGGAGTAACTAGCCCCTCCTCATTCTTAAATATCATTACATTAATTCAAAGATGTAGAACTGATGATGTGAAGAGGAGTCTGTAAAGGCATTTGAAAGCACAATCATTTTTTCCTAAGACTTGGCACCATCTGATGCCCAAAGACATGTTAAGAAGTTTTGTGGTTAGGGCCCTGCACACACGGAGGTATATCCACCCAGTAGGTCAAGACGTCTATGGCTGGAATAGAAAGGAAGGCAGATGAAAACAGACCCTTACCTTTTCACTTCTTTGGCATCACTTGCGATGAAAAATCCTAAAGTACCTTCTTGTATCTTAAGGTGGTTTCCAGGATTAATTAATATACTGCTCAATGAACAAAAACAAACAAAGAAGACACATTTGTGAGGTCATGTTCCAAGTAAAACCTAAGGTCTACACTGTACCATTAATTGTATAGGGGGCCCACTAGGCTAATGCTTTCCCCAAAGATTTTGTCTAAAGCTTGAGGTCCATAGTCCCACACATTTAACTGGATAATGTCATCATAAAGTTCCACTGATCAATTCCCAGGCTGGCATACTCCCAGTTGCAAAAATCAAAGCAAATCTATGTTTGGGGGCCAGGCTTTTATAGTGGGGTTGCCATCATGGGCTTCTGATTTGAAACAAAATTCCCAATAAAGTACCTCTTTGGAAGTAGCTGTTGGGGGGTCAAGACTGTTTTTAGTCTAATAAAATTATTCCTCACACTAATTTTCCATTAGATGACAGATCATTAATGGGACCCCTATATGCATACAGAAACATACATGTATACATATCACATATCACTTCAGGTCAGGGAATGGTACAAGACATCCAAAACCAATGCAGAAGCAAACAGAACATCTGCATGACATTGATAAGGACATGGAAGTGGATTCCATGTGCAGTCTATGTAGAAAGAATTAGGTCTCCCAGAACAGTGAAAAAGAAAAATGCCAGCAATTGGAAACACTTAATGATTCCAGACTGCTGTTTACAATGTAAGGGAGTCTTTGAATAAGGTGCATGTCTAGCACATCCTGATTGGGGCAAATGGTAATTAGAAAACAAATGCAAATTGCCACTAAAAAAACTTCCCCAGCAGGGACGTGTGAACCTAAATATACACTGTCCTATTTCAAAGTGGCATAAATAGATTAGCTGACCAAGTTGTGTTTGGACTGACAGAAGAGATGAATGTATCCTAATCTAATAAATGGATGAAACAAACAAGTTTAATTTTCTGCAGATCAAAAGCAGAATCCAGGAACACTGTGCACAGAGGCTGGGATGGGCTGTGAGCTGAGTGGATATGGAATTTAGGGACTCTAAATGTAGCAATAGATACAACAGGGAGGGAGTCTTTGATCTGAAAATTGAGTGTTTCACATAATTGATGCTTGGGATCAGGCTAAAGGAAGTCCTTAACTGCCTAAAACAATCAAAATGGAGGATGGCAATTAACATTTAATCCTTTTCTGCTGGTAAAACCATTCCAGAAAAGTACTCTGACCCACAGAGCGATGTGTCTGTAGCAATACAGGAAGGTCCAGGATGAACTTTTGTTCTGTTGGGAGAATGAAGTAGATCATTATTGCAGAATAACTGACTGTAGTCACAAGAACATCCACTATTATCCATAATAAGGCCTGACAGAAGGAAACCAATCCTGTGTCATTGCTATTAACCCTAAATAATAGCAGGAGTCCATGAAGATTTGACTTCTGCCCTGGAACCACAGACAACCAGCAAGATTCCTCACAAAGCTGGAAGCAGCAGGCCACGTTGAAAGCACAGCTCACAAAGGCCAGCGCTGATCAGACTCCTCCTAATTACCCTCCACGAGCTTTCCATGCTCATCCAATGGCCCCCTGACTTTTCTTGAACATTAGGACGAAGGGTCCGAGTTTATATAGTTTAGATGGATTCCTTTTTCAAAGCCAGTTACATGCAATGTTGTAGAAAGGCAGCATTCTGGATCTTGCACACTCTCTTACTCCCATTTCTGCAGTTCTTACACACGCTGGCCCTGCAATCAGAAATTGGGTCCAAATTCCAGCATGGCCATTTAATAGCTGTCTGACTTTGGGAAAGTTACTGAACCTCCCTGGAACGTAATTTCCTCACCCACAAGATGGTGATGAAGAAAATCATAGACTTTCTTCAGAAGATTAAGGCAGATAAGGAGTTGATGTCTATTGGTTCTTGTTTCTTTTATTATTTATTTTTGCAAAAAAAAAAGCCAAAAGCGTATTTCATTCTCAAAGAACTTATCAGCTTTTCTTTAGCTGGTCCCATAAAATGGAATACAGAGCTTCTTATAGAACATCCTGGCCGTCAAGAGCTAAAGTTACCAGGTGAAGAACTGTATACTTTAGAAAAATGGACACAAACATAATGAAAAATTCTGGGTACTTTTGGATGCTAAAGGAGCTAATTTCTTAAAATTGGAAAATTCTACCTGTTGACATGGATTCATTTAAGAGTGTTAAAGGCCCTGGCTGGTTGGCTCAGTGGTAGAGCGGCGGCCTGGCATGTGGGAGTCCCGGGTTCGATTCCCGGCCAGGGCACACAGAAGAAGCGCCTATCTGCTTCTCCATCCCTCCCCCTCTCCTTCCTCTCTGTCTCTCTCTTCCCCTCCCCCAGCCAAGGCTCCATTGGAGCAAAGTTGGCCCAGGCACTGGGGATGGCTCCATGGCCTCTGACTCAGGTGCTAGAGTGGCTCTGGTCGCAACAGAGCGATGCCCCGGATGGGCAGAGCATCACCCCCTGGTGGGCGTGCCGGGTGGATCCCGATCGGGCACATGCGGGAGTCTGTCTGACTGCCTCCCCGTTTCCAGCTTCAGAAAAATACAAAACAAACAAACAAAAAAAGCTTCCCAAGTGAAAAACACAAAAATCCTCTCATGATTTCAGCAATGTGATTCAAAATGGGAAATTTGACACTCATCAATGTTTTGGTGCCACATGCACAAAACAAGCCTCGCACAGAACCTGCTTCTCCCGTTTTACAGCACGAGCTTTAGCAATTGCACACCAGTGATCGATCCCACTGTGTCATGGTGGTGATAGCAACGCTCCTACCAGTGAAAAGTCTTCTGTCATATCCACTGTTTTTTCTGAAAAGTGAAGAAGAACTAATCTACAGTAAAAACCTGGGATGGTCACTCCAGAAACTGCAGGTTGAGAACATGAATTATAGCCCTCAAGCTTGCTTTAGTCAAGATTGAGGGTGGAGAGGAAACCTTTGGTCCTGGATGTAAGGCATATCTGAGCTCAAATCTCCGTTTGGCTGCTGCTGGTGACTAAGCAGGCACACGAGTCAGGGCTATGGCTTTAGGCCCTGGCCTTCAGCATGTGGGTGCCGCTAAACCTGACTCTCCTCATCTGTAAAATGGAGTGAATGGTCACTAGCATACAGTGTGGCTAAGAGAATTAAAGTACATACTATGTGCTGAGTGACTGCTATGTAGTAGATTCTTAATATATGGTCACTATTAATAAAAAGCAAGGTAATTACAACAACAGCGTGAGAATAAATAATCTTTCAGAGCAACACAGCTCCCCATTTTGTCCTTGGTACTAGGAAACTACCCAGGAGGCACCCTACTGGCACTGAAAGACTGTTTTACTGACCACAGAATCAGAAAGATTTTATCCCTGCACAATATCTATAGATGGGCTAACCTGGACTGGCTTTTGGCTACACAGTGGATAGCTCTCTGTTCCTTAAACGTTATGGCTGATTGTGTAGACACGAGAAGGACCTCAAGGACACCAGTGGCCATGTGATTCCAGCGTGTCTGCTCATTCTCTTCTGGACAGAGCTGGAAGGCTTCAAATCATCTCTGTATGAAGCATGAGGCTGCATCATCTGCAGCGTTTCAAGTCAGGCTAAGGCACTCTCCTGGGTGGGAATGGAAAGAATGAGCCCAGCTCTCGAGAATAATGAAGGGATACAGAAAGATGTTCACTGGGCTGGATTCTGCTCGTATATTCAAGGGTTTGGCAAAGAAGCCTGTGAGCCTGATTCCAGGGTCCACTGCATACAATACTCCCTGTGTGTGGGTACAACATTTTAAAGACTCTTTGAGGAAATATATTACCCTTTTCGGTATTTTAGACATTAAGTCATCTATAGACATTCCAAATCTAGAAGTTTCAATAAAGTATTGATCCTCGTCTTTTTGAAAATATAAACAGATAAAGATCCTAGACAGAAGTAACTTTTTTGTTCCTGCAAAGGGCCTACTATCCTCAAACTATGTTATTGACCTCCTAATGGGAACATGCAAATCTTTCCAAAGATCTCTGATCACCTAAAATATCCAATGTTAAATCTGTTTGTTTTTCTGACTGCCAGAAGTCTCCCTCCCTGTGCATCACTTTAAATCGGTCTCTGGCTCCATTTTTTGTCTAATTCACTAGCTTATCAGACAGAGATGAACTTCAAGATGTGTCATGTGAAGAATCAAGAAAAATCTCTAAAAAAAATGTCCATATATCAATTAGCAGAATTCCAATAGGGACATCTTCTTGGCAGGGGTGGACTTTCCCTCATTTCAAAGAATGTATAAATTATCCTCTTTCATCTTTGACCTTATTAATTTCAACTGCAAACATTCAGTGACAGCTGGAGGCAAAGGGCTGGTGTGGTCCCTTCCCCAAGGGTTCTTGTTCTCTCTCACTCTTTTGCTCTCAGACTAGTTTTGTATCTAAACTTACTCTTTGGTTTCTTACCCACTATATGGAGCAAATATATTTTGTAGGGAACTCATAGTCGAGTAAAGGAGAGAAAAGCATGACCATATTTTATTTGCTTTTATAAGTTAGGATATCATAGCAGCCAACTTAGAGCCCTGCATGAAATAGGCACTTTTCAACTATTTGTTGAATGAGTGAAAACATAAGCTACTGGTCTCAGTTCTAAAAAGTGTTCCTTTCCCTCTCTACTATGGAGAACTGTGGTCGCAGCTGTTCTTTCAAAGACCAACCTGCTGCTCTTATCAGTCAGGCCGAGCAGGGGAGCAAACACACCTCTTCTGGGGGGTGGCAAATAAACTAACAATACCCCAGCAGGCAACGTCAAACTTTTTATAAAAACCGCCCACTTTTGCAGTGCTGGTCAACCTGGTCCCTACCGCCCACTAGTGGGCGGTTTCAGTTTTCATGGTGGGCAGTAGCAGAGCAACCAAATGGCACCGAGACTGGCCCACCATGAAAGCTGGACCACCCACTAGTGGGCGGTAGGAACCAGGTTGACCAGCACTGCAAAAGTGGGCGGTTTTTATAAAAAGTTTGATGAGGCCTACCCCAAATACATAAACAGCTAGCCACATGGGGAGCTGGAGCAACTGATTTCAATATTGAAAACACCATTCACTTAGAACTGATATGTCTTCCTGAACATAGAGCACACTCCTGTGCTATTGGCTAGCCGCCCTCAGTCCACCAGGGAATGTCCCCACCAGGGGAGCCAGGTCTCAGGCTGCAATGCAGTTCATTGTGTGTGTCTTGCTGAACTTCAGTCAGGGTGGAGATTTGGGGCTTGACAGGGCAAAATGATGCATTCCCTTTCTCTACCACTTATGCATAACAACTAGGAAAAATCTAGCTATTTCTTCTCCAATTATCATAAATTTTACTTGTTTGCTGCTTTTAGAGACAACCAGTTATTAGTTATTCAACTGATATAGACATTTTTAAAAAACTTTTATCCATTATGGACAAATATGACAGGTGTGTATCTCCCTGCTCAATTTTCTGGTAGGTGTAATGTACCATTCCCTGAGCAGTTAGTTACAAAAATTTCCCTTTCATGAAAACATGGTTTGTATTTGATAACATGGCAATGATATCTGTGTCTAGAAAGCTAATGGGACTTTATTACCTAGAGCAAGAGAATAATAACCATCTAGAACTTCAGTTCACGCTGTGCCCAGAGGTATCATGCCACTGAGAGTGCTGAAAGTAGCTTCTTTGACCAGAAGGTCATAGGCAATTGCAATTGCATAGGATGTTGTTGAACCAATTGGTTCCCATCTCAGGGAGTACAAATGCCCTGTACTTTAGGGGCTGTGTGAGGGCACAGCCTACAAAAACCCCAATCTCAAATCTTGCTGCCTTTCTGGAACTTCTTGTTTCTTCTGGGCATTAATATATACGCTGCTGTAGTCCCACACAACTAGACACACACACTTTTCACAGTGTGTATTCCATGCTTCAGCATATTTGAGCCGAGTTCACGTACACAGAAACAGAATAGTAAGGGTTGCTCCCAGTTGCTCAGACTCAAAAGATGCCACTGTGGTCCACCAATGATATGTTTATTCTGCTTCCATCTCAATATTTTAGCAATGGTATTTTTAAAATAGATTTTGCATATGAGGAAAAGAGTAACCACATGAGATGGAGAAGAAATAGTTCATTTGGAAAGGACAGTGCTGGATTTTTGGTTCTGGGAACAAGCCAAGTCACTTTCTGGGACACTTCAAGACAAGTCATGCCTATATCACAGCATGCTTTCACCACACAATAAAAGGACTCAAAGGCCAAAAGCCAACAACAGAGGTGCAACCACTGTGACTGTGGACCTTTGAAGATACAAAGTGTGCAGTAACTTCTCGCAGTTGGATCATATCAATAATACCAAACTGACAGGAAGCCACCTCTATTTTCACACATCTACTCAAAAAGTCACAGAAGAATCTGACTTTGGAAAGAATTCCAGACCAATACACATACACACACACACACACACACACACACAATTACGAACATAAACAAATGACAGTGGTTACAACCACAAAGAAAAACAACTCTTGAGAAGATGAACAAGTAAGCATCTCAACAGTATGTTTTCAACAACACTTCCTCAGATTGAGAACATATTGAAAAGCTACAACTGGAAATGTTAACCCAAAAAGTTAAAAAACAAAAAAAAACTATTGATGAGGATTTGGTCATGCTTCATGCAACATATAACAGCAGCAACACAGGGTGAGGTCACATGGTGAAAATTGAGATACTTCATGTTAAGAAACGTGCCATATATACTAGGAAAAACAGAAAGCCATAAATTCATCTCCATAAACAGTACTCATTCAGTAAATCCAATGTGATAATCTGGTAATTTCATATGAGTGCCCTATGTCTGCACTGAGTACTGCCCAAAAAATAAAATAAGCAAAATGTTAGCATCAAAATAAGCATAAGGAAAAAGAGTGAAGTGTAAGGGCTTGGTCTCTGTTTTGTGGATAAAAGGGCACAAATTTTGCTCTAGAAACTGGAAATCAAAGATGGGGAGGAGGTCACGGGAATGCGGATGTGGTATGTAGACAAACGGCACCCAGTCTGGGGGACACCAAGACACTCAGGACAGGACAGACACAGACACGAGGGCTGGAGAGAGCATCCTCCTTTTCAATGTGAAGAGCATTTTTCCCCATCATTGGTGCTGTGACTGAAACAGGAGTGTGTCTTTTGAGGTTTCTTTTTCTTTTTTTAAGTTTCCTGCAAAGAAGTTAGTGCAGCATCCAAAAAAAAATCAACAAATCAAACAAGAGAAGCAATATGCCACTTTCAATTTTTATGTACTCTAGCTAGAGAGAGGTTTATTTTTAAATATACATATAGAAATATATATACACTAGACAAGGGAATGAGATTATATATAGATGGACACATATATATATATAATCTCTATCGTCCTGAATTCTTGACAAATGGTCCTGTGGTTAGAAGAGAAGATAAGAGGGTGGAGGTTGGGAGGAAAGTTAGCGAAGAGCGCATACCGCTTTCGGCTTCTGCAAAACGACAAGAAAAGAATTTAAAATCAAACAATTTGACACCAGAAGGAAAAGAAGGAATAAAACCTTTGTTTCAAATCATTTGAAGGAGTCATGTGAAAACAAGGTTTTTCAGCAAAGCGTGGAGACAGCATCATGGGTGAAACACAAAGGGGGCAGGTCAACGCCTGGGGGTGCAGTAGAGGCAGGTGCCAGGACTTTAACACCCAAGCACTTAGAAAATGTACGAGGAACGGAAATGGGAAATTTTAAGTGCAGAAAAAAATTAAAACGATTATCTCAGGAAGCGTCACCCACTTGATTCTTTGAAGTATAGATATTCTGTCTGATACGTCCTGTGTTTTCTCACAGGCAGGGTCCACATTCCCTCAAACACACCTTTTTCCACAAGAACCAATGAGCTTCCACACTGAGACCAAACCACATTGGAGGATTAAAGCTGGCAACGGCACACAGAAAGCCAAAACAAAGCCAAACAAGTTCTTTTCTCCCTTTAAGAAAACAATTTAAAAAAAAAAAAAACTAAAATACTCTTTCTGTAAATATGGCTTTGTTGAAAACATCTCTGATTCGTGAATTAATCAGAAGGTCCATCAAAGAAAAGATTCTGTCTTCAGGGAAAGCTCTGATTCTTTTTTCTCAGAGTGGTGACGATGTGCTCACACTGAACCATTAACAGCCTTTTTCTCTCCCTCCTTGTGACCAGAAAGTGGCAGGCGGGAGATGGCAGGTCAAGGTTCAGAGTACAGTGTCCTGCTATAAAATTATCCCAGAATGGCTGAGAAACACTATTCAGCATCACCCACATCATGACACTTTTTGAGAGATGCACAAATAATAGAGAACACTGAATTACACAAAGATTTACTGACTTGGCAACACAAAGAATATCATTTGCAAAATCCCCTACACAGGTACATGTGAGCACTGGCACCGACATGGGCAAGCAGTAGTTCCAGAAACATCCATGTTATCTGCTGAACAGCAAATAGCCAAGACTCTCAGTGGTTTTTTTTGCAAATAATATTCTTCACTTTGCCATCACAGAAAAGGAAAATGTGTCTCTACATACATATGTGTTGACTACTATAACCATGCCTTACATGGGACTACCAAATCTACCATCTTTTCTTCCTTTTGGTTGATTTGGATTTTCAGAATAGCTGAACATTTGATCAGATTGACTTTGTGGGCAAATCTGATCTGGGGGTCAAGGCAACAGAGAACATTGGATTGACCAGTTTACAATCCAGTGTTTCTCTGGGTTAGAGACACAGATTAAATGTTTGGAAGTCATTCATCCAAATAATGAAAGCTTCTTAAAGGGTGAGAGCAGGAATCTTCTAGTCTTGCCCTGCACTTTGCTCAGTCATTAAGGTGTAGGCAGAGAGTGCCTGTACGCTACAGGAAGGTTACTGACTTATTGATACAGTTAGGAACAAACCATGGATGTCAATTCAGAGAACAAAAGTGTGAATACTTCGCAATGACTTGTCTTTCTTCCAGAACTATTGATAAGAATTGGGAGAGGGAGTGGCAAAAATCATCTCTGTTTTATCTGTATACATACAGTAGTCCATCAACAACATTCCTTGTTAAGATGCTTCCGTCTTTCAGTGTGAACTCATATATTGACTGGGGTGTTATCTGTTTCAACCAGACCCAATCCCTCATCAGTCTGACTTCCACATAATTAAGTACAAAATAAATAAATAAAGAGGGCTCCTGCCTCTGAGCCTTGATCTCCTAGCTAATTTACATGAAGCTGATACTCTGCCACCTGGATTTCAGTTGCACTGGGAGAAGCACATATGGTCCACAATAGGCTGCGTGTAATTTGGCTATCAAGAGAGAGCACACCTCCCATCATGGCTCTGCCCCGGCTTGCTGTGAAGGCAGCCAGAGTCCACCTGCTCTGTACTCACAATAGGAAAAGGGGGTAGGAGGACAGTATCTTCCCTGCTTTTCTGCTGAGAGGATGGAAAGTGAAAGTTGATGTGACAGGATGGAGATCTGAGTGTCTCTTCCCTTTCCCCCCGAAGCACACTCTCAATGCCCAGTGGAGCTAAAAATGCCAGGCGGGTCTGGGATAGAAACTCTGGTGTCTGGTTGACCATGCCTTGACATGCATCCTAGGGTCAGAGAGGTGTTGCCCACGGTTCCAAGCAAATAAATAATGCCTAGAAAGGAAGTGGCCCGAACGTTCCCAGGGTACACTCTCACCATCACATGTCAGCTGGCCACTGCATCGCAGCACACTTACCGGCTCTCCCGGTTGGCGGACTTGTACTCAATGGCTATCATTAGGAGCTTGAGCTTCACAAAACACAGTCTGCAATGAGACGGAGAGACCTCCCAGTCAGTGATTCTGAAGGACCGGAGCCACAGAGAAAACACTGTGATGACCTTTCCATCTCCTAGCCAGTCCTTATCCAAGGGACCCTCATTCTACAGTCGCTGTGCCAAATGGACAGGGCTGGGAGCGACACCCCCCCCCCCCCGGCTTCCCCATTAAAGCTGATTTCTCACAAGTGATAAGGCGCCGAATGTTCAAAGTGCAAATTGCACTCAGGTATAGATGTCTAGACACAGATTCCAAGCAGGAATTGGTGCCTGGGGATTTATGCTGGGCCAGATTCATTAGTTTCTCAGTTGGGTAGTAAAACGTTAACTGCAGGGAGAGGGAGGTTTTTGGAGCAGCTGGACCTGTTATTTGGATTCCATTTTGGTCTTTTATACAAATGGCTCATATTGTTGTTCTGAGCAAACCCCTGAGTGCACGGAATGATGGTAATAACCCTTAGCATCCGTGTAACTGCCCAGCACATGGCTGTGGCGCCATCACTCCTGGCTCCGGCCAAGCTGCCTCACCTCATCTGCCCGCTGCTCTTGCCGGCGGCCCAGAATGCTTTGAGGCTGGCTGGGTGCTGCCTCCGTGCCTTCACTGATGCAGATATTGTTCCTGGAACATCTTTTCCTCTCCTCCTGACCCACCTTCCCAGGCCCACATCGAATTTAACCTCCTGTGTAGGTCTTCTGTAGCTACAACCCCTCCGATTTCCTCTCTATTCTCAGAACTCCTCCAACACCTTGTCTGTGACCACATCATCTACAGCCCTTGGTCAAGCCAAGGCTGGCTATGGTTCATGTGTCTGAATTTTGTCTCATCAGCCAGCTTAACCACTTTAAGACCCTTAGATTGGTTTTGAACTCGCCATAGTGTGTACATGGAACCACTGATACAGAAAAGCTCAATAAAAATATTAGAATATTATATAACACAAAATATTACATAAATAACATCATACAATTAGATGGAAATATATTTACATAGTCATAGAAATAAAAGCTCATGTAAATGATACAATAATGATATAAATTATAATTGTGTTTCTACAATGGGCATTATCACTTATGCTCCAAAGACTGGCTAATACAGCAATGGTTTACTGAGAGATGGAGAAGTAAACTTGTGGTTATTAGCTCCAGAGTTGTAAGGGGGAGGGTGTGCTGGATCCCAGGTCAGGGCCTTTAATCCACACAATGTCCCTAAGAGGGAAACGTTGTCTTAGTTATTTAGACTTCTACTGATATCTCTTTTTTACAGGTGACGACACTCAGGCTCACAGAGCCCATGTAACGTGCCAAGCTCCCGCTACTACTTGGCAGCATTTACAACATCTTCATCCTCAGTGAAGCCTACTTTGTGTTGGCAGAGATGGGCAATAAGCAAATATACAAGTGGATAAATAATAAATTTCCAAATGAAGACAAGAACTATGCAGAAAATAAAACCCTTATGAGAATAGACAGTAACTAGAAATGTGTGTTATCAGTGATGTCCAAGGAAGGCCATTCTGAAGAAGTGACACTAGAGCACAGAGCCCTGGATCATGATGAGAAAAAGCAGGCAACGAGAGGATCTGGAGAAAGAGCATCCTAGGGAGGAAAAACAGCAAGTGCAAAGCCCTGAGGCAGAAAGGAACTTGGGGTATTCGAGGAGCAGCAATAATGACTATGATAACATAACGATTGGGTCAGGGATCTAGGCAGGAGCAAGATCAGAAGGCTTTGCTGGTCACATCAAGGACTCTGCAGCTTATTCCAAGTGGAACGGGAAGCTCTGGGTTGGTTTTTTTGTTGTTGTTGTTTTTACAGAGACAGAGAGAGAGAGAGTCAGAGAGACAAACAGATAGGGACAGACAGGAACAGAAAGAGATGAGAAGCATCAATCATCAGTTTTTTATTGTTCATTGATTGCTTTCTCATATGTGCCTTGACCGTAAGCCTTCAGCAGACTGAGTAACCCCTTGCTCGAGCCAGCGATCTTGGGCCCAAGCTGGTGAGCTTTGCTCAAACCAGATGAACTTGCGCTCAAGCTGGTGACCTTGGGGTCTCGAACCTGGGTCCTCGGCATCCCAGTCCGACACTTTACCCACTGCACCACTACCTGGTCAGGCTCTGGGTTGGTTTTAATAGCAAGGTGTCATAATCAGATGTGCTGGCCTTGTGGATGTGTTACTTACAGGTAAAGTGCTGACGAAGGCCTTATGCTGTCTAGCGGGAATAAAACCAATTGCTCATTCATAGCTTGTGAGGTCACAGTCCTCCATATTGCTTTCAACATACAGATTTCAAAGGACCCCCTCCATGCAGACATATTCGGGCTCTCTGGTGATTTGTAGGTTTGTGATTCCTGCCAGCAGACTCTAATGACCTAGGCTTTATGCTGATTACGCAGTTTGCGGAAACACCAATCCAACTACAGCTGGAAAAATGCTCTTAATTTATGTCCTATACACGCACCTTTTATGGAGCTGTTACTTCTGGAGCTTAAACTGTTTAAAATATCAGATGGCTTATGCAATATTCATTGAACTAAATTACTAAGATTAAGTAACCACTTTCTAATGTAAATAGCAGCTAAATGCCAAAAACTCAAGAAGTCTGATCTTGATCTTAGCACGGAACATGAAGAAGCCAATTTGCTGATATTCTATGAGCAACAGCCACTCTGATTTGGGATTCTGAAAGTTCACAGGATCAAAGATCTTTAATGTTTTAACAACCTGATCCTACTGGTGAGAAGGGAAGAAACATAGTTAATAGTAATAGTGAATAATGTCTGCCTCACTGCTACGATACCATTTACCAGCTAGATATAAAGAGAAAGGGGCGGCCCTGGCCGGTTGGCCCAGTGGTAGAGTGTCGGCCTGGCGTGCGGAAGTCCCGGGTTCGATTCCTGACCAGGGCACACAGGAGAAGAGCCCATCTGCTTCTCCACCCCTCCCCCTCTCCTTCCTCTCTGTCTCTCTCTTCCCCTCCCGCAGCTGAGGCTCCATTGGAGCAAAAGATGGCCCGGGCGCTGGGGATGGCTCCTTGGCCTCTGCCCCAGGCGCTAGAGTGGCTCTGGTCGCAACAGAGCGACGCCCCGGAGGGGCAGAGCATCGCCCCCTGGTGGGCAGAGCATCGCCCCTGGTGGGCGTGCTGGGTGGATCCCGGTCGGGTGCATGCGGGAGTCTGTCTGACTGCCTCCTCATTTCCAGCTTCAGAAAAAATATAAAAAAAAAGAGAGAGAGAGAGAGAAAGGGGCTTTCTTAACACAGGAAAGTTGATAAAATCTATGTGGCCTTGGGCACATTAATAACCTAGCAGTGGGTATACCAGCCGATCTGTGAGTCCTCTGTCATAACTTTCAAACCTCTATCTAAGATAATTTTACTACTTTACAGAAGCCTCTTTTTAAAAAGCACTTTGATCCAAAACGTGTCATTGCTCACTGGCCAAAGTGACGAATAGGAGAGGAACAGAGTGATGTAAACAAAGTGAGGATACTCAAACAATGCCACCACTGCACATTTTCACACTCAGACCCTTTGAGACTGGCTGATCCCGCCCTTCTCATACAGATGACAAACAGAGGTCCAAAGATGGGAAAGCAACTTGCTCAAGGTCAAGTGGCCTTTACACAGAAAAGCCAAAAGTGGAAATTAAGCAATGTGTTCAAGATTAAACTACTTTTATGTAAAAATGTCAAAAGTGGAAACCAAGTCTCAATGCGGAGTGCTGTGCAGATGTTTCTCATAAAAGCAGAGGAAATGAAGTGGTGGCCAGGAGCCCAACGTGCAGACATGTTCTATTCAGTCAGCACAGCGACTTTTTTGCTTTGTTTTAAACTGGCATTGGATAGCAACAGGTGATTTCATATTAAAATCAGTATTTCAGCTTTCCTGGACAAATCAGATATGGTCACTGGGAAGCTACACTGCATATGGCTAACAGAGATTGGAGCTTCAAAACACTTGCCCTTTTAGAAAAGACATGTGTTCTCCAATGTGCCACAGTCCCCATCACTCCCTACTGTCTCAAACACTCTTCACTCTTTGGTACGAACTACCACTGATAGGCATCCAAGTTTTTAAGCTCTGTGCTAAGAGCATCATCTGGATGCTTGCAAAAATACCAATCTTGAGTAATTGACTGTTTACATTGGAAGCAGAACTAAGTACCCCTTTGCTAAAATCACAGTTTTTCATTAAATCCTGCCACAGAGAGTTGGTCAATGCCAGGGTACTAAGTATAACACTGCAGCAGAATGCAGCCCCCGCTGGGTGTCCAGTGCAGGAAGGCAGATCCAGGTGAGTGGGTGTGGTCTGGGATGGTAATTTATTTATTCATCTCTCTGCCCTCTAGACTGAGCTCCTTCTGGTGCAAGATGCATGCTTTATCTCCCTGGCATTTTGCAAAGTGCAAAGCATAAGCTTTCAGGTAATGCTGATTAAATAGATGTATGAAAGGATGGGGAGCATAACATCACAAGTTGCTGGAATAACACAGATAAAGTGGTAAACTGGGAAAGTCTAGTTTAGGCAGAGGAGGCTTGGGAGTGAGTATAGAATCATGAAACAGGGTGTTATCAATGTGTCTTCTTTAAAAACACACATATGGGGAGGGGGAAGGTGTAGATAATAGTGGCAACATGCTCTGAGAATCTAGCTTGTGCTTTCAACCCATTATGCCATGATGTGAGCACAGGTCTCAGACACAAGCAATTTCTCCTGGGGATCCCATTACAAGCGGTTTGCCCCACGAATGCGCCTTCAGACTACCCAAAATTAATGTCCTAAAATTAAACACTTATTTGCAGCATTCAATACCACTTTCTTTTGGTTAAGCAAAACGGGCTTGCTCGTCCAGTCCTTACAGTCATTCTATAGCTCTCCTCAGGCACCGTGCTTAAATGTGCAGAGGTCTAGGTGGGGTGAGAAAGGAGACCTGGGGTGAGGCAGCGTACCAGCAGGAAGCAAGAAAACTTTCACTCACAGTATGATAAACACGATGAAATCAGCCCTAAGTTAGCAAGAATTCAATTCCTGGTTTCTCAAATAAAATGTCCCAATATGTCCAATGCAGGAAGTTGTCTCTGGCTGCAAAAATAATTACAGGGGAATAGAAATGACTTCTTTTTTTTCTCCCCAAGAAAAAAAAATGTCACTGTCACAAAAAATGGTCTTAAACCAGAAATCTGCAATAAAACTGTTGTAATAACAAATTAGATTGCTTTCGTGATAATTATTAAGTATAGGTCTACCAAATTTGATGACGACATTAGACAAAGCCTTTTTTTTTTTTTTTTTTTTTTTACTGCCAGCATCATCTCTTAACTATAGTAGTTTCAAGCCAGATGTTCCTGAGCAAAGGCTCTTAAGAATTAGAGTCCAAATGTTTCTACCTACCCAGAGGGAAATAAATTGTTCTTGTCATTAAATCAGCCCCCTTGACTAGAAAGATTGCTTGCTAGTGTGAATTCAGCACAGAAACCTGTGGTAGAGTTTGCACCTTTGAATGTGCTCAGGGAGAATACGCAAATATGTGGCTTAGGGCCGGGAGCAAGGTGGGTGAGGTGGGTGAGGCCTGAAGAGGCAGTTCTCTGTGTGCCCTCCAAACCCAGCCCCACCAAAGCGCCAGCCCCTCTTCGGTTCCCCAGAGGGACCGTGGAAATGTCAGGCTGTCACCTGGAACAGGAGGAGATGCACAGTCAGTACTGGGCATTGTGAAACCAGATCTGCAGGATCTGGGGGCTGGAATGAAAGAGAATCACATTGAGGAGCCTCAATTTAAAATGGTAGGCTTTGTTTCAAAATGGAAACATCTAGTTAGAAACATTTGAAACGGGCATATGAAAGACTCAGCATCAAGAAAATGGAAGTGGTGTGTGATATGAAGTGCTCACGAGCTGATGGTATTCAGACCTCATTTCCTGACAGCAGACAGAGGGGAGCAGAGGGCTTTAGCAATCCCACCCTCCGTCGCACACACACTCTGCAGTGTGCAGAGCCTCCACCTGCACACCTAAGACACTTACACTTAAAAATAATTACATCCTTTTATACGGACAATTAGCATTTGTCTAAAATGTGAACACATGCATTTTGGAAGGCTGGGTGATTATTGTTAGTCAGGAACATGAAATGTAAACTGTGTGTCTGCTGTGAGTACTCAGCATCGAGTCAAGCACACAGAATCCGTCCCATTTCCAAACGGACTGCCCCCCTCACCCTTCCTGCAGAGAATTCTAGACCTGCAACTGCCTCTGGGGCCTTCAGCTAAGGGTTTTATAGACCTTATGATCACTGATTTATTCACTAACATGTACAAGGATTGTTACTGGTCACCTTGTGGGTCCCTATAGTAGAAAAACTCATAAATACTGTATTCCTGTCTATATTCATACATATTTAGTCCTAATTATAATACCCTCAAATAAGTAGGTAAATCGAGCCAGTTCTTTGAGAAAAAGTAATTTTTAAAGCTGAGTCTTGAGCCCATCTATAAAATCCTATAAAATCCTCATTTCTGCAGTCTGGCTAAATAAATCTATCATATAACAGGTTGCTGGCATCTTTCTGCTCCATGTTCAAATTTGGGTTATCTTTCTCTCGTGATGTCACAGAAGCCAAGCTAAACTAGCCACAGTTTTCACTGGGCAGGAGACTCAGCTTTCCCCAAGTGGTCTTAATTCTAAGTTTCCTCAAGTGGATGCATTGGAAAGCTCTCCCCACACAAAGTGATACGGGATAAGAGCACAATTTTCTAAATACATTAATGACCCTGAATGCAGGTGGAGGAGGAGATGAACACCCCTGTCCCAGCTGCCCAAACTGCCTTGAACCAGCACAGAAGCACCCGTGCTTGCGCCTGGGCTGGAGGACAGAACCCCCGCCCCTCTAGCACAACAAAGTGTGCTGTGATCACAGTTCCCCAAGTTACCCCAGCCATTAAATTCTCACATCAAATCTGGATTTTAACTGTTCCACCAGCTGTAGGGGGACAACTATACTTCAAATATCTCTTTTGTCCTAATCCCCTCTGAGCTGTAAAACCTGATAAAATTAGGCTTTTATATTTTGTAAGTGACGAATGACTGACTAATATGCTCACTATGAGGTTCAGCACCTAGACTAGAACATGGTGTTCTTGTGGTAGAACGTCCAAACCTCCTGTTTCCTCTGGCCCCTCCTTCTTTCCCTAGATCCCTCTTCTCCCCTGGGTCCTCACTTTCCTACCTGAAGGCAGAGGGCTGTATCCTCATATCTGCTAGTTCTCAGGATAAAAACACTCTCATTACTTCCCCTTGAAAACATCACATGTCAAGGGACACCTGCTTTGTCTCCTCTCCTCATCTAAAGGGGTAAACAATTTGCTCTTGTTGGAAAATCTCAAAGAGACCGAGGTGTTGAGAAGGTTTTGGGTGGTTCCCAGTGTTCTCACTCCCTGCCACTTAGCATCCCCTCTTCCCTCTTTACTGCCTCTCTGAATCCAACCTCCATACAAGGCATAGATCAAGTGCCATCTCTTCCAGGAAGCTTCTCCATGTCACCTCCAGCCTACAGGAAGCTGTCTTTCTGCAACTCTCGCCTCTGTCTTCCGTTGTGTACAACCATCAAACAAACACTTAGCAATAGGTCCTCAGCTCTCCCTGAAAATGGGAGTACTTCCTTAGCCAGATTGCAAACTCTCAGAAGGCAGCCGCTGTAGGGAAACAGAATCCTTTACTTGGCATTTGTAAGTATTGTTATTAATCTTTTATTTGCATACATTTGATCAAATCTAATTGCAGTTTCCTCTGGGGAAGGCATCACGCCTGGCACACTAATATCACACATTCATTAAATATCTACTCACTTGACTGGTGGCAGAATTTTCTAAAAGATAAGAGTAAAATATAACCTGAAAATGCCACCGTATATTTCTGTCTTCCTCTATGCTTACATCACACTCGATGGGGCAAGATGAAGCAGTAGGTGACAGAAGAGGAGGAAGAGGGGAAAGTACATTAGGTGGTTCTGAGAGGTAAGTAATGCCATTCCTATTACAGAGATAAGGAAACTGGGGATAAGCCCGGAGTCCCAGGTCAGACAACTGGTAACTATCGAAGGAAGGAGATCTGCATAAATCAAATATTTTGTCTCAAATCACATAACCAGCAAGTGTCTGATCTAGAGGATTGACCTCTGGCCTTTGCTACTCCATAGCTCACACTCCATGACATCACACAGCATCCTATTACATTAACTGCTCAAAACAGGACACTTCAGTGGGAAACATGGCCTCCTACCCCAGCAGGTTTCCTGCAGGCTTGGCACTGGTCATCTGCACCCTCCAGAGGTGAGGCTAGGGACTGTGGGGAGGGGGAGGGAAAGGAAGCTGGGGTTTTCTGGTGTTCAGAGAACAATGGAAGGCACCCTTTCCTTCAAGTCCCCACACTCCTTTGCCTTGCTCTGAATGCCACCCAGGCCCAGGAGCAAGCCTGCTGTGTAAGACCAAGAGGAAATACTCAGGAGCAGCAGGTCCTTAAAAGGAGGCATCCTGGGGTAGGCCCAGGACATGCCCACCAGGACCTCCAGCGAGGCCAAGGGGCAGCTTCAGTGCTGCATCCCCAACAGTCTGGTTTCCTCTGGGTCTCTCTGCATTTGGCTCATCTGCTCTCCCCAGTCTGAGGTTGCGTCCATGACCCCAGGGGAGACATAACCGAGAACATTCCCAGATTCAGTACCCCACGTCTTCCTACACGGATCCTGATCAGGCTCGGGGAGTAGACAGAGCTGTCAGGGGTTTGCTTGACCTGCTAGGGCACAGTCTCCTTCCTGTGTCCCTGGAGGGGTCCGTATACCCTACGTGGAGAAGGAATGATGGCAAGGAAGCTCACACAGAGGCCCAAATCTTAGCTTGCATGGTGTGGCCCACCCCCACATCTATGATTGGGCTAGAATCAGAGGGACACATTCCAGTGTCTGAGCCCCAAGTGGGGAGTAAGAGAGGTTACTCCAGTCCGTGGTGTGGAGGGTTGGGGTCCATGAGGGTTTCCAGTCAACAAACTGACTGAGGATCACCTGATGGGTTTGTAAAAATGCAAATTTGGGGGCCTCAACCCAGGTATTAAAATCTGAAGATGTAGCCTAGAAACCTCTCTATTTAATAAGCTCCCTAGGAGATTCTGAATTAGCCAGGCTCCATCTAGCAGCAACCCCATGCTGCCCAGTCGCCAGGCCCCAGCCTCGAGTGCTGGTTCTGAAACCTGTCCGCTGGGTGGCTGGGGAGGGACACCTACGCCTTCAGCGTCCTTGTTTGCAAACCAGGAACAGTGACACTAATCTAAGTGTCACAGCATTGTTACGAGGATTAAATAAGAAAATGTAAATGAACTATTTAAAAATGATGTTGCATTTGATCTAAACTAGTTGCTGTTTTTGGAACAATGCTGATTCTTCTGGCAAGAAATGTGGTGCAGCCAAAATCCTGGCCCAGAGCAGTCAAAGCACACAGCCGGTGTGCACCTACCTCCCTAGGACAAGGGAGAGCGCCGCTCTGCCTAAGATTTCCAGAAAGCTTGCCCCGGGAGCCTTCACACCTCCTGCCCCTTAAAAATGTGTTCTTGGGAAAAGACCTCAGATTTCACCCATTTTATCCTACCCTCTTGTCTTGCACAGAATGATTCTCTCAACTTATAGGACAACAGCAAGCTCCCCTGTGCTGTGATCCCACCCTGCAATGGGCATTCTGCCAGCCTGGAGGAAGAGCAAATGTATTTCTTTTCTGCTTTAAGATGTTATGTGCTGCGTATTGTTTTAATGCAGTGCATAATTACAGAAACTCTTCTGAAAATCTGTATATTTTATCTATGCTTTATTATACCCAGAATATCCCCCAATTCTTTTTTGTCCACATGCAGCAGCTTAAAATATATTTTGGCACCCTTTATGTCATCTTGAAATTAAACAGCCAATTCTTACTGTAATGAAAATACTTCTGCGCCAGCCCGGTGATATACAACACTACACTCTAATTACGGCTGTGCTTTAATTAACCTGAATTGAAGAGTGTTATCATTAAACTGCTGGTAACTTTGAATTATGGCTTTTCTTTAATTTAAAGTAGAAAACACAGATAATTAAGCCTCCAGATAATCAAATGCTTGAGGAGAGCTTCAATGTTTTGGGATGTTCCTAAATCTCATTAAATGTCCTTTCTTTATTGATTATTTCTACCTCTGCTGTATCATTGTGTTAAACGAATAATAGCACTAAGTTGAACACATTCCTATTCACATCAGAAGGTTTTCTTGTTTTATTGTATTCCAGAGGCTGTACTGAACAAATACTAAATTCTCTGACAAGGTGTGTCTGGGGATGTTCTCCTCCTTGGGACATATTTTGAACTTGAAAATCCATCACAGGAAATATTGATAGCAGTCACTAGTCTCCGACTCTTGAGTTTCACACTCCCCTATGGGTCGGAGGAGGCAAGCTCACGCATCCGTGGGCCAGGCCTGGGACAGAAGGGCAGATGTGGCCCGGGGAAGCAGGGCCTTCCCTAAACCCTTCTTCGCAGCAAACTGGAGCTAGTGAGCATGCGGTGGAAGTGCAAGGCTTGTATTGGCTCATCGGATTTTCAGGAGAGAACAGAAACCTACTTCAGATGTGAAATACCTCTATTTGGAAATACTGCCAATTAACGTTTGAGAAATGAAACACCGTGGAGGGTAAATTTGGGAGTCAAATTCACCCTGTGGGTTTCCCAGTTGCTGCTTCTGGGGCGAGCAGTCCTAAGCCGCCAGGTTAACGCTCCTGTGCATTGATTTGGTTCCCAAGAGCAGAAGGGAAGCAACAGGGAAGCAGGTTTCAAGGGAGCACTCAGCTTAGATATAAACACCGTTCAAGCCCGGAAGAATCACCAATCAAGGGTGGGGCTTTGAATGCTCCCTGTTAATGCCTCCAACACCACAGCAGCCCTCCAGGCTCCGCATGTGCCCACATGACCCCTTCATCAGACACAGGAGGCCACAACTGCCTTTTCATAGAACCAGCTTCTATATAAATCCTGAAGTCCCCTGAGCGCTCTATCCTAGGTGGGCCAAGCCCCATGGGGGAGAAAAGCCCCAGATGGCCTCAGTGTTCCAGGACCCAGTGCCTCTGAATGGTTAACTTCTTTCTGTGGCAGAAAGAGAAATAGCTTTCAGAGACAGGAACACATGGGAGTTACAATAGGGCATCCATTTTCAGAAAATAACCCCTTCGGAATCAATTACCTATTCACTTTTCCAGTCCATTTAGCATTTAAACTTTCACTTAGAGACAGGGTGAGGAATTTCAGTAAACAGCCAAACGGTTTTGGATTGCTCAGGGTCTGGGCCCAGGGACAGACTGAGTGTGCACCTGCTCTGTTCACTGACAAGCTTCTCCAGGTAAACTCTTACTTCCCAGATGCTCTGTCCCCTCTCCATTGTGCACAGAACATAAAACTGAGACAGGGGAACCCAAGGGCCCCCAGGACTGTCCTCCTAAGACCTCCCTTTCCAGGAGGTCAGTTTGGTTTCCAGGCGGACAGGACAAGAGCACAGTGTTCCTTCCACAGCCCGAGGGTTTCCCAGAGGCCCGTTTCTTCCCAGTTGGTATCAGTGAGACTGAGTTTATCAAATCCTTTGCTAGGGTGTCAATGGATCTGGCTGAGTATTTCAGCATTCCCAGGGAGTTTGTGTTTTCATTAGAAACCAAGCCCCTGTTTGTAAGACCCAACGTCTGAGATCCTAAGTGGAGAATTTGAGGCATCCTCCTGGTGGAAGTTTCTTGGGGTCTGGGCCACCTGAAGCTCCTGAGGTCATACCCCTCAGGTGATCATCTATTCTACCTCGAGGGGCTATGGCTGGCTGTGGCTGCCCTCGCTCACACTCATCCTGCTGAGCCAGTGTCAGGAGAAGCTCAGCCTCCTTATTATTGTAACATGGTAGCTGTTCGCGTCAGGGACATTTTCAAGGTCTCCTCCTGTTAAGTGTGGTTCCACACTTACCTTGAATGCACTTTGAACAGTGGCTTCTCTGATGTCTCTATGATCTGACTGAATTGAAAGAGAGATTAAAATTCCTATCATCAAGGGGCTAGCGAGATATGCTAGTAAAATCAGAGACATGGGTTCATGCCTCCCTTCATAAATGTGCCTACATCACAGGAGCATAATTCAAGACTTGCAGAAAAAATGCAGTTCCTAATTTAGTACAAATGATAGGTGCAAAGCCTGAGATTCTCAGGGCCGGAGGAAAAGTAGGGCCAGCAGAAATCCCAACACAGGGATGATGCAGTGATCCACCTTCCCATTCATCACACAAGGTTGAGCACACAGCACACAGTCCGTAACTGTTGAGTATCCCCACGGTGCCGGGCAGAGGTGCGGTGTCTTTCCTACAAGGGGCACATTATAGATCCCTGAGGGCTGAAAAGCATATGGTCGATGGTCACTTACTCACAAACAGTAGGGAAGGACAGACCCACGAAGGCACTGGAGAGATATTCTGTGTACATTTCATTTGACACTCCTTCCAAGTAGTATTTCTGCCACGTGTCTTCCTCGATCTAAAGGAAAAGAAGAGGAAGAAGGTTTAGGACAGGGGTCCCCAAACTTTTTACACAGGGGGCCAGTTCACTGTCCCTCAGACCAGTAGAGGGCCAGACTATAAAAAAACTATGAACAAATCCCTATGCACACTGCACATATCTTATTTTAAAGTAAAAAAACAAAATGGGAACAAATATATGCAATATTTAAAGTAAAGAACAAGTAAATTTAAATCAACAAACTGACCAGTATTTCAATGGGAACTATGGTCCTGCTTTTGGCTAATGAGATGGTCAATGTCCGGTTCCATATTTGTCACTGCTACCCATAACAAGTGATATGACGTGCTTCCGGAGCTGTGATGTGTGCATCCCACGTCACTGGAAGTAGTACTGTACATGAGCCACATCACACTTTGCGGCACCACCACATACAGTACTCAAGGAGCACAGGATGCATCCACGTGCTCTTCTCACTGACCACCAATGAAAGAGGTGCCCCTTCCGGAAGTTTGGCGGGGCCAGATAAATGGCCTCAGGGGGCCACATGTGGCCCGCGGGCTATAGTTTGGGGACCCCTGGTTTAGGATAATGGCAGTAGGCTATAAAAAAAAAAAAAAATTTGAGTTCTACCACCTTGCAAACAAATGAATGCACTGGTGTGTGATGGTACCCTTTTTCAGCAACCAGGCACACACCTGCATCAGCCACGGGAAGCTTTCATGTCCCTAATTCACAGATGAGGAGTATGTCCTATCCACAGCATTATGTCTTTGAAACCCTACATGACTTCCACGGTGCAGAGGCATGGGCACTCACTGCAATACAGGTGGGCAGGAAAACCGACGTTATTTGTTCGCACAGCAATTTTTAAATTATTATCAGAACTTATAAAAGTCTGTGATATTTTACACAATTCCACTTTAAGTAGTCATAGCAAAGAAACAGATAGACAAGTATATAAAGACATATGTACAAGAACATTTTCTCTATTCATGAAAAATCAAAAATAATCGTAAATGTATGTTTATACAATGGAATATAAAGAAGCAATTAAAAATTATGATAAAAACATATATGTTAATATATACCTCTTGCTGCTTCCCATCTCCATTTCCCCTGGAGGTTCCATAAGGGAAAAGAATGGGAGAAACTTCCCAGCCAACAGGAAGTGGCTCTTAATAAAGTGGCTCTTAACAACATCTTGTGCTGATGTTGACTCAAAAGGCATCTTGCCTGTAGCCCATCAGTAAGTTAACTGGTGAACTGTAATGCTAGAAATTGAAAGAGACTTGGAAACAGTGGGAAATACACACCTACTTTCTATTTGGTGACACTCTAGAATATAAAACCCAGAAATCCTTGAGAAATAAGTGGCATGCTCTCTGCTTCTATGCTATCTGTCTGTTTTGTGCTCTCTCTGGGTGATTAGAACATGTCATTTAACCTCATTACACTGAGCTGCTCTCACCTACTCTCACACATTCCATATTAGCTCTGCGACGCCATTGGGTACGGGCTGTTTATCTACAGATTGCGCTTCCCCAGAGTGGGGTTTTTAAAAGAAAGGTACTCAACCATTTCTACTGCTAAACTGTATGATTTAAAAAATTAACTGCAATGTGTTTAGCCTAAACATGAACTTCTTAATTTCCTCAAATCTAAGATTTCAACTTTTTTTTCAAATAAAAGATATGCTTGACTTCATAAGGAAAGGTCATTAATTCTAATTAATCTGAAGAAAGCCTAGTCTACATTAGTAAATAATTTGAAATACAGAACATTTTGGGTATATTATCATAACTTTTTAATTGGTAAATAGGATACTGTATGAGGGATTGACAAGTTAAGTCTTCATAGAACAGCTTTATGAGCAAATTGTAATACTGAAGTGTAAGAATTTGGCCTAGTCTTTGAGCAGGGACATTCTTTTTATAATGTGTTCCTTAACAACATAAGATGTTGTTAACATAATATAAATATTACATTTGATTTTCAAAAATAATTAAAATATGAACCTTTATCTCAATTATATTGAATTATTGGTGATATTCTTCAATTAATGTAGTTTTAATATGGTTCTTTGAGTTATGGTCAGTATTTTCATGTCTCTATTTCCTAACGGAACTACTCTTTAGACCAAATTTTATTGGGGGTTAATCACTAAACTTTTTTTAAATAAGTAGAAACAAAATTATTCTTTGTAGGATAATAGCATTATTCATGTTTGTTTTGAACTTAGCAAAAATTATGTTTCACCGATTTATTCATTCAGCAAATATTTATTGAGAATATTACACACCTTAGGACCTGTTCTAGTTACTGATGAAATCTTATTTAAACTGGTATTTATCTCCCCATATATTTTTTCTGTGCCAGAAAAAGCACCAGCTGTATCTGACTATGAAATACCTTTTACTGATTTTTTCCACATTTCTTTTCCTGCAGTTTTCTCTGTGGCTGATCTGAAATGGCTCAGGATGAAAAGTAAAAAAGCTGGGGGAAAAAAGTACTGAATATAGAAAGCAAAACGCCTCTTCCATACACACACATACAGGCTCTCTGATTGGGGCCACAATGCTAGATACGGTAGGATCAAACAGACTGCACGAGTGCTGAGGAGTTCAAATTCGGTGTCAGAACCCTTGAAGATTTCCACATCTTTAGCACTGTTCCCATATAAATAAGTCGACATGTTTTTTGGTTTCTGATAAATGCTCCACACACACACACAAAAGAAACAGCACTCAAACAACACTCAAAAATGGTTCAGATGGTAAATTATATGTTATATATACTTACCACAAGTAAGTTAAATATATACACATACACCTAAGAGCAGAAGAATCAGTAATTAATTGCTACAGAGACACTTTAATCTTTAAGGGCAAGAATGACAAGGTGTGATAGGACAATGACAGGCCGGGCCAATAACATCAGGAGAGTCAGGGAGCGGGCACCCAGCCTCAGAACCCTGCAATGTTATCACCAGCTCAGGCACAGAACCTTAGTCTTCACCCTGAGAGGAGGGCTTACATCGTAACTTCTTATCTGAGTTTACCTTTCTACATCTCAAGCACAGCATCTGTGACTTAGTTTGGAAAAGCAAAATCCAAAGGGCACATTCCTTTTATCTTTGTCAGCAGTACTGCATTGCATTCTTAGGAAAGGCAAAATAAGTGTAAGATATGTTGTGTTTAAAACACCGTGCTGAACATAGAGAAAATGACAGTGTATAAAGAGATGTAGAGAGGGTGGAGCGAGTTACAGCAGTATGGTCATTACAATTTGCTTTTAGCAGATGACAAAGCAGAGTCACAGAGAGGCTATGTAACCCACTGAAGTTCATAAAGCCAATAAGTGGTCCACACAGGATTCAGACTTCATGTTCTTAACCACCTACTGTATTACCTCTTGCTAGAAATGACAGGGTGAATGCAGGGAAGCAGTGATGCTGGAATTAGGGGGGCAAAAAAGGTTTGCTGTATGTAAGCACCTAAGGGGGAAATATCAGATCAGAAGATCCTCAAGGACTCAAAATCTTAACCCTGGAGCCCCCGACTTTGTGAGCGGTCAGGAGGAGTAATATTGACCTTGAGTGGAGCTGAGACACCAGGCCTCCTCTCAGAGCATGACAGCATTGTTTCTATTCTGTAAAGTGGAACCATCCCAGCCTTCAGCTTCTCTCCTGAAATAGTGCATGCTGTTCTCCACATTTGTGATGTCAACACATTTTTTAACTGTAATGCGAATACACACTTCCCAGCAGAAAAATGAAGGAATGGGGCTAGAATGACTTAGGGAAAGGTGCCAAAATTAATTTGCCAGCCATTCAGCAATCAGTCAAAGGCAAAGCACTTCCTGAGGCAGCAATTTCTTCTCCAACTGTCACATCAAACTCCAGCTGCTTCATAAAAGCACCCAGCAACAATGCGCAGGTGACGTGTGCATCAAATACTCATAGGATCCTCAGGGGGAGAAGGGAATTGAGCCACTAGGCTAGCTCATCTACACTTCTCATGGTTGTATTGATCTACTTCTTCATTACCTAATTTTTCAACCAGTCTAGTTCAACCTATACCCCCCAAGTAAATGGTTGTACACCAGTCCATGGGCTGATGGCTCCATCAGTAAAGGAACCTTCCAACTGGAACCATCAGCCTTGGCTCTGGGGGAAGCAACACCTTTGTGGTTCCAATTGTGCATGTGTTACTAATGATGGGTGGTAATGACACCTTTATATTTCATGCTTCCTCTGATTAGAGGGAAACTGTTTCTCTAATGCTAACAGCCTGGTGAAGGTGAAAAGGCAGCTCTCCTGGCTAGGCTCTGTTAAAAGCACTGAGATTTCTGTTCCCAGCAATGAGTCAGAATAACCATGTTGATTGTAACCAAATAATTTTACAAAAGTCTATCTCTATCTCCAGTGTCATGCAAATAATTCCAAAGACTATCATATGCCAATTTTTGTTTAATTGAAAACAAGTACCCTGTTTTAAACCAAATATGTGTTATATTGTGCACATCAAAAAATAATGAACTGAAAGAAAATTATAAAAACCAATGACCATTATTTGAATAGCTGCTTAAGAAGAGGTGAGATGTAACATACATACTAGTATTGCCCCAAACTGGTTGTAGGAGGCTAATCCAAGGGCAGGTTGTTTATACATTTACAATTAAAAAAAAAAAACCTACCTGAATTCTCACTTAATATTCTTCCTCTAAATCATATACATTTATTTGTGTGTGTGTGTGTGTGTGTGTGTGTGTGTGTGTGATAGAGACAGAGAGAGGGACAGACAGACAGGAAGGGAGAGAGATGAGAAGCATTAATTCTTCATTGTAGCTCCTTAGTTGTTTATTGATTGCTTTCTCATATGTGCCTTGACCGGGAAACTGTAGCAGAGCAAGTGACCCTTTTCTCAAGCCAGCAACCTTGGACTCAAGCTAACAACCTTTGGGCTCAAGCCAGTGACTATGGGGTCATGTCTATGATCCCACACTCAAGCTGGCAACCTCGGGGTTTCAAACCTGGGTCCTCTGCATCCCTGTTCAATGCTCTATCCACTGTGCCACCATCTCCTCAGGCTCATGTACATTTTTGAATCATAAAAGTGCATTAAGAATTAGCTGCATGTGAAGTGAATATTTGTACATATAAATTATACAATGCACTGATCACTGCCCTTTATCATGTGACAGTCTAAAACAGTGTACTGACATAAACTGGCCAATGTACCCTAGGTCCCATAAAACATATTTATTCACATGCAAAAAAAGAGAACACACAAATGTGTCAAGCCCTTGATTACAATGATAAACGTGGAATTAGCATTTACAGGCTCAAGGCCGATGAGTGTGTGGGCTTGTTACTGAAATGAGGGGGGTTCTACCCCCATCCTTCAAAAGCATTCTCTGCAGAACATCTGATTTAATGTTGCATCTAAGGATCTCTTGCTGGAAAGAACGATGTTAAGGACAACTGGGTGAGAACCAGACTATGGCGGGGCTTCCTGGACCCTCTCCTCCTTTGTTTCCTTCTAAGTTCCCACATTAACAAACTTGTCCCAGTTTTTATCCACAGGAAAGTGGCTGTCTTTTTCTCTCTCCCTTCCTGGCCTCAACATTCTTCAGATAATTACAAACACTAAAATCAACTCACAGAACTAAGAAAGAAAGTGTTTGACTCATGCCAGCTTAGGTTCTCACAGCTGCAGGACAGAGAATGCCTTACCGCACAGCTTTCTGGGGGGAGGAAGCTGGTGGTACAGTTGGAACTAAAGGAAAGGTGCAGAAGAGATGGATAACAAATGGTGTTTTGCACCTTTTCAGAATCTCTTTCCTTCGGGCCAAATTGCCCCTCAGTGCTGGCCTCCTGGGATGGGGACGCAGGCGGATGCCCTTCTGAGAGCAGCACTGCACTTTAGGGACTCCACACCATTTGGCATCCCACAGAAAGCCTATTTCAGAATTCACTGTCCAGAATGTAAGGATCACAGATTTTTCCAAAGGCTTCAGGACAATGTCAATTAAAACAAATTATTTGAGATTTGATGGAACGCCAGATAACTGGTTGCTTCAACACTGAACAAATAAACAGCTCCAAAGATAAATTTCAGGGAGGACTTGAGCCAAATCTCTTATTTCCAGACTAGTGGGCTGCAGACTATCAAATAAAATTTCTTTCATCAGACATTATGGGGAAAAAATAGCCAACATGAGGCATTTAGAGAGAGATTCAGAGACCACACCACAAATGCATTAGAATATATTACATTGTCCCCACTATGTTATCCCAGCCCAGATTATTTCTGAGGAAGCACAGAGTGCCAGAGAGAATGCAAGTAAAAGAAGGACCAGAATAAAGAGTGGCACGAGAACTTTAAAAAACAATTACTATTTAGAAATTATTTCAGAAACTGTTACCTACGTGGCAGGGTATTGGCACTTTACTCCATATGTAGAAGGTTTTTCTACACTCTCCTTATTTCTTTCTCCAGTGAGAAAAAGTGTTTATGCTTTCCAAAGATTGGCCTATTTACTACTTATCCCACTAACACTTTGTTTTTGCAATCTGTTAATAGTTAAGAACATCCTCATTTGTGCTTCAAATAATAAGGTTCTAACATACCCCAGAAAGTAACTCTAATCTGGGCAGAGTGAGCAGGAAGAGGATGTTCCCAAACAGGCTGCTGAGCAAGCCTCACAGGACAATTCAGCCCCTGGGTTTTCCAGGACAGCCTTCTCCACCCATTTGAGGTAAAGGGTCAGTGTCTTTTTTTTTTTTTCTCTAATACTGATTCTTTTGCATACTTAAACTTCTGCAAACTCTTAAAAGAAATGAATTTCAAAACAAGAAAAAGACATGAAAAGACATGCAAAGTCCAAGTCCCAAATTTTTAGCATGAGAGTCAATTGATACAAAAATCATCTGTCAATTGTTTTAAGTTTTAAAGCATTTGCTCTCATTTCCTTCCTCATCTCTCTGTGGATGTGCAGCAGACAGGTGACAGGACCACCCGTGGACTGTGCCTGCGATGGTGTCCGGTGCACTGTCTTACAACCCTTCCTTTCCACAATTTCCTCCAAGTGCCAGTCAAGTAGAATTATTCTTAAAAAAAGGTTTTCCAAAGTAAGCTCAACAGAAATTACTAGCAAGTATTCCTTTGAATGTAAGAGAGTAAAGAGGGGATTCTAGGGTTTCCCCCATTAAAATGTAGGTTATTTTGAAGGCAGAAAAATTGTCTGGAACAGGCATGGATCATAGTAGTAGCTCAGTATTTGTTGAATGGATGAAATAAATTTGGAAAGCACTGAATTTTAAAAAACCAAATGAGATTTTTTAGGGCAATGCTTAGAGTATTCAACACATGAATATGAATTGTAATTCTCCAAGGGGAAAACATGGTTAGTCACAGAACCCTCTATTTCAGGGGCCCCCAAACTTTTTACACAAGGGGCCAGTTCACTGTCCCTCAGACGGTTGGAGGGTTGCCACATACAGTGCTCCTCTCACTGACCACCAATGAAAGAGGTGCCCCTTCTGGAAGTGCGGCAGGGGGCCGGATAAATGGCCTCAGGGGGCCACATGCAGGCCATAGTTTGGGGATGCCTGCTTCAAAGAGTAGCTTATGGAGATAGGCAATACTAATCAACAAGTCTCTCTCTGACTTCCCCACCCCTCTGTTGCCTTCTACATTCTGTCAGAAACATTCCTTTCTATGGGCATTCTCAGTTATCAAAATCTGACTCTATCTGAAAGTTCCCATTATGTTCCTCCTCGTTAGTGAGGCCTTTCTTCATTCTCTCTGGCTTGATATGCTCTGCCTTGCCTGAATGGGAACACTAATTGTGCCCACATCCAGGGAGGATGGAGGGCTGCATGGGATGCTCCGTAGAAAATGCAGAGAATACTACCTGGTCCATTGCAAGGAGTCAGTACATGTTAATTATCACAAGCTAAGCAGAACCTGGAACATGAGTATCTCCTTTATGCACTGAACTTTGTATCTTTTAGAACAAGCAGCACAGTACCTTATTAGACGTGTTAATATTTGTTGAACTGAACTGAGCAAGACAAAACTGGAGAAGGACAAAATAACAAGCACAGTTTTTCCAGGCATCTAATCACTAGTAAGCTTCAATACCTTCAAAGTACTTAGTGTTGGACCATGAAATAAACTAATCCTCCCTCCAAATGCAGAAAAAAACTTCATTCTTGGGATCTAATGAGGAGCATGTATATTTGGGTCCTTTTTAGAGTTTTCAGAAAACTTCTTACTATGAGCAATATATTTTCTGGGAAGTTTTGTTGTCACAGACTATCTTATGCTACTTAACAAGTGGCTTACAGCTTTTCTAAAATTCAAAATCCCATAACGTGGAGGCTTGGATTTAAAAGAAGAAACTCTCATCAATCTAACCAAAGTCCTTCCTCCTACTAGTTAGGAGTCCCACCACCAACCCTACAGAAAGGAGCCCCTTTGCTCCTGACTACGTCATCTTCCTCATGGAACCTCATCCTCCATCTTCTTGTCTTCACTTTTTGGATTCCACTGTTTCCAGTGAATCAACATGGGGATCAAACAACTCAACAGCAAATAGACTGAGCCCATCAAAGACTATATTTGGCAATTACATTACTTCTAAATTCTAAAACTGAGACCAAAAACAACCATTGTTTTGTTATTTATTTAAATATTTAGAACTGGAAGAAGAAGAAAGAAGTTAGAAAAGCATTTGAATGAGCTTGCTTTTGATGAAACAGCCACTCAAGTCCCTTACGCCTTTGCAGAATCTTCAGTATTTTCGACAGTTTGGTAAGAATCCCACTGCACCCACACGGGATAATTTCTCACTGGTAGGCACATCTGAGGGCTTATTTAACAAAAGTTTTCTTAGGCTCTGAGTCCACTATTTTTACATGTGAATCACCCAAGGGTCTTAGAAAAACACACTTTCTGATGCTGTGGTCCTGGGCGGAGTCTAAAATTGCATTTCTGACAAGCTCCCATGCAACACGGATGCTGCCCAAACACAGACTGCCCTTTGAGTAACAAGGATCTATTCCCAAAGACAGAACAGAGAACAAGTGTTCTCCATCATGCCTTTATGGAGCAGAGATTAAGGGGCATCAATCACAACCAAAAGACGTGACTTAGAGATGAAAAATAATGTTTTCCATAAGTATTGCTAAATATGAAGGCAGTTATAGAGGAAGCATGTAGCTAATTATGTACAAGATGGGTATCCAAATGTTTGAGTTGCTGTGGTAATTAGTCAAAACAATATCTCAAGGACCCAGATTTATCTGCTTTGTCTCCATTGATCCAATGACCCCAATGACAGCTTAGTTTCCATTTCAACATGAGCTATGTAAAGAGAGAACAATAATGTGGCTATATTTAATTCAATTAAAAATAAAGTTTCACAAAATGACCCTGATTTGTATCCCTAATTTCTATTCAACTTTCCCATTTTAGGCCACAGTGTCACATGTGAGGATGCAAGTGCTTGCCAACCCAGGCCCGTTTCAGTGACAGCCGATTCTGAATACTTATGCCTCCTATCGCTGTACAATACAGCCTAATAAAGGCAAGCCAAAGAGACTAGATTTCATTTCAGAGCAAAGGGTCTAGCCATAAACTTTTGCTTTCTGGCTGAACAGAGCCATTCCAGCCGCAGGCATAAATCCTGCTAGTTTTAGGTATCAGGGTGATGGGGAAGCCAAATGGGTTATTTGTGAGCCAGGTATCCCAGGCAGAGGCGCCGCTTTATTGTGTATTCATTGTTATCTGGAAAATCTCTCGCCAGCTAGAGGGTATTTTCACAGGAAGTTAGAAATGACTTCAGAAATTCCCCTCTGCTGCTTCCTAGAGTGGATTTCAGGCCTCATCAAAAAGACATTTGGTTCAGAAATTGAAAGTGGGCAGCCTCTGAATTGCTGAGGTGCTTAGCAGGGGTCAGCAGTTTCCTTTTAAGGTCGTCCATGATCCTAAGCACAGTAACAATGTAGAAAGTACTGAAGCACATTCAGGCTCTGGGTTCAAATCCCTGCCTCACTGTGTACTCTGGGCCAAACTGTATAACCCCTCCAAGTCTCCACCCCTCACCTGCCAAAAGTGAGCAACAGAAAGGCAGCTGGAACGAGGTGATGCTTACAAAGTGACTAACGTTTAGATGCGTCCCCTGTGGTTTCCTCAGACTAAAAGATGGCGTTCATTGTGTATGTGCCCTGTAGTCCTTCTACAAATGTGAGCTGTCATTTTAAGTAATGAGTACTGATGATGGTGATGGTGACATTTGTACTGCTCACACAAAAGAACATAAACCAGTTAGACACTGGCCTTGTGGTTCATATTGTTTAGCTGCTTCTAGAAAACTCTGGAGCATCACTGATCATCAAATAATCCACTTGACTGAAGAGAAAAACTAAGCAGCTTGAGTTTGTCCCCCCAGAAAAGCAGCAGTCCTTGGAGTTCTTCCTATCTTATGCCTTTCCTAGAGGCCAGCAAGTTCACTCTGAATAGACATGACAATAAGAGATAGGTTAGGTGTTTGGAGAAAATGATGGTCCCCCCAAACAGAGGAAGGACCATATGTGCACAGCACCTTTAAAACGATGCAAAAAGACTCAGTATGACTTTCTAAAAGGAGTCCCAAGCCAGCAAGATCTTTATGCACAGATTGGATTAGTTCCTTCTGGTTCCTAGACTTGACCCTTGCCCACATCCCTCCACTGGGGACTCTACACTCTCCTCTTATCTCTCATCCTCCTTCCTAGCAAATGGCCTCACCTGGAAACAGGACTGGTTTTGATACCTGGAACAGCCTTGGTCCACAGGATAAGCATGCTAATGAAATAGTGCTTGCTCAAACATTATTTTTAAAACTACTTGCTCAACTTGTCTTTGGAGGAGAGGCTGAGCACTGGGCGGGGAGGTAAGAGAGAATGACCACTGGTCAGAGCCCTTGGCCTCTGCTGCCCTCCACAGTTCAGTCCTGGCCCCAGTCTCACATCCTCCCCTCACCAAAAGTGAAGTCTGCAGTTATGTGGATTCCACCTTTTTAGAAGGCAAAGTAGCAAATATCTGTTATTCCCTGAATATGCTTCTTTGGAGAAGGGATCCCATCCCTCCTACCCAAAGAGTTTACCAAAGCATCCTTGCCAACCACAGACTTTACGCCTCCTGAGAAGAGTCTAGAAGTCTAGAAGGCACACTTCTTTTCCTTGTTGCATTTGTAGAGACAGTTTAGCACTCCTTATACTTCAGTCTCCCCAGAAAACTGCCAGGCTGGTGCTCATCCTGCAGCGGTATAAGACGAGAAGAGAGATCGGACTTGTGATGGTCCTGTTTGGGCAGGGAGAGACCTCTCCGTCCCTTTGCTCACTGGTCCATGAGCAAGTTTCAGTCCCCCAGCCAGGACCCAGGAGGCTGCTGCTTGCTTTTCCCCACAGGTAACTCCTTCCAGCACACAGCTCTCCTTCTCGTCACTGCCACCGCAGCTCTGTCCTGGGCAAGGCTGCACTTGCTAGATGGGCTTTTACTACATGTAAGAAAAAATAGTCCAATATTCTCCTTCATGGAAGAGGCCTGGCAAAGCCAGACAGGTGCACCCAGATTTCACTTATACATGCAGATTAAATCTTTTAGCACATGCATGGGGCTAGGTTTTGACAAAGAGGTTGAAGGAGCTGAAGGAACCAGCATCATTTAGGCTGATGAACAATGCTGCTGCCCTAGAAAATGTACTCAGGCAGAAAATTCTAATAACTCTGTCTGACCACAAAGAGTTCCAAGGGACATCCCCAATATTAGCCATTTACAAAGATGCTGGCATCACAAAATAGTAAGCAAAGTAGGGAGGAATGTTTTTATGTGACCCTAAAAGATAGTTTTACAATATAAAACTGATAGTCCCATTAGTGACCCAATTCAAACCCAGTCCCAAGTCTCATCAAATATAGAGACTCAAACGGTATCACCTCCTTCTAAGAAGGAAGCAGAGGGTTAGGTACATTCATACACTGTTAAAGTCTTCAATAATTCTCTAGGCTCTTTAATTTATAACAATGGATGAATATGAAGCTCAGAAAGGTTAAGTGATCATCAGTTCAAGGTTTTGAAATAAACCATGTACATCAGAGCCTTACAATTCTTCCCCTCTCCCATTCCTCTGCACGCCGCACAGCCACACAACTGTTCTCCCACTTGACAAGTGAGGGACAGCAGGGAGGGTGAGGGCTGTGTTGGCAAATTTGGATAACACAGATGTCCATGGGTATATCTGAATAGGAAATACCTTCCAAGATCTTTGGGTGATCAATACCTAATCTGAATTCTGCAAGGAGCACCAAACATTCCTTTCCACTCATTCTCTCCTCACTGCTCTATTCAAGAAAAATAATACCGAACCACTAAAATAAATGGCCATCTCACTACTAAAATTTACCCACAACAAGAAAACAACAGAAAATCCTTAAGAAATAATACTTATTTTCTCACAGTCAAGAAAAAGGAAAAACTGATTAAATTCATTGTCCTAAAAAGCAACACCATAAATATGGAGGCTAGAATTACATACAGACTGAGAGCAAAGAGCTAAAGAGCTTTTTCAAACCAAGGTTAGTGGGCAGAGATGCCCTACCTAATGACACAGTATGGGGAAAAGGGAGGAATTGATATCTCTCACTTACATGTTAATTAATGCCATCCTCTCCCATTCTACTCCTCTCCCCTAGTGCACACAAAGCACCGTGTTGAGACAGGGCACCTCTATTTCCTTGAACTTGAAACCCTTATCAGTAGGACTGCATCGCTCTTGTTACTGCAAAATACATGTGGCAGTTAATGATAAAAACTACAAAAATTTTACTCAGTTGCAAAGTTTTATTTTGTGCAATTTTTCAAGATGGCAGATGGATGCCAAAATGGATCTCAGCATCATCTTACTGGTGTCCCAAAGTTTCTCTAACTCAGCCAAATGAGTGTGAAGTTGAAACAGCCTCCTCACATTGCTCTACCAGGAGATGACTGGATTCCATGTAAGACAGCATGCCACATTAGTAGCCTGGGCTGTGAAGGTTGATTATCTCTAACTCATCCCAAAGAAAATGATTGTTAAATATGCTAAAAGGACATGGTGATAATGGTAGTATCTTAGAGGCAATAATCTCCCTGGTCCTGCTATAAAGGACAAACAGAATAAGCCTTTGATAGTGATATCAGGGTTTCTGGTTCTGGGTAACACAGAGTAGTAAGCACACTATCCAGAATCACCACTAAATGCATCGATTAAACTTGGACAGAATGCATGGAGCAGCTATTTGAAGACTCCGAGGAGTAAACAGTACAAAGCAGATTAGGGAATATGACCAGAATGGGAAGTACCATCATATCAGCAGTGACTTTACGATCGTTTGTCTCCTGGAATACTTGGCATGGCCTTCAGGCAGCCCAAACCTGCTAAGTGAGGAGAGGGCTGTGGACAGGGAAAGCTCCAACACAAGCTCCCATTCTGGCTCAAACAGCAGCACAGAGAATTCTTAACACTTAGAGAAAATGGGGGAAATCATGGATTTTCTTTTTGTTTTTCCACTCTTTTCTTGTACCTTCACTCACAAGCCATCCAGCAATGGCATTAGGCGCTGGAAGGAAGTGGGAGAACCTTCTCTGGCTGGAGGATATGGTGTCCCAGAGAGTGTGGCAAAGCCCTATTGCTCTTTATGTTTCTTTGTCCTCCCACTGGCTGGACCCAGGTGGGGACACACTCACCAGAGCAGCACAGCTGGGCAACTAAAACCTCAGATTACTGGTCAGAAGAACAAAATGGAAGACCCAAGAAACTGAAAGTTCCCTGGAGATCACAGAGAAAGGAGATTTTGGAGCATAATCCCTTATGATTGTTCATGAATTCCTGGGCCTATCCTGAGCTGTGTGCGTGGATGGAACTGACCCAACCTAGCATACCATATTTACCCATGTATAAGACGCAACCCTTTTTGAAAATTTTGGGGTCTAAAAACTGGATGCATCTTATACAATGGTTGTCAAGTAATTTATGAAGTGTAGCATTTCAAATGCCATAGATGGAACTGAGGATGGCGCAATATGTGAAGACAGTGATTTGTCATCAGATACAGATGAGGACAAGCGAATAAATGGGAGTTTTGACAGTGATGAGGAGTTGTATGAATTTTATGATGAATAAAACTTGAGTTCAATAACTTTACATAATACATTTTTTTTTTCAAAATTTGGGCCCCAAAATTAAGGTGCATCTTATGCATGGGAGCATCTTATACATGGGGAAATATGGTAATAGATTTTGAGAACTAAACTATAACATGGACTACAGACCAGTCTGAGACTGATGTTGGACAGATTCAAATAGCACTGCCAATGCTTCGAAAACTCAACTAACATTGGAATTGCAAGCCATAGAAGCTTAGTCAGAACTTGTAGCTTTAAATCAAATGGGTCAATTTCATGCCAAAATAAAATTAGCAACATTTTTGTAAGATTTATACAAGAATAAGAATTGCATAATAAACTAATAAAGATGTCCAGGATAAAATTTAAAAATTACTTGGCATATGAATAACCAGAAAAATCTCAACTTTTATCCAATGCCTAGAAGACACAGATATTAGAATTCTCTAATTGGGGCCTTAAAGCTGCTATTATAAAAATATTCCAATAACTAAACAAGTACACTTTTATAAAGAATTGAAAGACAAAAGACAAAAGCCTTAGTAAAGAAACAAGATAAAATGAAGACTCATGGAAATTCTAGAATTGAAAAATACAATAACTAACACAATCTAGATGGACTCAATAACAGAATGGAGTTGATAGAGAAAAGAATCAATAAATTAAATTCAGGTCAAGATAAATTGTGCAATTTAAACAACAGAAAGAAAAAAAAATAGAAAATGAATAGAGCTTGTGGTATATTAGAAAAAGGCCCGGCATTAGTATTACAGGAAACCCAGAAGAGAAGAAAGAGTATGTATGGTACAGAGAAAACATTTGAAGACATAATGAATGAAAACTTCCCAAATTCTACCAAGGACAAACCTAGAGATTCCAAAAACTCAGCTAGCTCCAGCAGAATAAACCTAAAGAAACAACGCTCAATCAGCTAACAGAAAACTAAAGACAAAAAGAAAACAGTGAAAGCAACTAGATAAAAATGACTCATTACATATGGTATAACAATAATTCAAATGACTTTGGATTTCTCACCAGAAATAGGCAAGAAGAAAGTAAAATAACATATTTAAAGTATTGAAATAAAAATATTTGTCAATCCAGAATTCTGTATTCACCAAAAATGTCCTTCACAAATGATGGTGAAATAAAGACATTCTCAGGTCAATGAAAATAGTATTTGTTACTAGCAGACTGCTAAAAGAGATTGCTAAAAGAAGTTGTTCAGACAGAATGGTTATGATATCAAAGGGAAAGTTGAAACATCAAGAATGAAGAGAGAAAAACAGAAATGGTTAATATCAGGATAAATATAAAATACTATACTTCTGTTGAGTTCTTTAAAATATGTTTGATGGTTGACAACAAAAATTATAATATTGGCTGATGGGGTTTTCAATGTATGCGATGATTCCCAAATAAATATATCAGTTAGTTAGAGCACTGTACCAATATGCCAAGGTTGTGGGTTTAATCTCTGATGAATGCACATATAAAAGTCAACCAATGAATGTACAAAAAAGTAGAACTTCAAATTGATCTATCTCTTTCCATTCCTTTCTCTAAAAAACCAATAAAAAAGGAAATATCAATGTATACAGATGTAATAATGCATAACACAACTACAACCAACAAAAAAATGGAAAGGATGAAGAGACCTGTAGATTGGTAAGGTTTCTATACTATGTTAAAAGAGGTAAATCATTGATCTAAGTAGATTTAAAAAGTTAAGTATGTACATTACAATTTTAAAGCCAGTCAGTAAAAAGACTATATGGAGATATATAATAAACACTATAAATAAAATAAAATACTAAAAATGTTCAAAATAACCTAAAGAAGAAAGTAAAGAATAGGAAAACTAAAAACAGAGGAAAGAGAAAACAAATTAACAAACTATTAGACCAACATCCAAAATAACAATAATTACATTATAGTCTAACATCTTTTAATAGAGATACATAGAATGTATTTTTAAAAATATAACCCAATTATAAGCTGCCTATAAGAAAATCACTTCAAATTTAAAAAATATATAGATTGGTTCAAACAAAAACTGATGAGTAAAGATATTTTTCCTATTAAATGTATTTTCCATGAAAGCATTATAATAAAAAAGAAAGCTTGAATGGTTCAGTTTACATCAGACATGAAGTCTATGAAACTTCAGAGCAAAGAAAATTACCAAAGATATTAGGGACAATATATAATGATAAAAAGGTCTTCCGAGATCAGACACAATTAAGCACATTTAAGTTGGTAATTCTAATCAGCCATAAGAAATAAGTCAGTCAGCAAAAGCTAAGAATCATATGATTTCACTCATATGTGGACTATGAGACTGTAGTCATAGACAGACAACAGGATAGTGGTTACCAGAGGGAAAGGGGTGGGTGTAGTGAAGGGTAAAGGGGGAAAATTATGGTGAAGGAGGATGATTTGACTTTGGGTGATAGGCTTACAATGCAATATACAGAATATGTATCATAGAAATGTACACTTGAAACCTATAAAATCTTATTAACCAAAGTCACCTCAATATATTTAATTTAAAAAATAAAAATAAATTAAAAAGTCAATTCATCAATAAAAGGCAACAATGCAGATAGATATATACTTACCAGAGCTTCAAAAAAACAAAACCTGATGAAGTAAAATAGACAAATCCACAATTATAGTTGGAGACTTTAGCACTCTTCTCATTTTAATAAGTAAAACCACTAGACATAAAAAGCAGCAAGGGTATATAGAAGGACTGAACAACATCACCAACTAGCTCTAACTGACATTTATAGAATATTCAACCCAACAATAGCAGAATAAAAACTTTTAAATTTACATGGAACATTCACCAAGATAAATCACATAAACATACTTCAACAAATTTAAAATAATTGAAATCATACAAAGTAGGTTATCTAACTAACAATAATAGTCAAACAACATGTCAATAATCAAAAAATAAGAAGAATATCTCCAAATATTTGGGAATTAAGCAACACACATCTAAATAATCCAAGGGTCAAAAAAGTCTCAAGTGGAATTAGACAATATTTGTACTGAATAAAGGTATAACATACCAAAATTTGTGTAATGCAGCTAAAGCAGTGCTTAGAATAAAATTATAGCATTAAATGCTCATATTGACCCTAGCCAGTTGGCTCAGTAGATATAGTAGTAGATGGCCCAGTATTCAGATGTCCTATGTTTGATCCCTGGGTTAGGGTACACAGGAAAAACAACCATCTACTTCTCTTCTCCTCCCTCTCCCCTTTCTATCTTTCTTCCCCTCCTGCAGCCAGTGGTTCAATTGGTTTGAGTGTCTGCTCCAGGTGTTGAGAATAGCTCAGTTGGACCGAGTGTGGCAGCCTCAGATGTTAAAAATAGCTGGGTTGATTCGAGCATCGGTCCCAGACAGGGATTGCCAGGTGGATCCCGGTTGGGGCCCACGTGGGAGTCTGTCTCTCTATCTTCCCTCATGTCAATTAAAAAAAAAATGTTATAGGCCATGGTCAGTTGGCTCAGTAGTAGAGTGCTGGGCCAGTGTGTGGAAGTCGTGGGTTCGATTCCTGGCCAGGCACACAAGAGAAGTGCTCATCTGCTTCTCCACTCTTCCCCCTCTCCTTTCTCTCTCTCTCTCTCTTCCCTTCCCACAGCCAAGGCTCCATTGGAGCAGAGTTGGCCCCGGGCACTGAGGATGGCTCCATGGCCTTCACCTCAGGTGCTAGAATGACTCTGGTTGCAATGGAACAACACCCGAGATGGGCAGAGCATTGCCCCCTGGTGGGCATGCTGGGTGGATCCCGGTTGGGCATGTGCAGGAGTCTGTATCTCTGCCTCCCCACTTCTTACTTCAAAAAAGTTTTAAGAAAAGCTCATATTAAAAAGAAGAGCCACAAATCAAAAACCTAACTTTATTTAAGAGGTTAGAAAAGCAGAGTAAAATAAACCCAAAATAAGAAAAAAACCCAAACAAACAAAAAAGAGATGTTTAAAAAAGAAAAAAAAAGCCAAAAGCTAAAAAGATAAGCAAAACATACATGTAGCAAGACTGACAAATAAAAAAAGAAGACACTAATTACAAAATCAGAAATGAAAAAGAGATTATCACTACATACCATGCCAATATTAAATGGAAAATTGATAACTTTATGTACATGAATTGAACAACTCAGTTAAATTACATTAATTCCTCAAAAACCTTCAACTGCCACAACTTACACAAGATTACATAAATAACCTGAATAGACCTATAGCTATTAAATAAATTGAATTAGTCTTAAAAAAAAACTGTTAAAAAAAGAAATTCAGGTCCAGATGGTTTCATTAGTGAATTCTAGTATTAAACACTTAAAGAAAAAATAACACCAATTCTACACAATCCCTTCCAAAAAATAGAAAGGAAAAGACTTCCCTACTCATTTTATGAAGCCAACTAAAAGCAAGACAGTGTAAGAAATCTACAGAACAAAATCCATTCGCAAACATATACACAAAAACTTGTCATGAAACTATTAGCAAATCAAGTCCATCCTTATATATACACATCTATACTTGTGTATATACACATAGACATGTGTGTGTGTGTGTGTGTGTGTGTGTGTGAGTGTGTGTATCACACTATAAGCAAGTGAGGTTTATCCTGGAATGTACTGTGGCTGGCTCAATATTCTCAAATCATTCAATGCAATCCACCATATTAACAGTCTAAAGAATAAAAACAACGTGATTATATCAACTGATCCACAAAAAGCATTTGGTAAAATTTAACATCAATTCAAAATAAAATTCTCATCTAATTAATAGAAAGTAATTTCCTCAACCTCAAAAGAAGGGCTAGCTTTAAATACCTATAGCTAACATTATACTTAATGGTGAAACACCAAATTGTAACCCCCTTCCTTAAGAGTGGGGACAAATCAAACATAGTCTTTCATCCTTCAATTTGATATCCACCAAGCCAGTGCAATATGGTTTCAGAATACAAGGTCAATAGAAAAAAATAATATGCATTTCGATGTACCACCAATGAATCATTGGAAACTAAAAAATTTTTAAAGATGCTCCCCCCCCAAAAGTAATATTCATTGTATAGATCTACCAAAAATGTGCAGAATCTGTTTGCTGAAAACTATAAAATACAAATGAAAGAAGTTAAAGATTATCTAAATAAATAGACCATGGTCATAGATGGGAATCTATTTGGATGCCAATGTTCCCCCAAATTGGTCTATAGGTTTAACACAATTCAAATCAAAATATCAGTAGGATTTTTTGCAGGTCTAGACAAGCTGATCCTAAAACTAATATGAAAAGCAGAAATACTAGACTAGATGTGGCAATTTGAAAAAGAATACATTTGGAGGAATCACATTACCTAATGCCAATTTTAAGCCACAGGAGATTATTTACAGATCTTGAAGCCTAATAGATTTTTATTAAATTATGAAGGTTCTAGGGCTGGTAGCTTCTTTCTCCCTTCCATTTTCTTTCCTTTACAATGAGAATGCTTGTCACTGTTATCCTATGGCTGCCCTACCATTACATTTTGGAGGCAGAATACTTGTTTTTTGGTTCTACAATTTCACAGATGGAAGGACTTTTGCCCCAGGATACATTATAATCAGAGTCTTTCCCATAAGTGACTTAGATGATGAAATTTGAGACTTTTGAGTTGCTGTTACTTAGATGAGGTTTTGAACTTGGATCGGTGCTGTCGGATTGAGAATTTCAAGGATGTTAGGATAGGATGAATGTATTCTGTATGTGGGATCAATATAGCTCTTTGAGTGCTAGAAAACAGACTATGGTAGGCTAAACAATGGCCCCAAAGATAACCACACTTTAATCCCTGGAACCTGTGAATGTCACCTTGTACAACAAAAAGGGGTTTTTTGTTTTGTTTTGTTTTGTTTTTTTTTTCAGAGATAGAGAGAGGGTCAGAGAGAGGGATAGATAGGGACAGACAGACAGGAACGGAGAGAGATGAGAAGCATCAATCATCAGTATTTCGTTGCTACACCTTAGTTTTTCATTGATTGCTTTCTCATATGTGCCTTGACCATGGGCCTTCAGCAGACCGAGTAACCCCTTGCTTGAGCCAGCGACCTTGTTCCAAGATGGTGAGCTTTGCTCAAACCAGTTGAGCCCGTACTCAAGCTGACGACCTTGGGTTCTCGAAACTGGGTCCTTCCGCATCCCACTCCGACGTTCTATCCACTGTGTCACCGCCTGGTCAGGCTACAAAAAGGTTTTGAAGATGTGATTTAATTTAAGGACTTGTGGATGTGAGATTATTCTGTCTAGGGACACCTTATTTTATTGTGCTTTGCTTTCTTACCCTTCACAGTTGTTGCATTTTTTACAAGCTGAAGGCAAGTTCCTTCAACAGCAAAAAAAGATTGTGCTTCACTTTATTATAACACTCATTTTATCATGGTGTTCTAGAACGAAACCTGTAATATGTCCAAGGTCTGCTTGTACTATCTAACAGGGCCCTAATTGTAATCTCAAGTATTCTTACATGAAGGCAGGTAGAGATTCGACAAATTGAGAGGAAACAGGAGGTGTGACATTGGAAGCAAAAGGTTAGAATGCTATGGGAAGAAGTCATGAGCCAAGGAATGCAGGCAGCCTCCAGGAGCTAGACATTGCAAGGAAACAGCCTCTGGAAGGAACCAGCCTTGCCAACACCTTGAATTCAGTCCAATGGAACTGACTTCAGACTTCTGGCCTCCAGCAAAGGAAGAGAAAATAATGTGTTCCTTTAAGCAACTAAGTTTGCGGTAATGTATTATAGCAGCCTCAGGACATTAATATATACACTTTCATTTCTCATGGGTAGATAGATACCTATGAGTGGAATTGTTGGGTCACAGGGACACTCTACATTTAACATTTTGAGAAAACCTTCAAAATTTTCAAAATTCAGAACTCTGATTCAGGAAAGACTATAAAGAAATAAAAACACAAGCTGCAGACCAGGAGAAAATACTTACAAATTCCATATCCAACAAGATCTCCAGACTTCATAGGAAACATTTAAACTTGGAATTAAAAACCAAACAGGCCAATTAAAAAAATGGGCCAAACACTGATCTCACTAAATGCTGGTGAGGATGTGGAGCAACAGGGACTCATTGTTGCTACTGGTGGCAACGCAACTTAGTACAGCCACATAGGAAGACAGTTTGGTGTTTCTTACAAAACTAAACATACTTTTACCATGTGATCCAGCAATCATACTCTTTGGTATTTACCGAAATGATTTGAAAAATTATGTCCATACAAAAGCCTGCACATGGAAGTATGTAGCAACTTCATTAATAATTGCCCCAGACCTTGGCCAGGTTGCTCAGTGGATAAAGTGTCAACCCAGCGCACCAAGGTCACTGATTTGATCCCCAGTCAGGGCACATACGAGAAGCAATAAATGAGTGCACAATTAATGAAACAACTAAGTGAAATGAGTTGATGCTTTTCTCTCTCTCCTTTCCTCTCTTTCTCAAATCAATAGTAAAATTAATAATTGCCCAAATGTGGAAGCAACTAAGATGTCTTTCAATAGGTGAATAGCTAACAAACAAGAAACTGTGGTACATTCAGACAATGGAACATTATTTCGTGCTAAAAAGAAATAACTACCAAACCATGAAAAGACATGGAAGAATGTGGAAGACATTACTGAATGAAATAAACTAATCTAAAAAGGCTACATATGATTGATTGCACATATGAATCATACATATGTATCATTCCAACTACATGACACTCTAGAAAAGGAAAAAATTATGAGGACAGTAAGAGATCAATGTTTGCCAGGGATTATGGGAGAAGAGGGTTCATCAATGGTAACAAATGAACTCCCTCAGAAGATGTTGATAATGGAAGAAGCTATATAGGTGTGGTGGCAGAGGGTATGTGGAAAATCTTTGCACTTCCACTCAATTTTCCTGAGAACCTATAACTGCTGTACAAAATAAAGCCTATGGGGAAAAAAAAGGCAATACACTTCAGGTATACAGATGACAAATCAGCATAAGATGAGGTGTTCAGCTTCATTAGCTATTAGGGAAATACATATTAAAAACACAACAAGATACCAACATACCCATTAAAATGACTAAAATTAAAAATACTGACAAAACCAAGTGTTGACAAGGATGCAGAACAAGAATTCTCATTCCTTGCTGGTGGGAATAACAAATGTTTTCCATTCTGGAAAAACACTTTGGTAGTTTCTCTTAAAGTTAAACATACACTTAGCCTACAATCTAACAAGTCTATTTCTAGGTATTTTCCCTAGAGAAATGAAAACTTATGTCTATATAAACTTCTATACAAATGTTTTTATCAGCTCTATTCATAATCATCCTAAACTGAAAAGCAACCTAAATGCCATAAAAATGAATAAATGATGAACAAACCAAGGAACATCCATAAAATGCCTCAATTTTCAGCAATAAAATGGAGTGAAATATTGACACACACAATAACCTGGAATTAAAAACCAAACAGGCCAGTTAAAAAAAAAAAAATTGGCCAAATGCCAATTATACTGAATTATACTGAATGAGAAAAGCCAGTCTCAAAGGTTACATATTATATGATTCCATTTGCAAGATATTTTCAAAAAGACAAAAACTATATTGGGAGAGATCAAATCAGTGATTATGAGGGGCTGGGGGGCTAGGGGTACAGCGAGGGTCTGACTGCAAAGTGAAAGCACGAGGGAATTTGGGGGGGGGCTACTCCCACTGTTCTGTGTCCTGATGCTGGTAGTGGCCGCACAACTCTATATATGTATTAAAATGCATAACACTTTGCACACACACAAATCAACTTCACTGCAAGTTAATTTTTAAAAGTAACACTAAAGAAGGAGATATCTGGACAACTAAAATTATTTCTGAATCTCAATGGGACCGCATAATTTAAGCATTTTCCTGTAATGGAAAATGATGAGAAGGAATGCTCGATAGATGGAACCAGATTTCTCTCCTAATCTTGAGGACATCAATGTCTCACCACCTGCGCCCACATTGTTTGCGTTACTACAGTGCCGTTTGATGATCAGAAGGGGCCTGCAAGGGTTAAGGTTAGCTATACTGTTCCCCTCAGAAGTGTTCCTTTCTTTCTTTCATCAGCACTGTTTAATCTTCCTGGATCTCACGCCTTCTATACTGAGACCTCCTTGTGCTGGAAATCCTCCATCCCGCACTCTGACCTCCTCGTTCCTTCCTTCAGATGCTAGGAGCCAAGGTTTTTTAACATTCTTACATTCACCTTCAACCAACAGGTCAGCATATCGCACCCTGCTCAGCTGCAGCAGAGTAGAGCAGCACTTTCTCCCCTGCGACAAGGTACCATGGCCCTGGGGGACGGCACTGCCTCTGGGCCCTTTTCACACTAAGGCCCCAGGAAGGAATGGGCCAGGAATAGGAATTTCTACCTTTGCAATGTAACTTAACTTTCATATCATGCAGTTTGCTATGGTTGGCTAAACCTAGGATACTCCATTAATAAATACTGCAAAGTGATTTTATACTTAGAAGTTACTGATTTGAACACAAAACCAAGCAGTGTTTCTATTTGAGCCATTTCTCTAGGGAAAGCAGCATGTAATAGTGGGGAAGGCACTGGGCTAAGGACCCAACGATCCAGTGGAGCCCTGGCTTCTGTGCCCCCATTTCCCAAACAGCTGTGCAACCAGAGGCCAATCATCGTCCTATTTCCCCCGCTCTGCAGATGATGAGGGTCAGAACCACCAGCTCCTTTGCTTTAGGAACATTTCCCAAGGGATAGTTAATAAAATGCTTGTGTACCGGGTCAAATAGAAACAATCTAAGTAAAAAGTGTATCATATAGAGTGATATGCAAACTTAGGGTACTACTATGACTTCAAAGTTCTTGACAAAATATGCACTGTATCAAATCAGTGGTGGGTTCTTGCTTTGCAGCCCCGGATACATGGAACAACCACTTATAGGAGCTCAAAGGCTCCTCACCAGTGTTGCGGGCACAGGTTTGCGCCTGGTATCCTCTTGAGCAGGGATAGCCGATCGATAGAATAAGTGAATCTGAGATTTTATTCCTAATGGTTTTGTAATAGCATTTTGATATTTTTACTTTAAAAAGTCACAGACAGTGGGTGGCACCCACAAAACCTAAGCTAGAAAACTGGAAATCGGGGAGGCCAGGAGGACTGCAGCCTCTGGGTGCCCAGGTGTACTCAGAAATGCAGGAAATTCAAGGCCAACAACCTCTGAAAGAGTTCGTTTTGCTGTGCAGCCAGAGGCTTGGTCAAGAGGGCCTTATTCACGTTAATGACAATGTCCTGCCAGCCGACAGGGCTGGGGTGAGTGGCAGCTTCCCCCGGTATCACGGTGAGTCCTGGTCATTGCTCTGCCCTCCCTGGGCACAGGCTGTATTTGTGTGTTATGTAATCTTTCTGGGCTGCCTTCCCCTTTGTTCCAGCCGTGCCAAGTGCCAAATAAAAGAATCCATATGTGATTACAGCTATAAAACCAAAAGGAAAATATTAGACAAATATATAACATTTTGGGGTTTCTAAGTTTGTTTTACCTTTAATGCTAGGCAGACAGTTTACACAAATCATTTCGCTGCAAAGTAAGAAATAATGAGTTAAATGTGTTCCCTGTCACCATCAATCATGTACATTTGCCTTTGATTGACCAAACACATAAGACACATGAAATGACTTTCTAATCATGTTAGGGAAGGGAGGGAGGGAAGGGGGAGAAGAGCCAGCGGAGGAGTTTCAACCTTTTTCATTTGATTCAGAAATTCCAGTGACATTTTCGGGCAATCTCCTAACATGCTGTATGGGCTTCTCTCTGCTAATAATGTTTGCCTTGAGAATTTGTAAAGGTCTGAGAACTCTTGAATTCAATGTTCTAGAAATTACCAGGGCCAGAGGGGAACAGAATCCCTGTTAATAGTTCATGGATTAATTCGGTCTTCATTTGAAATCGTTTTCAGGGAAGGAGCTTTCCCTTCAAGCGGGCGGCGGTCACCTCGGGCAGGGCGGGCGGGGCGGGCGGGGCGGGCAGGCGGGGCGGGCGGGGCAGGCAGGGCAGGAGGGCGGTGCTGGACAGGCCACAGAGCCGCTGAGCACAGGAGTTAGGAGGAGGAAGAAAAGATACCCAGTGACGCTGACCCGGATGGGAGACCGAGGTTCAGCAAAACCATTTCCACGCATGGGTTTTATTATGATTTGTGAATTTAAACAACACACTGACTGAATTTTCTGCCAGTCACAATGGTTTATAACCAAACCTAACCAGCCTCCATGCTTCCTCGCCAAGGATTATAAAGCTTTGAATGTCAACTTTCTCCATGGAGTCAGAGCTCTTCAGCTTGGCGAGGGAACCATGTACAGTAGTAAAAGAAGATGTTTTCACCACCCAAACCACCCCAAATATGAAGTCGCTGGTCCCGGCCCCACCTAGCCGTCTGTATCAAAGGCAGGCCAGGCTAGGCTGACGCCAATTATTCCTTATTCAGCATGCACTTTCTGAGGCCCTGTTATGACTCAGGTGCTGCTGTAGCCACTGGGGGGTCCTGCAGGCAGCCCGAGGCTGCTCCACGCTCACACCACCTCTGGGAAAGGAGGCGATACATAAGGGCCCTCGAGAGACACAGGCCTCGGGGGAAGGCAGATCAGGTCGTGGGGGTCTGCCATATGGAGGAGACAGTGATGCACATTTTAAAAATGTAATTCTGATTTTTTTTTCCACAGGAAATGTTCATTTACTCCCCAAAACAAAGGAGAAGTAGATCCTTCCTAGAGAATGTGAATTAGTAAATTTACTCCCTAGAGTGGCCTCAGAAGCCCTAGAGAAATTTATGAGTTCAATCACTTCCTTCTTGATTTTATGACACTTGCCAGGAAAACTGTGGAATCAGAAGCACCCCTTAGTAGAGATATGCCATCTCCATGAACTGGAGAACTCAGCGCTGTGGAGATGTCAATTCTCCCCGCGAGAGGCCGAAACAGACCCGCACCCGCACTGGCCCCGGACACAGAGGGGGCTCCTCGGCTCCTAATGATAAACTGCTCCTTAATCTGGGTCCTGGTGCTGTGGGGGTGTGGGCTTCCTGAATAGTTAGCAGGCTGTCCATTTATTAGACGCACACCTTTCTTATCTTATTCTTCAATTAAAAGTCTGTTTCAATCCCTTCTTTAAAATACAATTCTAATGTTTTAGAGAGAAGAAATGAACACTGAGTAAAGCCAGGACTTGGTGGAGGGGAGCCCTGCAGCTAGCTGCCCTGGGAAGGAGCGTTCTGGCCAGAGGGAGGAGCCACACAAAACTCCTTAGCCAGCCAGAGGGGGCGTGGCTGAGCGCGGAGGAGGAGAACACTGGCAACATGAGGCCAGGGAGGTCCCAACGACCTGACACCTTACGACCCACTGACCTTCTTAAGGACTTTATTCTGGTAAGTTGGAATGTCATAGAGAGATTTATGCAGGGGGTGACAAGATTTGACTCATGCTTCAGAAGGCTTGTCCTGGATGCTTTAATGGAGAGAGACTGACTAGAGGGCAGAGCATGGAGACCAGTTAGAAGGCTGGTGTAATATTAGGAAGTAGAGGATGGTGGTTTGGAGCTGACAGTAAGAATGGAGGTGGTGAGAAGTGCTCAGATTCTGGGTATATTTTGGAAGTGGGACCAAGAGGATTTCCTGCTGAACTGAATGTGGAACACAAGAAAAAAAGGAGTCGAGGATGAGCAATGGAAAGGATGGCATAGCCAGCAGTGCAATGGGAGAAAGACAGGTTTACAGTCTATTCTGGATATGTTAAGTCTGAGATGAAATGAGACATTCAAATAGACATGTTGAGTAACAGATGCATAGATGATACTGGGTTCAAGCGAGAGGTACTGGATGGAAACATAAACATGGATGTCATCTATACATTTCAAAGCTTTGAGAACAACTGAGATGATGAGGGAAACCAGTATAACTGTATTGGGAGTCACTCTACAGATGAGAGATATCTGCAGAGGTCCGCTGTCAGAACACCATCTGTGATTAGGGTGACGTCATCCGTGAGTATAGAATAAGCAGCAGCTTGCATCTCAATAACTCAAACCACGTGCATTTACTCCGCCAGATCAAACCCTCTATTCAGGCACTAGGGTTCCCTCTTGGAAGTAGAAAGCCACCTTGACCCCAGCCTTAACAGTGGGAACCCTGACCATATGTCAGAGATCCCTTCACCCACTTCCCCACTCCACACAGAGGTAAGCCCTGCTTCGAGTATGCCTCCCTCCCCTGGATAAATACCTCTAGTCCAGAGCTTACACCCACCAGCCAATACCATTTTCTGTTGTCTCCGGGAAGCATCTACCTAAGCCAATTAACTTTACTCCCAAAATACAGCAGTGCATGATGTTAGTTCCTTCTTGGGAACCTACTTCATTTCCCCACTCTGACTCATCCCAGACTAGGCTAATGCCTCATATGTCTTGATACAGTGACCTCTGCCCTTGCAGAGATGGCCAGAGAGAAAGGCCAACCAGACCCAGGGGATGGGGCTGTGCACACATGTGCCCACACACCCCAGTCTGAACAGAAGCTTCCCAAAGCTCCTCAGTGCCTCCTAGCCATAGAGTGACAGTCTCATTAGCACACTGCCTACAATATGGTAGGTGCCCAGGCAACCTCTACTGAATCAACAGTTTCCATAAAACAAACTACAGAAATCTAAGGTTTGTTCCAAGATGATTGGCACTGGCTAAGGTTCCTTCTTATCGCTGATCCTGTTTCCTCTTGTTATACCTAAGGATGAACTTGGAACCAATTTGCCCGGGTTCGAACTGCGTTCATTATTCAAATGTTATGTCCTCGTCCTCCACAGGTTGCTGAATGTGTCTTCACCCACAGTGTCTGCCACTGTAAAGTGGGGTTAATACCAGAGCCCAGTCTGGGTAGGGTCATTGTGAGAATTAGATGAGACCATCCACAGACAGCACAGCATAGGGCTTGGCACACAGTTAGGACCTGGCATACCTCAGCTATTACTAAAGATTCCTGATTTATAGTTCCAGCTCTTAAAGCATGTTCTTATATATGCATATATTCAAACACTCATATGAACATAAACATAAGCCAAAATAAAGGTATTAAAAGTGATTCCCTTGGCTACAATTATTGCTAGGATTATGCATTACTGAAAGTTTATCTCAACATGGTAAGAACAATAATGAACAAATGGTTTTTATGTCTAGCAAAGTCCACCTCAGCCAAGATACAATCTGAGTAGCATGCGCTGATTTCCCTAGTGCGTCCTCATTCACCAGGAGAAAATGGATGGAGGAGACCACGCTCTGATCAGTGTTAAGTAAATTTTATTCACAATTCCAAACCTTATAAAGTAGGGACATAATTTAAAAAGTATAGCACTTATTTTGTTTATTTTCATAACTGATTTATTCAACCAAGAAATAATTACCGAATGTATGCCACATTCCAGGCCGAGTGAAAGAGAGTATGTGTGTATAAAATGGTAGCTTAGCAGAGTTAAAATAGTTGGCAATCCTGAGAACAATTTAAATGTACTCAATTTGAAAATTTAGTGTAGACTGAAAAGAAATTTAAGAATTAATCACCCTCTAAACACACAACACTCACACACACAATTTATCATGTCTAAAGACAGCTAATCCTAGTAAGAATAATAGCACAATTCACAAAAATAGCAGGTCAAGCCTCAACCTGAAACCACATACACTGGAGAGAAAGTTGTATACATTGTAAGACTCAAAAACAAAAACAAAAATCAATGAATCTTAAATTACATCCAAGTGAAGAAGCCAAGTAGAGGATAAGCGTGGCCACTTTATCCAGAATGAGATGATGGCAGATAGGATAAATAAACTCAACTGTCTCGGTCTGTACAGAAGACATTAGGAAGATTCTCACTTGAACCTGACAGGCGAGTAGTCGGAGATCAGATAGAGGTAAATGGACAAGATATTCCAGGCCTAGCTGATAAAGTAGATGTTGATAAGTAACAGGAACCAGAATATTGGCCTTCACTCTTTAAAGGAACTCTAGGCCAAAACTGGGTGTCGCTGACAAAATGCTGAACCTGTCATTAGCAACAAGCTTCTGGACCCCTTGAGTGACTCACCTGAGCTTTCTTCTTAAAGGTATTGGCTATAAAGTCAGCATGTATTTGTTAAACAGATCCCAGCACACCAGAAACTGTAGAACACATGCCTTGAAGGTCAAATGGAATAAAGTAAGGGCAAACTGAAAAAAAGTCATTACCCCAGAGATGTGGGCTAAAAATATAGATTCCCCAGATTTTAGATTCATTTGGCAGTAACATACCAATGTGGGAGTTAGGCTTTCAGAGACTCAGGCTCTAGGGTGAGGATCTTTGAGAGCGACACTGCTGAGGGGAGATGCAAGTGCTCCTGGTACTCGGGGCTGGGTCTCTCTGGTAACTGCTACACACCAATAGACATGCTCTCTTCTGGTGAGCTTTCTCACCCTTGTTTGCAGTCTTGGCTTTTGCAAGTCTTGGCTTTTAGCCCAGTGGTGGCCTCAGTGCTTCTGCCTGTGACACCACTGTCTCAGTCTTGTTCCTCTTTCCTCTTCTTTCAGGGGGACCAAGCACATGTCTCCCACCAAACTGGGCACGGGAGAGGGTGAGCTCACACTCTACCTTTGGCTTCCAGAAACACTGAGTATTCTCAAAGGATCAAATGCTGTCAAAGCCCTATCCCACCTCCCTCCATCCCAACAGGACTGGCTGACCCCATGGAAGTGCTGACTAAATCTCTGTGTAGGACAAGGGGGACACTGGGGAAGAAAGCAATTTCTGTAGACAATAATCCATTTATAGATTTCCTTTTCCATCTGCCCCCAAATAAAAATAAGTGCAGGCTTTGTGACGCCTGGAATGAGAGATAATACATAAAACTCTCCAAGGAAAGCACCAATGTGTTGTTTATTATGAATGAAAAGAGACAAGGATGTGGGATTCTGGGGGTAAGAGCACAAGGATGACTCTACAGAACAGGGAGCATATGCTTAGGCTGTCTCTACCTTAAATGAAAAGGAAAAAAGATGATGAGAAGCCTTGTTATTCCCAGGTCAAGTGCCTAGTGAATTCCAACATAAAGACCACCTGAATGTCACATGGCCATCCGCAGAGAGCTCCCTCTAAACACAGAGGAGTTAGCCCCAGACAGAAACAACATGGTCACATAACCCTGGAAAGGAAATGTGTTTTCAGTTACACCAGGGCCGGGCCTCTCCCACTGGCTCTTCCTAAATAGGAACTTGGCAGTGGGATCAGTTGGGCTGGAGGGGACGTCCTTGGCTGCAGAGGTAAGCCCTTCAGGATTTTGTGGGAAGTTGGACAGAAGTCTTTCCTCCCTGCTGATAACAACACTGAAGAATCAGCGTAATCTCCGTGATGTTAATTTTCCTGACAGGTGGCTCTCATTTCCATGCAGGAACCACAAAATCAAAACATACGCATGTCAAGTGCCCTGTGTACAGGGGGCCTACCAAGGCCGTGCTGAATCAACACAGGGAAGCACAGGTCCTCAGACCATGGGCCGGGTCCTGGGGGGTGACTGACTCTCTACTGGAAGAATCTACCAGAGCTCAGCTGAACAAGCCAGCGAAGCCCTCTTGGTGACAGTTCTTTACCGTGGGGCTGGGCTCTTTGTGTTGAATGTAAGAGCCCTGGGGGACACAAGCTGACATCTGGCTTTTGGGCTTGTCTCTGAGTCCAGCTACACAGACCACCCTGCCATCTCCATTGTGCCTGCATTTGTCTCTTGCATGCAGAGGACCAGCACCTTGGGATTAAAAAGCCATTGAGAAGAATGCAATGTCCTTATTTATGAACTGGGTCTGAGCCAGAGATCCAATAAGTTGAGGTCTTTGGGCACACAGTGACTAGAAGAATTTTTTTAATCAAGGCATCCATTGCTAAAGTGATTGAAGGAACTCTGAAACAATTTATTCTTATAGAGAGAGGAATGTTGATTACAAATAGGCTAAATGATGTGAATTAGGTGGGTACAACAGGTACATCCTGTTCTGAGTCAAACAACGAAGGGAGGCCCAGGATGAGCAGGCCATGAGTCAGTGCACTGCCTGCATGCACCCCACCCTCGCCCCCATCCTTCTCGCTGCATCCAGGGCTGTGTCCTCACTTCCACTGAAGACCTCATCTCTGGTAGCGGATACAGCAACCAGGCAGCAAAAAGCCGGGGATCGCACATGGTTGATTTCAGAGCTTTTGGCCCTTTTTGTGGTGCCTCCTGGTGACTCACGCCCTTCCCACCTCAAGTACTACTAATTCAGGAAAGGTACTGTGAATAAATAAATAACAGGGAGGGTAAGGTAGCCCAGATCTTGAGCCAACGGCCACCAATGCCAAATTAGAGAGACTGAAACTAGACAGGCTCTATGGTGCTGGTTTGCTACCTTGACTGGTGGGGCTTGGAACAATTCAAGGACAAGGACTAGTGTATCATTATCCTGAGCTCCGAAGCCCTCTGAATAGAAGCATGGACTCTCCACCCAGTATCCTAGAAACATGCTTGTCCAGTGAGGACTGAGTTGAGTCCTTCTTCGCCTGAGTTGGTCAGGCAGGCAGGAGCCACGTGAGGGCAGCTGCCCGGTCAGCTCTGCAGAGTGAACCGGCCGACTAGGAGGTGAGCGTGTCCAGACTGCCCATCTCATGGTGTAAAGAGTGCTCCTGCTGAGGACTCGGTTCCCCGTTTCACTCTCCGCTCCAACAACCATGGCATGTCAGTCCTGCTGGCCTCCTTGATTGTGCAGAAATAAATAAATGAATTATGTTGTTGGGGTTTGGGCTTCAGCACAAACACATGGTCTGCATTTATCCGCACAGTGAGAGGTCTACCAACCACTTGATGTAAAAGAGCAAAATGATAATTCTTTTTTTTAGGCGCATTGGTGCCATATGGAATGTATATAAATCATATTTTTGTTTTAACAGCGAAGGCTTTGTTGATAGATAAACATGTGGTTTATCTAAAAAAAAGAGAGGCTTGTGCTTTGAACAATCATTTAATGGCTGTGGATGTGCCAAATAAAAATAAAAACATAATTTTGAAAGGAGTTGGCCACTTGCCCAAATCTGTAACGAGGAATTTCTCCTGAACCAAAGTGGTTAAAGCCCGTCGGTCTGGTTCGAGTTTAAGCTGTGCTCTCTACTCAACCCCACGACAAATTGAATCCGAGGCTAATGTGCTCTAATAGGACAAGACGTTACCTTTATGAATGACCTCATGGAGAAGAGGTTGGCGAGCATGGTGGAGAGGCCCTGAGCCAGGCAGCTCTGGGCGATGAAGCCCAGCTTCAGCTCTGCGAGGCAGATTGCATCATCGCCCTCCTTCCAATTCCAGCTCGGGATGTTTAGCAGATGGGCCTGTGGAAAGAAAAACAGTTATGAGACCTTACTTTGTTAAATGTTCAATTGTTTAACATCTCCTATGGGAAACGTGGCACTGCCCAACTGCTCAGGGTCATACAGCCTTGTCCTCTCTCTCCCTGGCCTGGGTCTGGGCTTGGTGTTTGACTCAAATCTTCTCTCCACCAGACTTTAGACTCTTCTGCACCTACCAAGGCCAGGACCTCCCCTTGAGTTAGTCCTTTTGCCAAATAGGGCCCAGAGGAAAAGTCCTCTTGTGACATCAGCCCATGCTGCTAAGATGTCTGGCTAAGCTGTTCATAAACTGGCACCTCAAATGGACTCTAATACTGTCCGATGGCAGTGTACTTCAAATATTTTTTTAATCTGACTTGCCAATACTCCAGATCAGTGGCTCCCAAGCTCAAGGGGCATTACAGTCACCTGGAGGGTTCAAACAAAAACATGCCCCCCCATGACTTCTGATTCACTGGGTGTGGGGTAAGGCTAGAAATTTTCATTTCTAAAAAGATCAAGGTGATGCTGAGCTGCTGAGCTAGGGACCACACTTTGAGAAGCACAGCCCTAAATCATCAGGCAAATCACAGTGTAGACATGCTACAATCTGTTGCAGATGGACGGATCCCATTCAACAGTGAGGTCAGATGCTGAGATAAGGGCAGAGGCATGCTCATCCAATTATTACTAAGTGGCATGGAGCAGAGTCATAGATGATACACTGCACAAAAGAACCAAAATTTAAAAAGTCCTCCAGAGTTGGGAAAATGGTCAAAAAACCAACCAGGAAAGATTTAGAAGTCACTATGTCAAGTACAGCATTTAGGTTAAGAAAAATCAATTATATAAATTCCAAATGAGAAGATCTAACTTGGCAGCAGACATGAGGAAAAAGAAAAGAAAAAACTTAAGTGTGTGGGTAACTAAAACCCAAAGAGAGGCCAACCAGGTGACAAACCACAGAGAAAGCCAACGTCTGCTTGTTGGAAATAGTATCCGGATCAAGGAAATGAGTGTTCCATTCTGACGTGAACTGGTCAGGCTGGTTCCAGAGTACTTAATCCAATTTTTTTTTCTTCTTCTTTTCCAAGTGAATGGAAGGCACATAGAGAGACAGATTCCTGTATGCACCCTGACCAGGATCCACCCAGGGACCCCCATCTGGGGCCGGTGCTCTGCCCCTTTGGGGCCATGCTCACAACTGAGCTATTTTTAGCACCTGAGGCAAAGGCTCTACTGAGCCATCCTCAGCACCAGGGACCCATGTGCTTGAACCAAACGAGCCATGGCTGTGGAGGGAGAAGAAAAGTGGGGGTTGGAAGAGAGGAGAAGCAGATGGTGGCTTCTCCTGTGTGCCCTGACCAGGAATCTAACCTGGGACATCCATATCCCAGGCTGACACTCTACCACTGAGACAACCAGCCAGGGCCCAATCCAGTTTTTATGATCAGCTCTAAGAAGGGAAGCAGACCATTTGAATAACTGACAGAGAAAAAAGTAACAAGCACAGAGAGGCATAGGTTCTAGAAAACACCTTTGAAGAACAATTAAGAGAGCCAGCAGTATTTGGCCTGAAGAAGGGCCCCAGCTTCAAGGAGACTGGATGGTTACCTCTGAGTAGCTAGATGCTGTTGTGATGAAGAGAGATCCGGCTTGTCTTGCTTTGTTGCAGGGGTCAGAATTGGAGCTGACTAGAGTATATTACAAGAAAGCAGTCATTTTTGACTTGTTTCATAAAGGAACTTTCTAAGGATGTCATGTGTATAATAACTGGAGACGGCTGCCTCCACAAATGCAAAGTCTTTGTCCCTAAAACTCAGTAAGCATCCAAGTCCCAGCAGAAAGACCTCTTGCTTCGCATGGGAGAAAAGCCTCTAGAGCAGCGGTTCTCAACCTGTGGGTCGCGACCCCACGACCCCTGTGTTTTGGTTGTTCGACCCCCGCCGGGGTCGCGACCCACAGGTTGAGAACCGCTGCTCTAGGTTCTGCCAGTGCCAAGACTCTAACAGCCCTGAAGTCACTGCTCCTCTCCACACACGAGGACACCACAGCGGCTTCCCTGCACCCCAGGATAATGCAGCAGTGGTACTGGAAGGAGCTGGGAGGCTCCAACATGGAAACAGAGGGACAGTCCAAAGGCTCCAAGTTCTGCTTTCAGAAATACTGCTCTTGTGAAATTTCTTCTTGCAAAATCCCATTCTGTGACAATCTCGTGCATCCTAACCCAGTGGAGTCTATTCCTGGGAGGGATGGCTGTGTCCTTCCTGATGACAACACTATAAAACAGCCCTGTATGTGGGCCGTAGCAGATGGCAATTTCTATCAGGCTGTGAGTATCAGGGACCTTCCACATGTTCTATCCTCAGTCCAGCAACTAGCTCTGCCCTTATCCCATTTCTATCCCAACACTTCACTGGCTAAGGACGGCCTTTTCCCTTTCCTTCCATGGCACTGTAGAGATAATATCTCAGTCTAAGTGAAGAAATATTCATGTGCATTAACATCATCTGAGAAGAATGAGAACTTAAATCTAAGGAATGAACAATTAAATCATCAAGTGTGGAAGGTGATTTGGATGGCCCGAGCCCCAGACAGACACTACATAACCTTCACGGCAACTTTAAACAAACAAACAAAAATACACAACATTTTCAAGAGGGTCTCTCACACTGCCATGTGCCATCCAGGGTATAAAGTTCAGGCTTTTAGGCCTGAGTCCCTCCTGTGCCCCGCTGGTTTGAGTTCCTTAGACATGCTTTACATGTCATTACCCAGGAACGCCATTTGTCCCATTCCTCAGGCTTCCTTCTTTGGCCCCCACCCCTTCTGCAATCGCAGGGCAGGGAGCCACAAGGGATGTGCCGCCTCTAGGACCAGGGACGCCTGTGTGCACGAAATCAAGAGAAGTGACTGACCCAGGAACTCAAATCCTTTGTTTCTGGCAACTCTGTCCTTTTCCATTCGAGGGCGATCTGGACCCAGTGGGAAACGCCAGCGTGGCTGCATGGGGAGCTGGAAGCAAACTCTCCGCTCTGGAGGCAGGCCCGCCGAGCAGGCTGGAAGGCAGGTACCAGCTCCTGCCACTGGGCCAGGCCTCAGCTCAAAAAGAAGGAATGTGAAACCAGAGAGATAACTCAAGTCCCAGTGCCATCTCTCACTACACATAAAACTGGGGGAAGCAACTATGAGGAGCAAAGAAGGTCACGTCCGAGAAAACACTTTGACACTACTGCCCAAGTGTAAGGGTTTACAGTGAGAAAGCTCCAAGAACCCGCATCGGCCTTGGGCCCTTAGGACTCGGCTTCCTGGTTAGAGAAAAGACCTCTTTCAATAAAGTCTGCTGGGAAAAACTAAAAATCCAGTAATAGCGACATCATCAGGAGGAACACCTTTCTAAGATGTCATAACTCATTCTTTTCTTGAAGAGATTGAAGCCATTTATACTCAAGTCAGAAAATTTCTTGGGCCATATTCTTTCCATGTTCAGAGATGGCTTGGCGGGAAGTGTTTCTCTCCATAAATGCCAGTGATATTAAACAGATCCATTTTGGAGAATATCGATCCTCTGTAAGGCCTACTCTGAGGAATCACAGTTGGGTTCAATGGGCTGTGGCTCTATTTAAAGAGAAGGTAGTAGTTGGCAGTTCTGCCTCTTAGCTCAATGGCTGCCAAGTGACCACGAGTTGTGCTCACCAGAGCTGCTCTGTCTGAGACAAGCTCAGAGCCCCAGGCTGAAGCCACATTAAGATGTTAAAATGCACAGATGGTCAGATGAGGACTAAATGAGATAATGGATGTCAAAGCTCTTTTAAAACCATAAAATATGACACCAATGTCTGAGATTATGATGATGACTGACTCAGGGCCAGTTTTACATAGAGAGAAAGCAGGCAGCTTCTGTACGTCCCTCTAGGTCCCAGAATATCACCATCATTTGGTCACAGGGGCCTGAAATTCTTTATATTTTAGGTATGGTATCAAATTATGGAATCAACTATCCTTTGGAATATGTTGACAGTGATATAAATTTATACACATATACCAAGTTCTTTCCTGAAAGCAAGTTTTAATGGATGGAGACCTCTGGTGAAGAGAAAGTGCCAAAAAGAGGAGGAAAAATAATATTGTATGGAGGGTGGAGGAAAAACTATCGAAAGGGTCGGTAGGAGGACCTTCGGAAATAGCAAAAATATAAAGCAAGATGAAGAATGTCTATTTTGCAATTATACAAGGAATAAGATAACAAATAATGACCAGTGGACCTTCTGAGTTCTTTCTCTAGAAGAAAGAAATGAAACGAGAGAGAAAGAGGCCCTGTATCAAAGTCGCTCTGTCCCTTGCACATTTACTCATCTTCCAGGGCCACAGTCTCAGAGAGCTTTCTGCTTAACTCTAATACCCAAAAGGATCAGGGTGGTTCTAAACAAATTGTGTTTTAAACCAATAATCACGGATTGGTTGGTGTTATCATCATTGTTTCTGAACAATTACAATGCAGAGGTTTGTGAGAGACATTTAGCTTGCTATGATTATGTGACTACAGACCAGGTGCCATCTGGATCCTAGGTCCACTGAGCTCCTTTGAGTTTGAGAGGAATCACGTAGCTGAAATCCCCCTTAATTCCTTGAAGATGCTACATCAGCACTCACTGGAAGCAGAAAGCAGGAAACTGACATCCCTTTGTAAACATACCGCATTAATTTTCTTATTCAATCTAAATGCAGCCAAAAATCCAAACAACAGCTCAAAGCTCTCCCACACTAAATAAAATTTCAAATCACAAATGAAAGAAGGACAGTCTGTTGCCTCAGGAACTGTGGCCAGCCACAACCTTGCTAAGAAAAATCACATCCACCTACAGGGACTGCTGTCAGAAAACCTCTCCTAACTGAGGCTTGTGAGTCACCAACATCCTCACTGCACATGTCCTTGGGTATTCCGGAGACAACCGGGAAGGACAGTGTGACCCTGGGTGGCCACTGGCTGCAGCACAACACTGTTGGCAGTGGAACCACCTGCCGAGGGCTGGGCAATGGTTGGCAGCGGGCAGCAGATCTGAGTGCAAGCCAGTCACCGACAGCAGGCTTCCCTCCACAACAGCCTCTGATGGGCCTCCACACAGCAAGAATGGGGCAGCGCTTGCCAGCAATTAAAAAATAATGGCATGGCACTGGAGCATTTGGCAGAGCGGGGTCTTCCCTTGGTCAGCTGACTGCTTATTTCGTAGGGAATATGGCCTGTAAGATGGGACACAGGCTCATTCAAAGCCCAGCGGGGAGTTATTCTGTTCAGACAGGACACCTGGTTCCAGGTACTGAGAGGCCTCCAGCTTCTAAACCTCATTAAGGGGATAACTGGTTCCATATCACACAGAGAAAGGTGCCACCTTCCCTCCTCCAAAGCTGTCTTCCTGGGAGTTTTATGACCATCCAAGGGAGGGAGGGCTGCCTTGAACGAGACTGGTCTCTGGAAAACAACAGACACCAATGTTTGTTTTCCTTTGCAGTCCCTCTTGTAAAACGTAACACTAGGAAAATTCCTTTACATTTAATCTCTAGGTAGTCAACTACTATTCCTGAGCTAACCATGCAATTCTCATCTTGACTTTGAGAAAGCCATGTTCTGCATTCTCTACCCGACACGTGTTCTGTTCCCCACCTTCACCTGGTCTCAGCTAGAGAAGTCCTATTAGGGACACTCTCTACACTTCGAGTACTAAATCCTTGAGGATGCAAAGTAGAACTTCTCCTTTACTGTATCCATGTGGGGTTAGGGGGGACCAAGCTGAGTGTTGACCACCTTAGGTAGATATTCAGTAAATACCAACTTAAAAAATCAGTACAACACATAAAACTTGAAATTGTTGGAATGGCTCTAAGAATACATCCATATTTCTGAACCTAGAGGTCCAAGAGATGCTTCCTGATGACTCAGTCCATGCAGGAGCTGAGCTTCCTTCCAGCGGCCAACTTCACGCAATGTGTTTGGACTGAAGAAATGTCCTCAGGAGGCTTTTGCCCACCACCCGCTTCAATCAGTCCTCTGGATCCCATTGTTGTGTGTGCACATGCGCGTGTGTGCTTGGCTGTATGGTGAGGAAGAGGACGCTGGACCAACATGTGCATTGAACCCGGGACGGGCTCTCCCTGTCCTACCTTATTGTGATACTGCAGCATCTGAGTGATGATCCTTATTTTCGGGTGGTAGTTCTTTATGGAGATGACTCTGAAAGAGAAAAGAAGAAAAGCTGAGGCAGGGTGTGCCTTGCCCTGGAGTCGGAGGGGCCTATTAGTTTGATTACAACCCAGTAGAGTGAATGTGGGGCCAGCAGCCAGGGCCATCCTGAAGGGTTGCAGGCATGGGGCCAAGTTCAGCTGTGTTTCCACCACCATACCCTGTGGTCATGTGAAAAAGAAACCACAGAACAGCCACAGACTGTGTCCTGGGCATACAAGAAGAAAGGCCATGTGGTGCCATCAAGATGAATGAGGCGTTCTGGAGCAAGGCTCAGGGCTTGCTGCTTACATAGGCATCTAAAGAGAGCAAGCTCAATTCGTGAGGCCAAGGGAGGTTTGCGATCTCATACCCTGGGGAAGAGCCTAGAAACAATTCGTCATGAGTCCAATTCTCCAGGTTAATAATTTGAGACAACAATGACAAATCAAACAAGCATGCTGACAAATGACTCTAATTGCCATACACATGGCCACTCGCAAAAAATGATTGCTAAGCAGGGCTCTTAGGATTGGATCAACGACTCAGCCTTTGATAGCTAAGAGCATCTAAATGACAACTTTGATGCTGGTTAGGGATAAAGGGTAAGGCCTTTACGAGGTCAGGATTGGATTCGGTGGAAAATTCCTTCAAAGGGCCCTCCGTCCATACTCAGTATTAACCACTGCCTGCCCCTCCACTTCGGTTCCTGTAACAATCACTGTGTTCAAAGGGGAGGGGCAGGGAGCAGAGGAAGAGAAACACCTGGACTCCAGTCCCAGCTATTGCACTAACGAGCTGGGTGACCTTCAGGAAATCCCTGGTCTCTCTGTGACTGCTTCCTCATCTGGACATTGGGGGCAACCGTACCTGCTTTATTTATTTCACAGGCTTGGTATGAGAAGCAAAAGGAAAGACCAGATGTGAAAACGCTTTGAAATCATTAAAAGCTCTCCCCACATGTAAGTTATGGTTTTTGTCATTACCAACTCTGTCAGAGGTGACATTGTACATTTCCTCTGTGACAAGGAAGACTAAAGAATGGAATTCTACAGAAAGGCCCATCTCCTAAACCCAATCAGCAAAGCAAGTACATTTATTCCGACCACCCCCACAAACTTCCCACCACGAACACAACGCCTCATCCCTCTTCTGTGCAGAGCTGGAGAGAGGCAGTCAGCCAGGAAGCAGCTTTGTTTGAAAAGCTACAACTTGTGAGTCTCAGAAACAGATCACATGCAGGCCTCTCCTACACAAATTCACCCTGGGCTTTTGCACTTGGAGGATTTAATTTTATTTTTGAAAAAGTGTTGTGTTGGCCCTCTCTTGTAAGGCAAGGACTTTGAGCCTCTGTCAGCCCTTGGAATTCAGTTCACAGCATCAGCCAGTTTTCTATATCAGCTCGTTTCAAATGGATCTCTGACATTTTAATTTTAAATGGGGCAGATTGGTCTCATTAAATTAAGAAAGAAGGAGGATTATACAAATAAAGGAAAGACAGAGCCCATTTTTAACCCTGAGCCTCCCATTTGCTTTCACGGCCTGGGCCTTAGTTTGGATCCTCGGATTCTCGTTAACGGATGGCTTTGTTACATCTCTGATGCCAACCTGCTCAGCCATCTCTATGCCTTGGCATCATGTCCGTCACCCTGGTAACCTATGTATCTCCATACCAGCCTTATCACAGTCAGCACTCATAGAAAATATCGTGATTAAGAGAAATGCCCGTTTCAAAGCTATTATCACTTCAGTAAGTCACTTTCGAAGGGAAAAACAAAAGGCAGTGCTAGTCTCAAGCCTGTCTGTGGGGTCGACACATTAGGCTTCATCTTCTTTTGATTTTTTGGAGGAAATTTTGAAGAAAAAGAACCCTCATTCCTTAAAGTGTACATTGTTATCACTTCAAACAATCCAAAATCCTAGTTGGAGCAAAGAGCAGACTGAGCTGCCTTAAGCTGAGGCTGCTGAAGTCACTTTCCAGCTGTGACTCGTTAGGGCACAGGCCCAGGTGTGGAAGCACGCTCTCATTCCACCACCGCCCCACAGCCTGGCAAGTCCACTGCTTACAAGAGTTCATGCATCAACTTCCTTAAAACGCCTGCACTAATCACATTGCCAAAGAAAAGCGAGTAGAAAGAGAACATCACACCAGATGTCACTTGCCAGACACAAGGACCAGATGCTGAGGGGAGGACTTGCTCATCCAGAACGCACAGAGGAATTCGCCCACCTCACTGATGGGAAAGTCCATGTCACTTGGGGCCACTGATTAAAGGCAAAGAATGAAGATGCGAGCCCTGTGATGCTGCAAAGGCAGCCGCCAGCCCCCTCTCTGAGTTCCCAGGACACAGGAAACCCGGCCACAGGCAGAAGCGAAACCCCAAAGGTGGCTGTTCGCAATTAGGCAAAAGTTCCTGGGAATGTAGTGGGAGGGCGATGTTTTCTCTTAGTTCATTTCTTCTCCAGAAGGTTCTCTTTATTATTCCCTCCCAGCTCTCTTAACTACTCTGCAATTTATGCTCCAGGAAAGAAGAATTCAAAAGGGCTTTAACTCTCTATCTGGGGCAAAATATCTGAACTTTTTAGGCATTTTATAGTCACAAGATATCTGGAATATGGGTCTATGAAAAGAACAAAAACAGAATAGTTTTCTCCTGAAACAGTAAGGAGCAGGAGTTAGGCAGAGAACGGCCCTGGACAGGCTCAGCCCGTGTGCAGGAAGAGTACTGGGAAGTGTTCTCCAAAGAGTGCCCCTCTCCCAAGAGAGGTGCTATACAAACTAGGCAGGTTGGGGGAGCGAGGTTGTAGTCAAATAGGTCTGAGATATTTCCTATAGCACATTCTCTTTAAAATTCATAGCAGTGTTAAAAAGCAATGAGAAAGTTTTCAGTGAACAAAACTATTTCATTTTGGGAAGTTGGTAGAAACTAACTGATGAACAAACACCTCTCTGTGAAATTAACCAACATGGAAAGCTCATCCTGGGCACTACTGACGTCTGGCCCAGAGAACCCTCCGCCGTGGGGGTTGTCTTGGGCATTATAAGGTACTGAGCACACTGGACGTGAGGAGGACTATCCCCTAGTTATGACAACCAAGGGCATCTCCAGGTATTTAAGTGTCCCCAAGGGACTTAATCAGCCCCAGTGAAGGTATCTCAGGTCCATTTGCCCGTAGGAAACATGGCCCCTTACTTCAGGCCTATGCCTACCTAAATGTATCTTTCCATTCCTGATCCTGTCTAAGGGATTTCAAACTCAAAACGCCAGAGCCCCCATCTGCTAAGGATGAGCTTCCTGTTGACCAAGCCTGTGTCACTGCCCTCCACACCCACCACAGCCTCAGCTCCCCCCAGGCCTATGCCAGTGGGGTAGCATGTGGGAGAGACGGTGCTGGGCAGAGGACCCAGTCCAGAGCCCTCCCTGGCTTCCCAAGGCTACCTCATGATGTTGGAGGCATCTTCAGCGTCGGGGTCAGCGCAGTACTTGTTGGCAAGGATGAGGCACGCGTCTGCTGACTCTATCTAAGACACCAAAAAGAAAATCACAGAACACAAATGTATAAACGATCATGCTTGGTAGAAGTCTCTATTTACAGCTCTTGGGGAATCTGGTGCTTTGGAAAAAAAATTAAAGAATACTGAAAAATTATAGATTTTGTCAAAAGTGTGAGCTGCAAGGTCTTATAGCTGTTGGAGAGTACAGCATGTTCCGTGGTAATTATATAGTTTGTTTTTTGTGTGTGTAATAGAGACAAAGAGACAGACAGAGAGAGGGAGAGACAGGGACAAACAGACAGGAAGGGAGAGAGATGAGAAACATCAATTCTTCATTGCGGCACTTCAGTTGTTCATTGATTGCTTTCTCATATGTGCCTTGACCAGGGGGCTACAGCAGAGCGAGTGACCCCTTGTTCAAGCCAGCGCCCTTGGGTTCAAGCTGGTGAGCCTTGCTCAAACCAGATGAGCCCACGCTCAATCTGGCAACCTCAGGGTTTCAAACCTGGGTCCTCTGTGTCCCGGTCCGACGCTCCATCCACTGTGCCACCACCTGTTCAGGCTATACAGTTCATTTTGCATAGTCTCTTACATGTGACCTTTCCAAATTTCTTTAAATAACAATTAACTAGTCTTTTAGTCCATTTCCCCCACCTGCACCTACTTTGCCCACCATCTGCACCATTATCCTAATTTTTCCAGGCGGGAAATGGAGTTAGGTAGGCTAAACCCTTACTCTCAGGAAAGATAACTGAGTAGTTTAGACACAGTAATTTAGACCCCAAAGTTCTTTCACTAACCTTTTTTACATCTTAACTGGGGAATAAAAGAAAAGGAGAGCCCTGAATCAGGTAACAACTCAGTACTGTTTAGCATTCAATTAACACTCAGACATTTAAAAACAACAAATCTCTATGTATGAAATGCTGTCTTACAGATGATCTCAAACTATAACCTACAAGCTTATCTAAACATAGTCAAAAATAATTTATTCCTTTGAGGGGATCACGAGTTATGCTAATAATTGCTTACATCTAAATTAGTTCCAAGAACAATAACTGTTTCCTCGAAGTTCTCATAAGCTTTCATGTTAGCCATAACTTGGATCATGTCTGGGTAATGTTAAGATAATTCTTATGCTTACAGAGTCATGCTGGCTCAAGCCTGCAAGCTGTCCCACTTGGTGAGTTGTACCTAACAGGCCATTTCTGCATTTGGTAAGAGGCATGGCTTCCTCCTGTCTCTGGTTTTCTTTAATAATCCAAAGAATTAACTCAAATCTTTTTGGCTCATTCGCATTTGCCAGTTACATTACTGAATTTGTGGTGACCACAGTTAGCATTGAGATGTCAGAGGATTCACGATTTTAATCTATCCTCATTGGCATGCAAATATCCAGATTGCTTACAAAACTGGTAGGAGATGAGTAGAGCAGCAGAGTCCATCTTATTATTGTGTCCCATTCCCATGTAAGCCTCATGTGTGCTTTTTAAGAAGATGCTACCACCTGACCAGGTGGTGGCACAGTGGATGGAGCATCGGTCAGGGATGCAGAGGACCCAGGTTCAAAACCCCGAGGTCACCAGCTTGAGCACAGGCTAACTTCTTGAGCGTGGTGTAACAGACATGACCCCATGGTCACTGGCTTGGAGCCCAAAGGTGACTGACTTGGAGCCCAAGGTCGCTGGCTTCAGCAAGGGGTCAGTGGAGCCCCACAGTCAAGGCACATATGAGAAAACAATCAATAAAACATCTAAGGTGCCGCAATGAAGAATTGGTACTTCTCATCTCTCTCACATCCTGTCTGTGTGTCCCTCTCTGTCTCTCTCGCTAAAAAACAAACAAACAAACAAACAAAAAATACCTTACTTAGTAGATTATGCAAAGAGATTAGCCCATTACCAAGTGATATTGAATACCTGTACCTTTAGGTTTGCACCTTAGTCTCTGGTGGGGGAAAAAGAAAGCTCAAAATGTCTTGCGGATTGATAAAATTTTATTTTATATTTCATCCTTAATGTTCCTTTCTGATATAAATAATAGATTTCAGAGCCGTGCTGAGTCCGATTTAAGTATTCAAGGTAGGAGTAACTATTACTATGTTGTATATGAGACTATTCAGTCCAAGCTACTAGTCCACCTCCTTTAGCTGTGCTGATTCTGAGGGCACTAGCAAACTAAGTTTTATGTTACGACCTGGTCAAGTGTGGAATGCTTACAGGTAGCTTACAGGTACCAGCAGAATAAAGTCCTGGGACCCATGGAAGGGTGCTGTCAAGGTTGGTGGTATCTGGCATATCAGGGGTTAGGAAGTGCCTCAGCCATCCTGGGGGCATGCCCCTTACCATAGTCAGGCACCCCCCTCGTAGACAGAATGAAAGTAGAAGTCATCCCTTCTTCTTACCTTGACTCTTGCAAGATCATGCGGATTGAGGACTGAACCCTGATAAAATTCCACCTGAGTGAAGTGCCGTTTGAACAGAGCTTCCAGCTCCAGGTTCGGTGAAATGCTGAGGAGGGAGAGAGGAGCAGCCATTAACATGAGACTCGGGTGCTGCAGCCACCACGGCGCCTCCTCTGGGTTCCCTCACGGGGAGACCTGAGAGAAGGCTTTCCCGTTCAGAGAAGCTCCCTTTCTGGGCCTAAGTTAAAGGTTCACACTCAAGAGAGGTAAAACCACAGCCAACTGAAAACCAAATTCAAAACCAAGGTAAAATAAACAGGCTCATGACTTTAATAAAGTCTAAGTCATGTGGGGTGAAATGGCTTCGATGTCATCATGCATGGAATCTCTCTGGCATGACTAGAGAAACTGAGGCTGCAGCATCAGGGATTAGCCAATGGTCTCCCTGGCCACCCCCCTGCTCCTCCCTCCATCAGTAGCCTTTTCCCTGCTTCTCGACCTCTTGGACTTCTCATCCCCCGGGGTCTGAATCAAAAAACGTCACTCCCGAGCACCAGACACAGGGTTCATTTACTCTCAGGGCAGTTCTTGGTTCCCAGCCGTGTACACTATTCGTCACCCCTGGGGCTGAGTTATAAAGACATCTTTCCCATTGGCGGGCAAAGATTAAAACATTGATTGACCCATTCATTTACTTATTAGTTCTGCAGAGATGAAAAAAATCTACTCTCTCTGCAGTACTATACTAGGTACTGCGAGATGATATTTAGTAAAAACCCACTAAGTAGGGCCCTGGCCAGTTGGCTCAGTGGTAGAGCGTCAGCCTGGCGTGCAGAAGTCCCGGGTTCGATTCTCAGCCAGGGCACACAGGAGAAGCGCCCATCTGCTTCTCCACCCCTCCCCCTCTCCTTCCTCTCTGTCTCTCTCTTCCCCTCCCGCAGCCAAGGCTCCATTGAAGCAAAGATGGCCCGGGCGCTGAGGATGGCTCTGTGGCCTCTGCCCCAGGCGCTAGAGTGGCTCTGGTCACGACAGAGCGACACCCTGGATGGGCAGAGCATCGCCCCCTGGTGGGCGTGCCGGGTGGATCCCGGTCGGGCGCATGCGGGAGTCTGTCTGACTGCCTCCCTGTTTCCAGTTTCAGGAAAAAACAAAACAAAAAAAAACCCACTAAGTGCCAAGGACTGTGTTAATCAACACTCAACTACCATTTATCAAGTACCTAGTGATAGCAATTTTTAATGTTTTGAGCATTTACTACATGGCAGATACCATTCTAAATACTTGACAAGTATTAACTCATTTAAAGCTCAGAACAACCCTAAAGAAAGACATGTCATTAACACAAAGCTCCAAGAGGCTAATTAACTGGGCCACCTACTATGATGCTGACCCTAATAGACACTGGGGACACATAGGTGAATCCTAACAGTGGGAGCTTCATCAGAAGCCACCTTGGTGATTTGGACTAAAGCCGTGGTCAAGAGAAGCATAACTGTGCAAATCTGACCGGCTTTCAGATTCTACGCAAACCCTGCTTGCAGCCAGAAGCCTGCCCTTGTAGTATAAGCAGTGGTGGTTTCTCCCTGGTGCAGATGCCCTGGGCCATGCTGCCACTCGGTTAAACTGACTTCAGTCAGGTGACATAGGATCAGTGTTGTGCTCTAACGTTGCACGTGTACTCATCTTGAAATGTTGCACCAGCATGAGGGCAGAACCTACACACTGGTCTTCTCTTGTACCTTCTCAAACACTCAGCGAAGCACAGGCCCCACTGCTGGTAACCAGCAGCTAAGCACTGAATGTATCGGTGGATTCTGCTCCTGCGCCCACGACCTGGCTGGTCTTTACAGAACTTGGAGGAGTTGGTGCTGAGAAGAAAAGTGCTGGTACTCAGACAGGGTGGTCAGTTTGGTATTCAGTGAACAAAGCCCAGAAGATGCCCAGAAGGGGAGCTTGTAGGGGGATCACCCTCTGTGGGTTATCAGAGCAGGACCTACTCTTGGGCAGTCCGACCGTACTGAGCCAACATCCACCTGTAAGCTCTGTCTCTCCGGCAACTCAAGCCTGGGGCCGGCCCCCTGATGGCCCTGTCTCCTTAAAAGGAGATGGTCACGCCAGCACGCTTGAGCCCCCCAATTCTCCATCCCTGCAGCAGATGACCTTTTACTTAAAAGGGGATAAGACAAAGCTTAAAATCAACACTGAGCAGATGGAAGATGTCTTGCTTTCCTCACCTGTGAAACAAACAAAATAAGACCTAACTTCCAAATTGATTATGTGACCTAATGCATTTTGTCTTTCACAAGGATAGCTTACATTTATTGGGCAGTCACTGCATGCCTGATTCTCTCTGCATCCTTTACACAAGTTACTTCTTTTCATTTTCACAACTGCCCATGGAGGTAGGTAGAGAGAAACCATGATGATCTGCCCATCTTATAGATGTAGAAACTGAGGCACTTGTTCAACAAATAACTGGTTGGAATAAGATTCAGAGCAGGTATTCTGAGTCCGGAGTGTGTACTTGGACTCCCTCTGTCAATTACAGGAGAGACTGTGCCCATGGTGACCAGCAAGCAGTGTCCCCCACTGGAGGTTCCTAGGAACCACAGCTGCTGTTGTTAGTATTACCTTACACCTGCCTCCTGTTGTGTTTGTTTCTTCCGTAGTCCCTGTCATTTCTGCACTCATAAAGTATCCGCCGTAGATACTGTGGACACACCTGGATCACACAGATCCAGACAGCGGAGGGGACAGGAATGATGTGTGTGACCCATAATTAATTCTACTGTTATTTGCCAGAATTACCTTCATAGAGGCCAGCACCTCTCTCCTCACTGAACCCTTCCCATTGGTGGATAGCATCCTCTCCAGCGGCCAGCAGGAATCATGGTCCATTCATCCTTGCCCTGCCCCTAATGCCACCCCCACACCACCGCGCCTGCAGACATGCAGGGTGTCCCCCTCGGGGTGTCTCATTGGGTGGAGAGTCTCGAAACAACAGGGACCTCTTACTTGTGAAGAAAGACGATCTCCACATTGACATCGTCCCGGTCCTTGTGCAGAAAGTCCTTCAGGAAATTGGAAACACTCTCCAGAGTGATGTGTCCACAGACCACAATGTGCCTGAACGGGAGAGGCCAGTTAGGTGAGGCGTGCCCAGCGACAACCCAGACACCCACTCCCAGGAGGACAGAGAAAGCTGCAAGAAGCATATGTCTCCTCCCGAGGCCCCAGCAGAGGCCCAACGCCTGTCCCCAGAGGGCGGTGAGGCAAAGCAGCAGGCTGGCAGGTGCTCAGTGCTCCTCGACAGAAAAGGCATATGGCTTCTCACCTGATGCTGCACAAAATCCTATTAAAAGCCCAACCGTTTGGCCAAGTGGTTTTATGCATTTAACAATAAGTGACATTATGCTTGCGCTTAAATGCTGTATTATCAAGTCCCTTGCAGATTCATATCTCTCCCTTTCTGCCCACAAAGCGTCCTCTCCAGAGATTTACTGAATGAGTCTTGGTTTATGACATAGAGCTTATCAGGTAATGAGATAACAAATCTTGCTGAAATGATGATTTTGTGTGTAAGAAAGAGAACTTTTATCAGGGTGGCTAATGTGCGGCTTGACACATTATGGGCTCTGCTGGCCATAAGCAGTAAAAAGGAAAATTTTGCATTTTTCTGCCATAACTCCTCCGACAATGGGGGCATGTAACACTTTACAGTAAGTGAGCATTACTCAGGGCTAAATGGGGAAGGGACGCCTATGGAATCGGAGATCAGCGGCAGACCTAGGAGTCCCCAGACAGCTGCTTTCTTAGGATGCCAGGGGTCTGAAAGCCAGACGAACTGACCTCAAGATGGGGAGAGTGAGGAAGGTCGGAAGGGAGGAGGCCGGCACTGTTCCCCTTGTTTCAGGGTGGTCTGGACTTCTGTTTCTGGAGATGGTGGCTCCCCATGGGGAGAGGAGCCCCTCTTTCAGAACTGTTGGGATGAGAGTCTCCCCAACATCTTTGGGCTCCTGGACCAATCTGCCTTTGACACCAAGATATGCTGTGGCCACTTACATTTGTTATATGATACTCGACCAGGACTAAGCACTTTGGTACAAGAGTCATCCCCAGAACCAAGAGTCAGGAAGTGGACAGATGAAACCCACTGGCTTAGAGTAAAGAGGTTGCAGCAAGGGGCTCAGGTCCCTGTGCCCCTCGGGCTGATAGTGACAGAGGCGGACTCCCTGGCTGGGCTGGAAGGCAGGAGCAGGTGGTGAACATGAAGTGCAGTAATTCTGTGGGAAAATTTTAAATGGCCAGGTCCCTTGCACTTCATAATTGCCGTGCACATTCCAATAAGGCAGAGAGCACATGGGCTGGAGGCGGCTCATAACAGGATGATCACTTATGCAATGTTCCATTAGATGCCATTACAATAGCCTGCCCTTTCATTGTAATTTGGTGCTTGACTAAGTATGTGAGAATAATGCAGTAAACTCATTGGTGAAAGGATAATGATGCAGAACAAAGAGTAAATCAATAATACGCACGATGCAGTTAATAATATCACCATTATGGACTGTTATTGTTACAGAGCTGCACTTAGTGATCGGGCAAGCAGAGGCCATCATGGGGACGGAAGCGTGTGGACAGCTATCGCAGACAAGACATCTGACCGTGATCACTGTGCTCTCTAGCCTGTGCCTGCTAGACTGAGGGAGGTCCCTTGGCCATCCCTCCACATTTTATGCTCAAAAGCCATGTGACTAACCCCTTCCTAAAACACACAATATGTCAGAATACATGATATAAATTAAACACTTGCATTATATACACTTTTATCACATCATACCTTAAAATGTGTCTTGTGGCACCTGTGTATTCATATGGACAAAACAGGCTGTCTGAGTCTGCAGGATCTGAACAAGATTTCTGATTTTGAATTTTTCAAGAATGTTCAGAACGTGACTGAAAAACAGGAACTCCCTTCTGACTTTTCCACAAATGACAGTGGGACTGCTTGGGTCAGTTCTAACATCAGAGCACCTCCACAGGACTGATTTGGGTTCCACCTGGCTACAAAGGTAAGCCAGATTTGAATCCCAGCTCTGCCACCAAGTATGTGTGACCCTGGACAAGCTTCTTATTCCCATTCAGTAGATGAGGAGGCCGAGATGGTGGATGCCCCCAGCCGGCCTCTTGCCCCAGGCACTACAAAGCTCACAGTTCTACACCAGCATAAGCCTGGTTATTATTCAAAGTGGGGCACAAATCAATGAAAGAGCCAGGGAAATGCCTGAACATTCATCCTTCCCATCCTGTACGCAAAGAACTGAATGAACATCTGCCAGCACCCCCTCTTCCTCTCCTGAAATCATTCATTGCCAGGACAGATGGATGAGAAGTGGAAAGGAAGGAGATGAGTTCACCCTTGAATCAAAGGCTCAGCCAGCTGATTTATTCAGCCTCAGAAAGACTCAGGGTTCTCTTAGTTGAAAATGTGCCGGGTACATATAAAATATATTCCAATGCAATCAATATTATCCCTTAAACCTTTAATTAGCTTTCACTTCTCTTAAGAAGTAGACATATGCTGGCAGGAGAGAGGAGGAAAGAAAAAAAAGGATTGACTTTTCTCATTTGGAGTTAGCTGTCCAATACCATTCCAGACAATTTAAAACATATATCTTTTAGCTACAGCATGATTTCTGGGGTAGAGAGCAGTCTTCATCAAAAAAGAAGGGGAAAAAAATTTCCCTTCAACATAATTGGTATTTTTGCTCAGAAAAAGCAAGATTGATTGAAAGGAGACTGCCTCTTTGCCCAAGGAGAGTTATTAGGTACATTATCATGGCAACCTTGGAGAACTCATATTGTTCCAATCTGTCCTCTACCTGATTTGAAGATTTACAGCTTCCCCTCTTGTGCCAATAATCATTTCCCTCTATTTTGTTTTCCATACAGTGAAAGTTATCAGGAAACCCACATATTGAAAACGTTTGAACGCAGTTAGAATTGATGGATGGGGAAAAGCCGCCTCTCCCAGGCGACATCTGCATTAGAAGGTCGGCTCCCACCAGCCCGGGTCCCAGAAAGCCGAGGGCCCCGCAGGACTGCAAGGGGTGGATGGTGAAAGGGGAAAGTTTATTCTCCAGAAATGTTTCCAGCAGCTGAATATTCCAGGGGCAGTCGTTTTGGAAAGGGTGTTATTGTGGGGAGAAGAGAAGCAAAATCTCCTGTATCTTCAACAACTGAAACTGTAATTGAAAGTGCTCTGAGACCGAAGGCCAGACGCGCCATCCTTGGAGGTGGAGTGATGGCGGTCTGCAGTGCACGACTTAAAGCATGCCGGAAAGACACACATCCAAATGATCCCTGTCAGGTTCTGTGCACCTGTGAGTCCACTGTGTGAGATTCCACTTTGATAGCCCTGTGACAGCTCAGCACACACACTAAATGACTAAACAGTCTTAGGCAAGGTACCAATTCTGCATTTCATAATTACGAAGTCAGAAACTCTGGGGGGCTGGAGCTAGTGCTTGATTCACAAGGATATCTTGAGAATTTACTTAAATAGGTGACACATTTGAAGGGCCTAGGGAAGGGTCTGGCCCAGCATGAAATGGTAGGAGTCATGTGATATCCGCCAACTAGTACATAACAGATATAAAATGCTCTGTGGCCCATATAATCTCACCTAGTCCTCAAACAACCCTGTGTTCCTACTCTCTGCACCCTTTCAGATAATCTCTCTGAACCTCAGTGTCCTTCAGGGATGTGCTGGAGATCCCACAGTGTGGAAGGAACTTGCCCAGGATGTGACCCAGGTCTCTGACTCTCATTCTCACTAAGAAGAAAGTGACGATATGGAAAGGGCACACACAGGCATCAGTATTTCAGTGTCTGCTTGCTCACAACAGGCAGGGCTGGTCCCATAGGAGAGCCTCCTGGACACAAGGCAGGGGGGTGTTGGAAGTGTCCTCACTGGGCCACGACGGAAGCTGAGAGTGGGGAGGGGAAGGACAGAGAGAGACCTCACCTCAAGCTCACAGAGATGCAGTATTGCTAGATTCTGCACCTGGTCAGCCAGGCCGGATGGCTCAAGACAGCAAAGGCTGAGTGACAGCAGAAACTCTAAACCAAATTTGAACTTGAGCCACACAATTTGGCAAACCAGGGGTTGCAAAGTGATGCAAGTCCATTTTAGATATATACACCATATCCAGCTCAGGACTTCCTCACCAGCCCAAGGACCCAGAGGATAACAGAAACCTAGATGGCTTACTCATTATGGGGAATATTTACACCATAAAGGTAGCTGATGATGTTTCCATCGGTGGCTCTAGACCTGAACATTTTTAGACCACCTGTGGTCATAATGACTGATTTCCAGTGGGCCTGGCCACCGCTTTTCGAAGATGGCCAACAAACCTAAACAAGTAACCATTTCTCATTCGATGTACTTTTTGGTTTGTCAGGTTTTATTTAGTTCTGTGAGCAAATCTTTCTTGGGATAAACTAATGATAATGGCTAGGATTAAAAGACCCATCTTAGATGCATGAGGATGCATCTGAAATGCCAAACTAGTAGCCGATGGCATTTTGTGGAAAGAAGTTACTCACCCAGTGTAGGCAAGCATGGCTGATGTGAGGTAAGGACTCATAAATACGAGCTGGTCTGAATGAATCAGGGGTGGGTAATGCTGGTGGGTTGTGGAGCAAGCCTGGCATCAAGGGGCTGAGTGTGATGTAATCAGAAGAAGAACAATGCTTGACTATTATGAACACTACCAGGGTTAACCAGAAAACTACCAGTTGCTTAATTCATAGGTGGCTCTTCATTAAATATATGGTCTTATTAACCATCTTCACCTTCAGAATGAAATGAAATCCCCCACATTCTCCCCCATCACTGTTCCCTTCTTGGGAATGGGCCAGGGAAGCAGGAATGCCCCAAGGGAGTTGGAGCTTCATTGTTAGAGATCGATGCCACCGGTGCCTTTCAGCATGGACAGCCAGGATCTGACTTAGGGCTGGAGGCAGAAGAAGAGGGTAGAAAGGGGGATGCCAGGCAAAGGTTTCCAGGCTCTACGAAATGAGGTGTCTAGAGCCACTGAGATTGACAATGAGAGCAAAACTCTACACACTTTAAAAAAGATGCAGGTAGTATTGCTTGGAGCCAGTAGCCATTGAAAAGTGAATTGTGCCAGTGATGGCCCCCATGCATGTTCTTACATGTATCTGTGTCAGACTTGAGTCTAGAACCTGCGTCATTCTGATGTGGAAACTGAGGTCTAATGGTTCAGTGCCAAGTGAATGCCAGAGCAAGGGCAGGCCCACCCCCAGGGTTTGGTACCTTCTAAACACAGGAAGCAACAGTGCTGCTGGAAGGGGCTCCACCGGTCTTACGTGACCTGGGACCCCTCGCTCGAAAATGAAGAGGCCCAGGCCGACGGGGCTGTACCACAGACACTGATAAATCTCCCCACAGGGTTCCGGTTCTCCGGCCCACCCCAGTTCACGCCATCAGCCCATCTTGTCTAATGTCTGCAATAGCTTCCTAATTCAGTTCCCTGATTACTCTCCCCACAACTGCCCCCTGCCCTCCAAGAAAAAGCTAATGAGCAAGGACAGAGGCAAATCTGGCTGCATCAGGTCCCCCAAGGGAAGGGAGGTCTTACATCTCTCTTCAGCAGAGCCTCACTCTAGGAAGACAATGTAAAATGCAGAGCTCTGGGCTGTTTATTTTTAAAGATACTATATCCATTTTTACTGGAACAAGTATAAAGAACTTAAAAAACCCATAGCTATCCTGTCACAATAAATCATACAGAGTAAATTGAAAATCCTATACAGCTTTTCCTGAATACATTGTGCTCAGTTTGTCAAAGAAGTAGATGAAATGTGGCATGTATTGATCTCGATGTCTCTGTAAAACTGTAATATTTATATCAAATACATATGCTAGAATTCCTTGTCTTTCTGCTGAGCCTTCTAATCATGCCCCCCCCCCAGTGCCTCCCACCAGTGGTAGCTGCTGACTTGATGGGAATGCATTTTAAGGACTTGGCAAAGGAATTCAGCAGCGTTCTGTCATGTAGAAAGCGGGGAGGGCAGGGGAGGGGAGGGGAGAGCCCCCTCAGCCCACAGTACACAGTGGTCAGTACTACAAGTACTATCCAAAAGGAAGACAGCTAGATTAACTCCTGCCATCCCACTTCCTCCTGGACTGACAGCCTGTCCCAAAGCATTCCGTGTAGAAAGGTCATCTTCTATAAACAATGGTAAACCCAGGCCCCATCTTTCCACCACAGCCCAGCACCTCGCTCAGAACCTGACAGTGGTTAGGCTTTCAAAAACTATCTGGTGACCAATGGACTGGTTGAGTAACCGTACATGGCTAGGTGACCCTATACCATAGGAAAGGGGTCCCCAAACTACGGCCCTCAGGCTGCATGCAGCCCCCTGAAGCCATTTATCCAGCCCCCACCACACTTCCATAAGGGGCACCTCTTTCATTGGTGGTCAGTGAGAGGAGCACATTGACCATCTCATTAGCCAAAAGCAGGCCCATAGATCCTATTGAAATACTGGTCAGTTTGTTTATTTAAATTTACTTGTTCTTTATTTTAAATATTGTATTTGTTCCCGTTTTGTTTTTTTACTTTAAAATAAGATATGTGCAGTGTGCATAGGGATTTGTTCATAGTTTTTTTTATAGTCCAGCCCTCCAACGGTCTGAGGGACAGTGAACTGGCCCCCTGTGTAAAAAGTTTGGGGACCCCTGTTCTAGGAGGCATACAAGAAGTTTAACAATTAATGGCAAGCCCATCAGAGAACTGACTGACTCTGCCGGCTCAGACCAACTACCATCTTTCAAGTTTGTGAGGGAACAGTGTATGTAAACAGGACAAAAATGAGATCACCCTGCTTTAACCAATTCCTGTTAAGACAAATGAAAAGTCAAAAGCAAGCAAACAACAACAAGAAAACCCAAGGAGGTTAGGAGATAAGTCCGTTTCCTACAGAGGGCCACACTGACTACTCTGCTAAGCACAGGGAAGGAAGTGCCCTCTCCCTCCTGGTGGGCAAGACAGTAAAGTACCAGCTGATCCAGCTGTCACCAGAGCTGTCCTGGAAAACTGCTGGGATGTGTTGTTGTTTCCCTAAATGGAGGCAGAAGGTTGAGCAAGTAGATCCAAACAGTGCAGCAGAGGGATCTCTGGAGAACCCCAAGGTCAGAGGACAGACTGCTGGTAGCCTAATGGGAAGCACGGATGTCCTGAGCAGCCCAGAACTTCCTGCATGTAGGGGGTGCATCTTACCATAGGCAGATAGTCAGGACCTGAACCACCCCAGAGGGCCTATGTCTGATCCTCCATCAACCCAGATCAGATATCCAGAATTAGCCCGTAAACAAGGAATGATCCCACATCTTTTACAGCCGGTTACCTAGACGGTGCTTCAGCCCAGGTCTGAAAACTAAATTCTGGGAACCTCAGAGTGGGAGACATTGGTTGATTATGCCTGTTCAGCACGCACCCACCCTTCTATCAACTGCACCTCATTTTTAATTTGCAGAATCACTCCTCTCCAACCAGGTACAGTCCTGAGCCCTTTAGTCAAGGTTCTCTGCCCAAGCTTGGCCAATCAGTGCTTTCTAATCTTGAGTGGAGTGACCTACACACACCATGGGAGCTGAGTCATCCTATGGCAAAACCCTGTAGAGACGGCCCTGTGTTCCTGCCTGCTGGATCCCAGAGCTGTTTCTCGGGTCATCTCCCTGTCCTTTCTGGGATTTGGCTCTTCAGCTTTGCTTTCCTCCTTATTCATAAGTTACTCTAACATTTGGTGGTGGTGGTGGGTGGGTGGGGGGCTTTTCTGCATGAGTCAGCAAGAATCAGTTTCTATTGTCTGTAACCAAACAACCATAAATGCTAGACTTTTTTACTTTTAGTTTCTCATTTAAATCTCACGATAAGCCAGGATACAGATATTATCATCACCATTTTGGTTTCTTTCTCTTTACTCCTCCTTTCCTTCCAGGAAGCAATGCCATAATTGCTCAACTCTCACCAACTGCAATGGTTCTTCCTTGTCTCTCCCCAAAACCCTCATTCCTCTGCCTTTTATCTACCCCATTACTGCAGACTTAATGGCCCCTGGCCCTTTTTAAGTAAGCCAGTCTTCAGCTGACCTGACTCTTCAATCCTATACATTCTCTGCTCTTACAGAGGGATCAATCAGGACACCGAACAGCACTTCCTCTATTCAGATCAAAGCAGATTCGTCTCTCTCCACTTAGTAATGCCGCTTCTGAAGAAGAGGGACCAAGAGAAGAGAAGGCGAAAGTCAGCCACTCCTTTGGGTATAAAGGGGAAACAGAGAATGTGTCCAAGCAAAGAAATAGCTCTTAATTTTTTCTGGGAGGGGAGGCAAACTAACGTTGATTTGCAAATCAAGCCCTACCTTCCTCCCTTACACCCCTGGTAAATTATGCCTCAGAGCCCTAGCGCAAATGGTGTTGGAATTGACCCTCCCATAATGGCAATCAGCAAACAAGTTGATACATCCTGGCCTTCCTTATTGCCTAGCCCAGTGGTCGGCAAAGTGTGGCTGGCGAGCCACATGCAGCTCTTTGGCCCCTTGAGTGTGGCTCTTCCACAAAACACCATGTGTGGGCACTACCTCGATAAGGAATGTACCTACCTATATAGTTTAAGTTTAAAAAATTTGTCTCATAAAAGAAATTTCAATCATTGTACTGTTGATATTTGGCTCTGTTGACTAATGAGTTGACCGACCACTGCCCTAGCCATACCCAGGGGTGTTGCCCCAGCTGGTATTCTCTGCCAGCCAGCCAGGCTAAGTAGATGCAACATACTTTCATGGGCCTCAGAGGCCTCCAGCATTGGTTACTCAAGAACTGGAGCTATCCACAGCTTCCAGAGCCAGGTGAGTCGTAATACTCCTCCGAAGGAAGGTACAGAATGGAGCAGAGCTCAGGGTAGCATCAGCAGCTCCCCCTTCTCCCAAATCTCTCTGCACCTCTCTTGTACGGGGTCTGTCATTAGATCCATAGATTTATGGTGCACACATCACCTTCTGCTACCCCCTAATCTACTCCAACGGGTACATTAACATTGGGAATTGTCAACAGCTTTTAGGAGCATTCCTTCCAAAATGTGTATAGCCTTCATGCTTGCTTTATACCTTCATGATTTTACTGAATTAAAGTCTTGCCAAAAAGGCATTTCACTGGGATGATGCTTCTACATAATCAAGCTTCTGTTTAGCTGGCACCGGTTTCTTGAATGATTCTGACTGGTCAATGTCTCAGGTGTACTCCAGGAGAGAGAATCACTCTTTCTAGCTCATCCTTTGAAACACAGCATGGAGCACAGTGCCTGGAACATGACAAGGGCTCAAATAAGTGTTCATTTAGCAAATATGTTGTATGAGAGCTTTCCTAAATTTCTTCTATATACTGTACTAGCTGACACTGGCCTTTGCGGTCAGCGGCCAGGGTCATAAAACCTCTCAGAGAGATGGGCACGCATGTCTCTCTGAACTGCCTCTATGGCCCCTTATTGAGAAGGTACAGGGAGATGATATAAGATTGCTTTTCCTGACAACTGGTACTAGTGTTTGGAGCAGTCTCCATGGTTCTGGGGGTGGGAACAGGTCATTGTTATGTGACACCAGTACTAGATGTGGAGGCTGGGTCCTTGAGAGTCCTAAATCATGTATCCATGAGTTTCACATTGTATCAGCCCCTCTAGATTTTTAATAAAGAGGAACAGTTCCCTAGTTTATTTTCAGTGTGTTATGGCAGCATCTGTTGGATGAACCCCAAATCTCCTAAGAAGCATGGTGCAGCTCTAGAAAGACTTCCGTCAGAATGAATGACAGAGCCAGAAGACAGGCAACACAGTGCAGCTTGGTCTGGAAGGGCTGTGTTCATTCTCCAGGTTCAAACTCTACCCAGCAAGGATTCATCCAATCAAATGTGAGGCTGGGGAAAAAGAATCTTCAGGGACTATAATTAGAAAAGTCATATTCAGAATTCTTTTTTTTTAATGGAAGAAATAATATTTGAGAGCAGAATCTAGGCTTGACTGCTTGACTATGACTGTATTTTTTTAGGCATACTGTTCATCTCCCACCTACTTTTCTATTCTTGTTGTCAGAACAAAGGCTGTAACATTTTGATAAGTGTGTGGAAGGGAAGAGAGACAGCAGGAAAGTGTGCACGGGGGAGGGGGAAGCTTTCATTCCATTAGTATTATCTAGAAATTGATTTAATATGCAGCCAAGTCTCTTTAAATAGAGTTTCAAGTTTGAAAGGGCCCGAGGATGCAACTTAGAAGAATCCAAAGCAGATGGAAAGAGAGAAGCGCCGCATCCGTACCCACCACTATCCCTCTCACAGAAAGGAACACCTGGCATATTACATTATGCGGTGCAGCATCTAAGTGACACTTGCTTTTGGTATCTGTCCCTTGGTATTGAATTTCAGCAGTAGTCAAGGGGTCATTGTTCTAAAGTATTAGGGCAATCTCATTTTTTTCCACCCTTAAAGTTTAAAGTTAATCAAAGCAGAATGCCTAATCAATCCAAGATGGCCTGTCAACTTGAATTATCTGTTTGTCTTCCTATTTACTGTATCTGTCTGTCTACAGTTCTTCATATCTTTGTGAAGATCGGTTATTGGGGCCTGTGTTTCCTTCTGACTCGAATGGCTACCAGATGATCCTTCCTGGTGATATGTTGATGATTTGTTAATTTATGGTTTTTAAAATCTAGGAATCTGAAGACATTGTTGGGGAGTTCAGGCTGGGGCTCACATGGGCCTGGCAAGGAAGAGGGCTGAACAGCTTACTTGTCAAGAGATGGAAGTTTGCAAAAAAGGCAAAGTTTTCAGTCACATTTCAACCAGAGCGATATCTGTGAAACAGACCGCGTAAGGGACATCTCCTAGGGAACATCACTCACAGGAGCGCCCCACGCCCACCCCACCCTGCGCAGACTGTGGAGAAGCAAGAGGTTGCCCAAGCTCCACATAGACGGGAAGGAAAGAAGGCCAGCGGTACCTGGCCCATGATAACACCACATCAAGTAACCTGGGTCCTGTTCCCAAGCACTAGGGTCAGTCCTGCTCAGAAGAAACAGCAATGGAAATGTTGTTGTAGGATGACCATCCCCCCTGGGAACCAACAGGGAAAGTCTAAATAAGCTCTGAGTTTGAACTCCCCAACCACATTGGTGGTCAAATAATACATAACGTGTAGCTCAAGACATATGTGGCATATTGGGAGATTTTTATGGGTGTGTGGAAACCCATCCATCCCCAGTGCCTGGCGTGTCATGAGCACTTCATTAACTCATGTGCACTGAGTGAGCATAACTCATGCTAGTCCTCTTTTAGGTGGAGGTTGGCAGAAATAAGCCCTGTTCCTCCACAGCAGGTCATTTAAAACTCTAATTCTATATATAAATAAATGGTCTAGAACCACAGCAGGGCAAAACCTGAATGTGGTGAAGAAAGTGAAATAGAATTTCATGTTGATATAAGTAAGACAGCCATGTAGGAGAGACCAGAAAAGTGAAGTCAGAAATGAACAAAGGATACAGAGGGAGATAAAGAGCCTGTTTCTGATAGGAGGAAAAACAGAGTCAAGTAAGGGCCCCCTAATCAGGAATGACGGAAGGCATGCGGGACGCCCTCACCCGGTGGGCCAGTGGAAGGGCACTGCTCAGCAATCTGGAACCAAGTCAGGGCAGACCACTACAACCTACCATGGCTGGTCACCTAGGAAATGAACACCCAGGAAAGACGGAGCCAGAAAGGGGCTGACAGTTTTGAAACCCACAAATAAGAAACAAATCTCATTTTGATCAATGATCTATCTGTATATCTTTGAGAACCCCTCACTGTTAGAAGTGTTCAAGAGGTAAATACAGTTTTTGTCTAATCAAACTAGAAAATGAAAATAAATAATTGGTCTTGCCCCTCTCCACCTTTTGGAACCTGATCCTGGGGCCAGGATCCTTAGAGGTAATAAAGGATCAGAAGGAGAAGACACACACCAAAGTGATAATCATGTATCTCTTCCTCTCCATTATGTGCAGCATCCTAGCCCCACTTAAGGTTAGAGGTGGAGAAAAGAGTACAATGATAAATTTAGAGCAAACTGAGGTCACAAGAGATGACCCAGTGGAGCATATTGCCCCCAGGTCAAATCCCAGACTTATCCTTTACTAACTGTGTGGCATCAGGCAAGTCAGTTAACCTCTCTGTTCCTGTTTCCTCACCCAATGCAAAGGAGATGATGATAACACCTTCCTCACAGGTTGCTGTGAGAATTAAGAAATATGCAAATGTTTACAATTATTATTCCTGTCACAGGAAGCAGTACTAAGGCTTTGTGCTATACTGATTCACGCTCTCACTTCCAAAAGTATAAAAAGGAAGCATTCTAAGGGAAACCACCGCATTCAAGTTTCACAGAGAGCTTTCATGAGTCGAAGCTAGCCCTGGTTAGACTGTGACAACTCTTTCCCCAAGAAGGGGGCTCAGCTTTCACATCCCGCTGGGGACAGTTCCTGTCCCCCTTTGCTGACTCCTTGTCCTCTGTTATTCATTCCTCTCTCTCTGTGTCTTCTCAGTATTTGGCTACCAGGAATTCGTAGAATAATACAAACCCACCCCATTCTCCTCTGTCCTGAACACCTGGCCTAAGGCTGCCTCCATTTCAAGCCCCAGAAGGCTAGCATGGGAAATACAAGGTCCGGATGGCTCCCTGTCTGGGCCACCTCTAACCAGGGGGTTAGAGCAGATGGATTCCTCTCTATGGCCGATTATTTTCCATGGCCCTTGGCCATATGACCTCGGACCATGATCTTGTCAGTTCTCATAAACTAACCAGGAGGGGCCTGAGTCACACACAGAGAGGAAACCTCGGGGGGAAACGGCAGGGGCTGCGGGAGGAAGGAGAGCAAGCTGGGATTCCAAAGGCCATGGGAGCCTCACCCCTCTGCCCCCTCAACTGAGCAGCATCGTTACGTGAAAGGAAAGAGGAGGAGGAGGCAGTGGCCTAAGGAGAAAGGTTGGACTACAGACAGCTATTCTTTTGAATAAAACTTCGGGACTCAGCTCAAGGGGCTAATCATCCCCCAAACCTCCAACTTGGAATGACTGCCTTCCGTGGCCAATCCTGGAACCCTGGTTGTTGAGACCCAAGCCCCTATTCTTAGGAGCCCAATACATCATGATAAGATAAATGAGAGAAAAACTGACACACAGGCACACTGCCCCACCCCCACTGGTGGCTCTGGATGTCGGGGAGAAGCAGCTGTGGGATATTGATGAGATGTTCAAGTACAGTGCTAGACCCTCGCTGCCATCTGACAGTGGAGATGTTCTGCGGATGCTCTACAAAGGGTTAGACTATGCCAAACACAAACTGAAAACGAGGTGTCAACGAAGCCTTCACGGTCTCCAATACCCGAAAATGGGGTGTTACATAAACAAAGCCCTAAACTCCTCTGCTTAATTTTCTCTTACTTGAAATACTCTGGATTTCGAAGTTTGTGTCTCCATAGCTCTGGGTTATGAGAACCCTGCGTTCTCTGACAGGTTAATGCATTTTTAGGGAGGTTATTTCTGAGTAAAATATGCAAATGTAAACAAATCCCTTAACTCTGTATATGTTTTAATTACTTTCTGGGCACTCATTTGATTAAATCCTGGGGAGCAGCGGACATGTGTGTGCACGGATATAGCACATATATTTATGCACACATGAAAACATAGAGAAAAACATGCTATTTTAAGAGTCTGAACTCTATCTTTCAACAAGGTTTAGCTGCTTTCCTTTCGCAAATGCATTTAATTTTATCTGGAAACTTTTTGACGTTAGAAATAGAACAACTGTAGTTTCTCATTATGTTTGCTGCCAGAATCCACGCTTGGTTGCTCAACTAAAGACCTTATATTGCTAATTACTACCACATGCCCATATCCCAAGCGCAAGAAAACTTATTGATTCTGACAGCCCATTCTCTCAACACTGAATTCCAAATGAAAACTCAAATTTTGGCCAAACATAACATTTCATCAATCTTGTTCTACTGACTGGAAAAACAACATCAAACAAAGGGTGCTAATGGCTCTTTATTACCGTTCCTTTCCCAAGCTTATATTTTCTGATGAAAGATCTAAGTGACCAAAGGGCTTCTTTAAACTACTTAGTAATTAGCTTTTGAACCAGGAAGCAATGCGTAAAGTAAAGTGAACAGTCCTGGTGCTGATGACAGACCTGCTCTCTGTCCACAGGGTCGGGACGCTGCAGACCCACAGAGAACATTAAAAGCAAAGTGCGCATTTCATAAAGGGAATAGAAAGAAAAAAAAGAGAGAGGAAAAAAATAACCAGGCTAAGATCGGTGATAAAAGATTATAGAGATGGGGGCAGAACAAAGACTGCAGGGGGTCTGTGATCTGAAGACATCACCACACGGGGTCGGAGTGGAAATGCCAAGGCCAAAAATAACCGGATCCGATCGGGCTGGGGCGTGGGCTTTGGTCTGAGGGCCTTTTCCAGGTCACTCATTAACAAAAGCAGCCAGCCACCAGGCCCACCCGCATTTGGCTTGGAAAACTCTCTGGGGGGAGAAAAGTTTACCTAGAGAGAGAGTCAGGAAATATTTTCAGCACTGACTTTAGGGCAGTTGATTTTACGGAGTCCTGCGGGGGCCGTGATAGGAAACACGGCTGGGACAGCGGGTGGGGAGGCTGTGGCAGAGCCCGGCACCCGATGGTGACCTGTGTACACCTTCAAGGCGAAACGAACAGAGAAGCCGTTTCCTCCTGGCACGGAACCAAGGACCAATGGGAATCTCTAGATGTATTTGGCCTTTTGGATCCAACCTGTGGACCAGAAATCAGAACAGCTTGGTTCTAATCTCATCCAGGCTGTTGAGATAATAGAAGAGGAGGGCTCCCTCCGAGGGAGGGCAGGGGATGTGCTGCCTCCACAGAAAAGACGCCAACTGGCTCTCTTACCCACTCTGTTCCTTTGAAAGGAAACTGGTGTCCTGTGGGTAGTTCCAGAAAATGAGCCTCCTTCCCCACCTCTTCATTTTCTGAGAGGAGGACTGGACACCTGGGCTCAGGACATGCAGGAAGCACTGCAGGGGAGGGGTCCGCTCCGTCTAACGTGACCGCCAGGAAAGGAGGAGGTGACAATGTGGGAACGCCATGCTGCTGCTTTGATTTTCTCTTAGAAAACAAAGTAGGCTGTTTAAGAGCTTATCTGAAAATGAATAGAAAAGCAAAACACCCAGTTCCAACCCAGGAGCTTCTGAAACAGGGAAGGGACAAGAGCGATGGAAACATTCTTCATCTCCTCTGGGCAGGAGCGGAAACTGGGTGTGCACACAGGTGCACGTTCCCTAAGCTGTACACAGAGGGGGTGTGTGTCCTGCTCTATGAAAGAGAAAACCAGAACAAAAACTCAAAAACAAAAAACAAAACCTCGGAAAGAAAGCTGTGTGCCCAAGAAAACACTTAAAAAAAATGAATGTTCGTGGTCAGCCTTGCCTCCCTCCAGTGTTGTCCTCATGGGCGGTGGTTGGCAGAGGACAGCATGAGGGGTCCTGCCACCCACACACTCAGGAGTGAAACCTCTGGTTGACCATGAACTCACACACTGATACTGCTATTGTTAAAGTGATCGGAGCACAAACTGAAATAGACCCCACTGAATAGCATTCATGTACGGGAAGCCAGACGAAAGACGCATCCGCCAGGGCGTGTCGTGCCCTGCTGTACCATGCACATTAGTTCTTGCCCCAAAGGAATTTCAACTGAGGAATGAAGCCCTTTGAAGACAGGCTCTATACCTTCTGTCTAAAGGAAACTGGTTCCCTCGTGGCCACAGTGCCTTACAGTAGGCAAGGAGACTTCGATCTGTCCTCTCTGAGAGTGCCCTGCTGGAGTGTGACCTCATGCTATTGCTGCACAACCCCCCATACGATGGCATCTTCTTGGTCTGAAGGACCCAAGTGTAACCACCAAGTCAGCTGGTGTGAGAAAGGAACGAGCTTGGTTTACTTGTTGAGATCAGAATGCAAAGTACGGGTCCAGTTATACATGGACCCCGCCCAGGGTAAATCCACTCTCTTGGAAAGATGCGTGGGAAGAATGTTGTGACTGGGACCAGGGCTGGGTAGTTGGTCCAAGTGTGACAGCCTAGGTGACATCACACCCCACACAGAATATGGCCCTTCCCTCATAGGAACACCAAGGCAAGGTAGGAGAGGGGCAGGAGTCAAGTGCCACCACCATGGGGACTCTTGGAAGTCACTCAACCACATCTTTTCTGATGTAACTGACTTACTTTCTGCCTCCATGTTTGTTAAAAGTCCCGCCGAATTTATTCCGATTCAGGATGAGAGCAGCAATTTCGGGCACGTAGCGGGCAAACATTGCCTACATGCATGAAACAAAGAAACAAGAGCCAAAAAAAAAATGGCATGCAGAGAGGATTCTACCGCAGTGGAGGCAGCAAAACCTCTGGCATACTTACTTTCTTCCACTAACCGCACTATAGGAGCCCCCGTATTTCTTGCGGTTTCCTATTAACTCTATGATTTCAGGGACGTAGCTGGCAAACATGGCCTGAGGAGAAGACAGGAGACAGAAGAGAGACTAAAAAGACAGGCCAAAGAAAAGGGTGACCTTTTCAGAAGGGGGGATGCTAAGATCTGAAAACACAAAAGGATTAGAACCGCGAAGATGCCTACTAATATGTTGGATTATTTAAAAATAAATAAATAAAAAGCACAAAATAGGGCAAGCTCCTGAAAATACACAGGACAAAAAACAACCCAAAAAACGTCAGCCAACCTGGATAGCTGAAAAAAAAACAAAAAACAACAGTAGAGAAAAATACAAAGGAGACAGGAATATATAAGCTGACATCTAGCTGGTCTTCCTGAAGAAACATATGGGGATGCATGCTGGGGAAATTACACACACACACACACTCACACACACTCACACACACACTCACACACACACTCGCACACACTTACACACACACACACTCACACACACACACTCTCACACTCACACACACTCACACACACACGCTCACACACACACTCTCACACACACACACACTCTCACACACACACTCACACACTCACACACACACTCTCACACACACACTCTCACACACACACACTCACACACACACTCTCACACACACTCACACACACACTTACACACTCTCACACACACACACTCACACACACGCTCTTACACACACACTCACACACTCACACACACACTCTCACACACACACTCACACACACTCTCACACACACACTCTCACACACATTCACACACACACACACTCACACACACACTCTCACACACACACTCACACACAGAAATGCAAATAATTGCAAGAGTACACCTTCTGAGTTAAATTTCAAAGGAGAACCAATGCCTTTATGAGTGATTAAAGACAATACGTACTAAAGGAAGATTAAAAAATATCAACTTTTCATTTTAAAAAAATGAGAAGCACACAGGGTAATTCAGGAAACCACACGGGAGGAAAGGAGAGCAAGGAGAAACACAACTCTGCCATGTTTTGTCCAACAAACATTGTGCTTGTGGCAGGACAGTGGGTCTCATCACCTACGGGGACCTCACAGGGGCTGTGCGAATGCCTGCGCTAATGCACACCCGTCCACGGACATTTATATACATCTCCAAATGTATATGTCTTATGCATACAAAACAGAGAGACATGGATGCATAATGCAAATGTGTGTGCGGGGTGCATATGGGAGAGCTTGTGTGAAGTTGGGCCTTAATCACTTACCTCATACACAGCAAAACCTAAACTCAGAGCGAGCTGCTCTGAGAGACAAAAGGCAGCCACCGCCGGTGCGCTGCCAGAAGTCCCCCCTTGAAAATGACATCATAACCGATCGTTAAGATCTGCGTAGACCAGGAAAGCAAACAGCACACCTGGCTGACTTGCAGAGGGGGAGGAAAAATATCCCAGGTGTCCCACATAAGGGAGTGAGTTGGCTGTAAATAAAACCAGCACACAGCTCTCACGGTGACATCCACCCAGACAAGACCAGTGGGCTCTCCATCTCGTACATGGAGATCCTACTCTAGGGCAGGCCCAGCCACAGTGTTTGTTGGAAGTTTGGGGAGGACCGCAAAGGGGCAGGGGAGCTCTTGAAACCGCAAACTGGCTATATATAGAGTATCGACAGCATCTACCAGGGTCAAGTGACAGCAACTGTCCTTGCAGAATGTCAGATGCTGAATTGCATTACTAAAGGACAGACACTCTCACTTAATAAGTGAGCATCACTTTCTTAAGATAATTAGGTTTGCTCCTGGCTAAGTGGCTGTCCCTGACAAGGGCAACATGCCTGGGTCTCTGGGAAACAAGTTTAATACACCAAAGAAATGTGCAGAAAAGTCACCCTCACTTACTTAGCCTGATTGTGACACTAAGGCAACTGCTTGCTTTTAATGCAGAAATACAGTGTCAAAATACAAAGCTTTTAGGAAATGGATAACAGAAAATATTAACGACCATAAAAATCAACATCATAAGAAAGAATTTTTACCAGTCCCCCGAGGATGAAGAAGACCATGAAGAGGCGCCCAAGCGTGGTTTTTGCATAAACATCCCCATAGCCAACAGTGGACATGGTGACCATGAGTAAATAGACACATTCCCAGTATGTGAGAGCCTGGTTGTTTTGGAAATTTTCCCATGGGTCCCCTGAATTCTCCACCTAAGCAAGGGAACAAGGGAGAAAGAGGAAAGGTTATACTGTATACATAACAAACCAGGAATACAAAAGCTCCAGCGGGGTGCTTCTGGAGGTGCACCCCTCAACACAAGGTGCTTGCTGCCCTGGGCTGCATTCTACAAGTGACCGCTGAGCAGGTGACAGAGCGAGCGGAGTGGTAGTGACAGCCATGCCTTCCGACCTGACTGGGTCTGAGTGGGGCAGGCAACGTCTATCCCTAGTCCATTTCCCTTCTCACTGTAAGGAACTGAAGCCAGCTGAATTTTAGGGCATCGTTCTGGCCACAGTTTGTGGCATTCCCATCAAGGGAAGAGCCAAAGAGCCCTGCCCTGACCTTTCTCAATCTGCTCAGTCTTGAGGGGGGGCCAACTCACATGCTCATAAAGAAATTCTAGACCCTCCCACAGAGGACCTCTGCCTTTCATTGTTTGGCCAAGGGCCTTGCTCTCCAGATCTTCTGCCCAAACCCCAATCAGCACTCTTGAAGTCCGACTCTGCTCCCGCTGCTCTGCAGAATGTCAGCAATGGCCCTACCCTGCAGAGGGCAGGGATTTCCCTGGGAGCACGGAAAGTGAGCTCATGGGAACACTCCACTTTTGCACAACACTTTAGACCCAGGGCTAGCAAGCTGTTCCTGTAAAGGGCCAGATAGTAAACATGTCCAGTTCTGTGGGCCACATAGTGTCTAATCTCTGTAGGGACAACTCAATTCTACACTTGTAGGTAAAATCAGCGAGAGGTCACGTGTACACAAAGGAGGCATGGTCACATTTGGAGACCTTCCGCTGCAAGGCTGTCGTCTGTTCACCTCTGCTTTAAATTTAAGAAAACGCTTTCAGTCCTCTCATCACAGCCGATCTACCAACAAAGTTGGGAATTAGGCGAGATATGTTAGATACTCTCAGCAGAGAGGGGGACACTGGGGCTGGATCTTCTCACCCAATGTCTGTGGCCCATTAGCACGGCCAGTGCAGAGCGCAGGCCTCCAGGCCTGGAGGCCCCCAGACCTCCAGCTCTGCCTCTATAGGAAGTTCCTACAACCTGGCCTCTTCCACACACCAACACCCGCCCTCAGCATGCCACTTCCACGAAGGTTTCCTGGTGAAGCAGAAGGTATTTCACACAGTAGTAAGGTGGTCAGTGGCCTACTGTAAACGACTAATCCCTCCCTCTCTGAGATTTAGGCACTTGGCAGAAGTAGGGTGATTATCTAAGGGTGATTTCAGCCAAGAATCCCACCAGCTTGAAAAGGGAGATGGGGAACCATCAGATCTAGTGACAATGAGAGTCAGGTCTTCCATCTGGGCTGTGCTCCATGGGGTGGAAGTAACATCAGTTCCCATGATAGGCAGGAGAGGGTGGCTTCTGCCCCTTCAGCAGAGCAGGGCTCAGTCAGGGACTGGCATCTTTGCTCAAAGCCGCAGAGTAAGAGGAGGTTCTGTCTAGGTGTAACATTGGGCATTTGTGTGAAACACACTCCTGACAATAGCTGTGTTCCCTAAAACTGGGGGAAAAGTCTGTCTTGAAGAGGTAAGAACAGCTTGACTTCATAGAATAAGGCTTTCAAAGAGTCATTAATTAAAAGAATTAAAATTTTTGAGACACAAAATAACTTGACAAGTTGTCAGGAAAGAGGTGGCTTTTTGTAAGAAGGAAGTGAAAATAAATTGAGGTATCTGAACTTGCTGTTCAGAGATGTGGGTCAAACTTCCAACCTTGTCCCTAAGATGTTGTCTCTGGCTTTTGCTGAGGAAGCATTGCCATCTTGTGGCTTATTGGGGGAATTGCAGACAGAATGAAAATGTACCAAAGCCCCAGGGTACTACCCCAGGGCACTACCAGTGAGCTGTAAAATGCAGGATAATAATGCAAACGTTACTGGCCATTTGGAACCAGTTTGGGGTAAAGTGCAGTAAACCCAAGCAACGGTGCAGTTGCTGCTTTACTGCTTACATTCTACAACTGAGCCTAAATTTCTCAATGGTGAGGAAAAGTCAGGTAATAAAAGAACTCAGAGAGGGCTTGTTCAAGGAAAGCCAGAGGTCAAGCGTTGTCAAGGATACTCACCAAATGGATGAACCCGGCTGCTGTCAGCCACGTGCTGATAAATATGGAGAGCAGATTCACCAGCTTGATGGAATTACTGGGCAAAAGAGACAACAAGCACAATCCCCAGGTTACAAAGGGAAATAGCCCGTTAAGGCTGCCAGCTAGAGTGACAGTGCCTCGCAGAGGACAGGACTCGCCCTAACTCCCCAATCCTTCCCTGCCTCAGAAGGGAGAGCCCCAGAAGGTGACATAAGTAGGCCTGGCCAGAGCCTACAGGAAGATGACATCCAGGCTACTGAAAGTTGTCCCTAAATTAACCCCTCCAGTGTTTAAGTATTTTTTAAATGATTTTATTTTGAAAGTCTTTAAATCTGCAGAAATAATGAAAGAACAGTATAATGAACACTTGTATGCCTTTCACCTAGATTCACTAATTAACATTTTGTCACCTCATTTACCTTATCTCTGCTGTTTCCTTCCTTCTCTCATTCTCTCTCTTTTTTTTTTTTTGGCTGAACTATTTACCAGTAGATTGTAGACACCTAAGAAGGACATTGTGCAACACAATCACAATATAATTGCTGTGTCTCAAAGAGTTAACCCAAATTCCATAATGAATATGCATTCCTTATTTAAATTTCTCCAGTTGCCCCCAAAATATGTTTATTAACGTTTGCTTTTTGTTTTACCCTGATCCAGGAATTAATCAAGGTTCACGCACTGCATTTGGTTATAATGCTGCTTTAATCCAGGGGTCAGGACAGTTTCAGTCAAGGCACAGTTAGTAAACATCTTAGATGTGGAGAGTCATAGAGTACCTGTCACAACTACCCAAAGCTGCCCCTGTAGGATCAAAGCAGCCTTAGAAAACAGGCAAGTGGCCCTGGCCGGTTGGCTTAGTGGTAGAGCGTCGGCCTGGCGTGCAGAAGTCCCGGGTTCAATTCCCGGCCAGGGCACACAGGAGAAGCGCCCATCTGCTTCTCCACCCCTCCCCCTCTCCTTCCTCTCTGTCTCTCTCTTCCCCTCCCGCAGCTGAGGCTCCATTGGAGCAAAGATGGCCCGGGCGCTGGGGATGGCTCTTTGGCCTCTGCCCCAGGTGCTAGAGTGGCTCTGGTCGCAACAGAGCGACGCCCTGGAGGGGCAGAGCATCGCCCCCTGGTGGGCAGAGTGTCGCCCCCTGGTGGGCGTGCCAGGTGGATCCCGGTCGGGCGTATGCGGGAGTCTGTCTGTCTCTCCCCGTTTCCAGCTTCAGAAAAATACAAAAAAAAAAAAAGAAAACAGGCACGTGCCAATAAAACTTTATTTACAAAGCAGTCAGTGGGCTGCCATGGGCGCTATAATTTGACAATTCCTGCTTTATTCTCCTTTACCCTACAATCTACCCCCTTTTTTGTTTGTTTTCAATGACATTTCCTTTTCCATGCACCGTGTCAACTGTCTCTTAGAATGCCCCATATTGTGGATTTGTCTACTAAGTCCCCCATGATTAGATCCTGTTTAAGTTCTTCTGTTGAGAACATGTGCCTGGAATGGCATCACCTCCAGAAATCCCAACTTGGTCACACAGGGGTGGTTTCCGGGTTACAGTGGGATTGACAGGTCTTGCCCTAGCAAGGTGCCCATTTCCCTGTGTAACTCCTCTGTCATGTGTATAGTGAGACTCTGAGACCGTAAGAATATCTTGTCCCCCAACAACCTTGTGCCATCAGCACCCACCAGTGTTCCTTGAGTGGATCAACTGGGACTCACTAAATTTTACGCTCCCTAAGAGGGCTTCTATGAACATGGACTAAGTGAAATGGTCACTTCCTCTGCAATCTTCCCACTAAACTCCACCCTGCTCACTTCTGCTGTGGCAAAGCTCCTTGAATGTTGTTGTCAGCAGGTCACTTCCCAATCCAAAGGCTTTCTGTTGAGTCAAATGTTATGTCTTGTCTAAACTCTCTCTTTCCATCTCGAACACTGTCTGAAGTTCTAGGCTCTCTTTCTGCTATTCTTCTACATAAACTCTTGGAATGTTCATTACCGCCAAACCTATTACTACGGTCTGTTTATTACTCAGTTGGAAAGCCCTTCCCATCTATCCCAGTCTTTCCTTTCCTTCAGAGCCTTGTTCAATCCCACCTCCCCCTGTAATACAAAGGGACTCCTCCTCTCGGCTCTTACTCCCGTCACTCAATGGTCATTGATCCCACTGTCTTAAGACATCTTTTGTAATATTTTAGATAGCTATTTGACTCTTATATACAAGGCATCTTGAAGGTAACAACTCTATTTTCTATCTCTTTCAGTCTCCCCAGAGTGATCTAACACCTCCCACAGGGTGGTTCAGCCCATCATTCTTACTGATTGATCTCTGCCTCCTCCCACCTCTCTCTCTCAAATGGAACCAATTACAGTATTTAAATTCTAAGAGTTTAAGATCATACCAATAGTAATGGTTAACACTTTTATTATGCGCTCCACCATTCTTAGTGCTTCACATATATTAACTCATCTAATCTTCATAAATATTCTATGGGGTCATCCAGAGATTAAGAAACTGACCCAGGTTCACATAGCAAGCAGTAGAACTGGAATCTGAACCCAGGCAGTTTGGCCCCAGGGACTGCCCTCTTCGTCACTACACTACAGAACAAGAGTCATAAACTGGAGTCCATCAGAAAGTCTTCCCGCGCCTCCTCCCCAAACTGTGCACGAGAAAAGTCAGAGGGACCTGCCCCAAGGAGGAGAAAGACTATCTTGACTTATTAACTTCTAGAACTGCCACAGAAGAATGGAAAGGAAAATTTCTGATGACTGCATCTATACTGGGGCCACCATGTGGAGGGATGCAGATGGGGCTGCAGTCCATGGGGCCACCGGGGTTAAAGGAAGAGCCCTGCAATAGAGGTCAGGGGCCGCGGTGCAGGCCAAGCATGATGCCAGAGCCCCGTTCTCCTTTCCCTTCAGTCCTTTCTCCTTCATAACTGAGCAGAGGAACTCGCGGTCTTCATTTTCTAGAGTTGGTTCCGACAGTTCAGGGGAAGAAGGAGCAGATATTTTCACCTTTGTGGGTGAGACCGATCGTCTGAAATGTGCGCAACAACTTCCTATGGTTCAAAAACAGACTAAAAAAACAACAAAGATGTTCACTCTGTCTTTCTTGGGCATTTCTAGAGTTGTCAGATTATAATAATGGTCTATAACATAGAGGCCAATATTTACTGAGCCCTTGTGTGTGAGGCGCTGTGTTGAGCTTCTCATTTTCTTCAGTTTGTCATTTACCCTTAGATGCAGGTACTATCATTGTTCCCGCTAACCAGGTAAGGAAGCTGAAGCTTAGTGAGCTTGCGCAGCCTGCCGGAGGAAACATGGTGAGTCAGTAGGGGATGTGGTCAAAATTCAAACCAAGACCTGTCTGTCCCAAAGCTTGCTAATCTAAATTACTTGGAGAGGCAGTACAGAGCAGCCACATAGACCTGTTTTATGATGCTTTGCTTTACCCTACATCTCTCCCTTCAGGGAAGCCCTGTGGATTGGTTAGGTGTCAATCAAAGGCCCTGCCTGTCCTACTTGAGTGGCCTGAGTCAGGCTGACCAATGGAGGAACTTACTGCCCTAAAGAGCTATGAGGCAGAGACTATTAAAGGCATTTTTCAGACTTAGTGGGAGAGCAACTTTCTTCTTCTGAGACTTAAGTATAAAAAACAAGCCTGGAGCTCTGGAGGGACACCTTCCCTGGAGAAGACCTGCCTGAGAATGAAACCCAGAAGAGGAGGAGACAGAGGCAGCACCCTGATGAGAGAGCCTGATCCCTGAATCAGACATGCCCAGGTCCCACTTGGACCCACAAGTCATCCCAAGGCTAGCTCGAGGTGAACTCTGTCACTTGTAATTAAAAGTCACACCTACAATAAAAGGGGTTGATATTCAAAATGCTCTTGGAGAACCCAAAAAAGGTCTACAAAGTAGGTCTGGAATTGTCTCCATCTGTGGAAACAGGGAAGATCCTGTACCACCCACCATTGTGCTAAACAGCTAGTTCCATGGCCCTGGAAGTTCTGGTATGAATCTAACACAGATCTTCCAAATCCTAGCTGTTGGGTAAACAAGCGTTTTCAGGTTTGCTGGCTTGTACTGGGGCAGTGCCTTGTGTGTAGTCTATGGAAGGCTGCAGTGTTTACCCTCAGGAGGCAGACTGCAAATTGCAGATTGCCTTCCTGCTTGGGAGGGGCCATTTTTTGCTATTGTTTGCTGAAGAAGGGTTCCCCCCCCCCCCCCCGGTCTATTTTGGCTGGAGAGTCCAGAGGGAAAGGGAGTGTGTTCAGGAGCTTGGGAGCCTTATTGAGGCTGGTGGGGACCTGTGAGTCCGGGAGAGTCCGGAGAGAGAAAGAGAAGTGGTCTTCCCTGCCTGTTTGCTTGTCTGCCATTATGAGACTTTAATAAAAAAAAATGGCCCACCATTTTCTGGCTCCATCCAGTGTTTGCCCGAATCCACTGTGAACCTACATGGCCGCAGCCTGGTGGCCACTAGCCTTACACTGGCCTTCATGCTTTTTCCAGGCACTAACTCCCATGGGTCATGCCTCGTCTCTACGTAGGTGCTATAACTGTGAATGAAGGTCACCCACAGGCTGTGATAATGTTAGACTCTTCCATCTAAGTCTCTCCTTAGATCTGAGAGACACCGCAACTCTTGCCTTTTTATTGCTTAGAGCAGCTGGCCAGGGAGTCTCTCTCTCTCTGAAGAACAATAACCCCCGCCCAACCCCCAGATATCTGCAGAGTAGAAATAAGGCAAATAAATACAAGGATCCACCCGACAGGCTGTATCAAGTGAAGGCACCCTGGCAAACAATGAACTGGAGGCTGTTCTAGCTAGACCACCACCACATCCAGCCGTCTACCTGCTTCTGAATGGGAAGCCAGACAGAGCTGAGCCCTCCCTGCCTCTGCCCCGTCAGCCCTCCCTGCCTCTGCCCCGTCGGCCCCCCCCCCCCGCCTCTGCCCCATCGGCCCCCCCTGCCTCTGCCCCGTCGGCCCCCCCCCCCCCGCCTCTGCCCCGTCCCCCCCCCCCCCGCCTCTGCCCCGTCGGCCCCCCCTGCCTCTGCCCCGTCGGCCCCCCCCCCGCCTCTGCCCCGTCCCCCCCCCCCCGCCTCTGCCCCGTCGGCACCCCCCCCCCCGCCTCTGCCCCGTCGGCCCCCCCCCCCGCCTCTGCCCCGTCGGCCCCCCCCCCCCCGCCTCTGCCCCGTCGCCCACCCCCGCCTCTGCCCCGTCGGCCCTCCCTGCCTCTGCCCCGTCGGCCACCCCCCCCCCCCCCCCCCCCGCCTCTGCCCCGTCGCCCACCCCCGCCTCTGCCCCGTCGGCCCTCCCTGCCTCTGCCCCGTCGGCCACCCCCCCCCCCCGCCTCTGCCCCGTCCCCCCCCCCCCCCGCCTCTGCCCCGTCGGCCCCCCCCTGCCTCTGCCCCGTCGGCCCCCGTCAGCCCCCCCTGCCTCTGCCCCATCGGCCCTCCCTGCCTCTGCCCTGTCAGCCCTCCAGGGTGCACTGGGAACAGTGCAGAGTGAGAACCAGGAGGTGTGGACAGGTAGCCAGTGGCCAAGGGAAATATCTCAGGGAAGCTCATATTGTTCATTTTCTCAGAGGATAATTAAGTACCATGTTGATTCATTTGCAAATTCCCAGATCCTTAGGACCTGAACAAAGCAGTGTCCCACCAACACCCCATGGAGCCTCTTGAGATTTAAAACTATTGGAGTCTCTGAGCCTCTTAATGCTTTGGAAAAAAAAAAAACCCGGCCTAAATACAGTGATTATTAATCTTTAAATGATTTGTCACAGTAATATTAATAATGCTTAAGGGAGCTCTTGCTGTGCATAGAACACTTAATCATTGTTGCTGAAGGAGTCCACTTTCAGCATTGAAATCTGCCTGTGTTACGGAATCAGCATCATTACAGACCCCTGAGCTTAGGACTTTGTTTTTCAAATTCAACTCTACAACCAGGCAATCATCTAAAACACTGTGCAGAAAACACAAGACGAACTCCTAGTGGTTCTCCATACTCTGAAGTTGGAAGCTCAGCAGGTTGCCCAGGGCTCCATGGAAGGAGGGGTGGGTGGCAGAGACAGGGCTGTGTGCTCCGTACTGCAAAGGAGGCTGCTGGAGATAGTCCCAGACTTCATGGCCAAGCAGAGGCCCTGAACCAGACGTGAAGTTCCCAGTGGTTGGAGTGATTAGAACTATGCAATTCTAGCCCCTGATCTTATGAGAACCTAACTCATCTAAAGAAAATCTTTTTCTGGGTTTTTCGTGAACATTTCTGGGTCTCAGGAGTTCTCACTGGCCATTAGAGAAATTCACACCAGTAGATACAGCAAATTGTCAAGGGCAGGCACAAGAGGCCTTTCCATTCTTATAGATCAAAGAGCTTTCCCAAGAATGTAGATACTTGGAGAAAGGCTGTTTTCATGGCTCCTGGAGAATGACAATCTGTTTTCTTCTGAGATTTTAGCTGTAAACCCAGTGCTGTCTAGGGTCATCTTTGCCCTTGGTGTATTTAACAAGATGTGTTTTGGTTAACACTGAAAATGCCATCCAATTTCCACTAAAAAGTACAAATCTGTCCCTGCTCTGCTGTCCACTATATCCTTCTTTATTCTTGGCTGGAGGTGCAGCCAGGTGCCAGTGCCCTTGTTTGTTCAGTGGTATCTGTGCTGGACGGATGGAAGCTATCCCCTGAGAAGTCAGCTGGACTGTACCATTCTGAAGTGAATGCTCTGAACATGGAATAAAGCAAAACCAAGTTCTTTCACTTCTGCCCTTGAAATACCTCTAGATCCCGCTCCTGCACTCCACCTGACTGGCTCTGCCTAAGGCCATGCTCTGACATTCTTGCCTGGACAATTGCTCCCCGACTGGTCTCACCCTCTATGATCCTAGACACTTCAAACCCTCTCTTTATACAACTGGTGAAATAGTGGGTTTTTCTCGAATGTAAATCTGATCACATTCTTCTGCTTAAGACCATTAACACCTCACTCTCCTCTGAGTCAAGTTCATGAAGTTCATGATTTGGCCTCTACCTGCCAATCCCTGACTCTGTCTATTGAATACTCATTTATGAAGTTATTTCTGATGTCACAGATATAGAATAGTGATTTCAGTTCCCAAAATATCTCCCCAAAATGTGTTTTTAGGTAATTGATAGTACATATATATCAAGGAATGCTATGTGGGAACTAAAAGTGATACAGAAGAATATCAGTAATACTACTCAACAATGGGTGATGCTAGGGAAGTTTTACTCTATCCTTTATGCTTTTCTGTATTGTTGAGATACTTACAATGAGATATTACAATGAGATGTTTACAGTATTACTTAGAGGGAACAGTATTCTTTGTTTTAAAAACTGCTAGGGGACCCGTGGTTGGTGTATGTGTGAGTATGGGTGTGTGCTCTGTCCTTAGACATTTCCTTAAACACAACGGACAGCTCAGGTTCCGTCCCCTGGTCTACATACTGTCCCATGGGAAGTTACCTAACTGCACTGAGTTGAACTTTCCGCATCTGTTAATACATATTACAAGGCAGCAGAGATTTTCCAGCGAATGTGTGAATATTAAATAATTTGTGTTATGGTACAAATTTAATGGGATGTTTTTAACCATTAAAACATCGCCGCCTTCCTGTATCTTCCTCTATCTGCTGCCCCCCCTTCAGCCAGCTCTCGGTGAGCACAGGTCTCAGCTGTGGAGAGTGGCAGGGAGTGCCCATGAGAGGACACGGCCTCCCTAGCACACAGACCTTGTTTACTTTGGATACATGAGCAGGGCCTGAAATTCTGACTTTCGGCAGCAAGAGCTAAGCCATGGAAAGAGAAGTGCTTTTCTGGCCCGGCAGCCATCAGCTGGCCACAGAGGACAACCTGTCAAGCATGCTGGACCAGAACTGCCCGGTTGACCCAGAGACCCATCAAAAAAATTTAAAAAGTATTAATTATTTTGAGCCACTGAAGTTTAGGGTCACTTATCACTGAGCAACAAATAACAGATATGAGACTTCTTCTTTTGTTGTTGTTGTTGTGTTTTTGTTTTTTTTTATTTTTCTGAAGCTGGAAACGGGGAGAGACAGTCAGACAGACTTCTGCATGCGCCCGACCGGGATCCACCCGGCACACCCGCCAGGGGGCGACGCTCTGCCCACCAGGGGGCAATGCTCTGCCCCTCCGGGGCGTCGCTCTGCCACGACCAGAGCCACTCTAGCGCCTGAGGCAGAGGCCAAGGAGCCATCCTCAGTGCCCGGGCCATCTTTGCTCCAATGGAGCCTCGGCTGCGGGAGGGGAAGAGAGAGACAGAGAGGAAGGAGAGGGGGAGGGGTGGAGAAGCAGATGGGCGCTTCTCCTGTGTGCCCTGGCCGGGAATTGAACCCGGGACTTCTGCACGCCAGGCCGACGCTCTACCACTGAGCCAACCGGCCAGGGCCTTCTTTTGTTTTGTTTTTTAATATATCATTTCCTCCATAAAGGCTATATAGCACTACTGATCAACTTATTATACTTAGATACAGTAGTTTTGTTTTTATTTTAAATATCACCTTTAAAATTACATTGTATAAATGATAGGATGCAATTGATGTTTGGACGTTGAACCTGTTAAGCTTACCAACTTGTCTTCATTTGCTCTTGGGCTTTCTCTGTAGAATATCATTATGGGTGGTGCACATGTCCATCATGAATGCCTACTGTATACGGGAGGTCCCAGGTGACAGATGGCCTTCGACAGAGCTGCTTGCGCAGCTTGGACTGCAGAGGGCATGTCCATCCACCATAGTCTGCTGCCCAGTTTTCAGGGCAACTGAGGAACTGCCAGAAGTTCAGACAGTGCCAGGAGACTCCCAGTGTCCCGTTCAACACATCACTTTCAGTGTGCAGAGCATATGAGGTCCTTGCTTGCCGGCAGTTTGGGAACGGTCCTGATGCTATCATGGAACTGTGATTTGCTTCTTCCGTCTGTTTTTTCTGTCATCCTGCTCACTCTGGTTTCCTCTGGCGACCCTCTTAATTCCCCTGCCCTCTGTCTCTCTCCAGTCCCACCAGGATGACCCCTGGCTTTCTACAAGGTTACTGTAGGATAGGCTTTTGCCTTGAACAGATCCTTGACTAGCCCACACTCACGCTTAGGCCAGCTGAACTGCCTTCCTGCGGGTTCACCGTGTTTCTCAGCACCAAGCGCAGCAGCTGGCTCTGCCTCCCCCAGTGAGCTCTCTGACAGCAGGACTCTATCCGCACCCCACCATGCTGCAGGCACAAACGGTGCTCAATTCAGGTTTGCTGAAATGAACTCAATCACCTGGTTGTGACCAGAAGCAACAGGAACTGGGACAATCCAAGTTATGGGGTTGTGATGACAAGCACCCCTGACAGTAGAAGTTTAATTCAGTGGGAAGTAGGGAGCGAGGTTCTGTGGAAATGCTGCTTTGGGTTCAAGATGGCAGACCTCCCCCAGAGCCTGCCACCTCAGGACACCCCCCCCAGGGCCACTGTGTCCCAATTTACAGTCACCTCTCTCTCTAGCCGCTGGTTCACTCTCTCTCCTCAGCACCGGGAGAATGAACCACCTGAAGTGCAGTTATCAGGCTGACAGTTCATCTGGGAGGCTAATCCTATTGCGCACAGCAGAAGGAATCTTCTCTAAGGAATGAGAAACTGGTGGATCTCTTGGCAAAAGCTCAGAAAGAGACACTTTATTTAAATGGCTCGTCAGCATCTCAAGTCCAGAAAAGAAGCCACATGGAGCATGAGGAGGTCAGAACACACTCTCGCCACACTATTACTTAAGAGCAATAGGACTTTCCCAAAATGCTGGTGACAGAGGATTAAAATCTCCCACATTTATGAGGTAATCATGAAACAAGGAGTACAGGGCCCTATACCATGTTAGAGAATGTGGGTGCCCCACCCTGCCCCATCCCCACTAGAAAACAACTGTCTCTTGAATACTGTGATCAGCACTGATTCTGCCCTTAAAAATACAGTCTAGTGGAGCAAAGATGATATAGAAAAATCAGGGATTGCTAGGTCTGTTAATTATTTTAAGTTCAAGAGTCGTAAGAGTTCATTGTATAGAATAGCCGTAAGAAGGTAGAAATCAAGGTTCTCGTCGCTCAGAGAAATTATGAAGATTAATAATATTCACTCTAAATAAATAATATTACATACTATTAATTAGAGGGCTGAAAAACTGTGACCCCAACCTGACCAGGCAATGGTGCAGTGGATAGAGCGTCGGACTGGGATGTGGAGGACTCAGGTTTGGGACCCTGAGGTCGCCAGCTTGAGCGCGGATTCATCTGGTTTGAGCAAAGCTCACTGGCTTGAGCAAAGGGTCACTATTCTGCTGTAGCCCTCCGGTCAAGGCACATATGAAAAAGCAATCAATGAACAACTAAGGAGCCACAACGAAGACTTGATGTTTCTCATCTTTCTCCCTTCCTGTCTGTCTGTCCCTCTCTGTCCCTCTCTCTGACTCTCTCTGTCTGTCACAAAAATAAAAAAAAACAAAAGAAGTCTGTGACTCCAGGGTAGGAAAGTGCAGCATGGGGGAGATGCTTATAGGAGACCCCAACGGCCTCAGCTGCTCACTCTCTCTTTAACTTGGCAACTAGAAAGTGAATTTACCTCACGTTCATACAGATGGATAGGTCAGGAGGGGAAGCCAATTTGGACTGAAAACAAACCAACATAAACTAACAAAAACCACTAAGACTCAAAGAGGAAAGCCTTTAGCCCGACATGTTTGCTGGACATGACGTATTCAGGAGGCTGAGCCTCAGCCTCAGTTACTGGGGAAACGGGGCTGAATCCAAGGCCCCAGATGCAGGTGTGTTAATTATACACCACAAAACAGAGGTGCCCTGTTTGTAATCATTGATCAAACAAGTTAAGAGAAAACATTAGCAGTGAGCTTCTTAAAGTGTAATTTCCTATAAGAGGAATTTATGGCCTGCACTTATCCTCCATTAGAGTACGTCTAACTTCTTTTATTAGTTTATTCATCAAGACAGCCTTGGGCTCAGGCCAGCTCTGTCAACCCGCAGGTCATCAGGCAAGGGATCTCAGGGAATTTTTCCTCCTGGAGCAGGAGTTTTCCAGACCGTAACACAGTCAGCAGAAGTAGCCATGGTACATTCGGCAGGAGGTTTTCAGGTATTCCCCAAAAGGCAATTCACAAAGCAAGCCCCAGGGGCTACACTGGCTATAAAATGAACATCTAAAATGTACTTTGAAATGAAATGATTTTCTGTTTGCCATATGAGGTTTGTGATTGCCTCTCAAAAAGCATTGCTTCTATTGCTTTTATGGCCAGGTTCAATTTCTTATTTAGTGATGTAATAAAGGGCCGATTTGGTACTGGGAGCAAGGACTACTGAATCAATGAGTGATGTATCTCTCATCCTTGTACACCTCTCCCCTCGATGCTGGTTCCTTTTCTGATTTCCAAGCAACCCTCACGGTCCCCTGAACTGGGAGCTGGGCACAGCTGTTGCCCTCTCTTTACCATAGAGCCCCAGTCCTGCTGAAGAGAGCAACCCAAACCCTACTCTGGATTTTCTCTGTATCTCTGGGATGTATCACTCTTGCTGTGAATAACGGAACCTGAACTTGATTGTGATAAAAGCAAACCAGGTCAAATATTTACAACTTGACACTAGGGATCGAAATGGAGAAAAAACAGGAGAAGAAGCATCTTACCTTGTTTTAAGGATATTCAGAAACTGCAAAATTTCTGAAAACTGGATCAGTCTGAGAGCTCTTAAAAATCTCAAACCTGGAAAGAGAAATGAAAGAGAGATGCGTTATTTTCGGGACGCCATGTTAATGTCTGCACTCCGCCATGTGCCGCAGCTGCCTGGCTGAAGGGCGATGAAGTTCTTACAGATGATTAAACTATCTGTACCTTGGACGTAGTTCTTCATCCTGATTCTTGGCTGGTTTAATGTCAGCCACTGAACTGACTCTCGTGGAAGGGGGCCTGCCCGGAGCCACTGTGAAGGAAGGTCTGGGGTGAGGTGGGGGAGCCCCATTTCTTGAGGTCTTTTATGTGTTGACCTCTGATTTAAAGCACTGTTCCTAAGTTACCTCATTGTCTGAGAGGATTTTGTTTCTGAAAATCACTGGGCATAGCTCAGCATAACCCTTATACTTAAGAGCAGATTAGAACAAATCGGATAACCTGATGTCTTTCATGGATTTTTTAAAATCTTTATCTTCAGTCCTGATAAAAAATTTCAAACTTATATAATTCTATGTTTACTAAGTGTCAAGATAAATGTTTCTCCTTTCTAAATCAGCCACCTCTCTTGAATGGAGAAGAGCCAGTGTATTTAGGAGGCAGAAGAGAGAGGGAGACAGGAGACTAAAACATAATCAAGGATTAAAGACAATTCAATTATCATTGTGTTTCAATAGCCAAGAATAAACTATATTTCTGTTGAGATCAGATTCATGAGTCAAAAGCATTCTGAGTCACTCATGAGGTTTTAACATCTGGCTATCAATCACGCAAAAGACTTGCTTACGATGACTACAGCTTTCAGACACTATCACATCCTCTCCTGAAGGGATGTTCTTTTGCAGATTTCCCTAAAGCATGTTATTCAGTGCCCCCACATGCTGTATGCTACTAGACACTGAGTGGGCTAAGTTGTTGACTTAGCAAGACTTTCTTCTGCCCCCATGTGTGAGACATTAAGGGGGCGTCTAAGGCACAGTGGTGGGAACGTGTGGTGGTGATTCACTAGACACCACAGGGCAATCAAGGCAAATGGATAGACCAGAAGCTTTCCCTAAACAGCTCCATGCTGGGCCCAGTTAGAACTCCTTGTTCAAGCATAAGCTGCTAAGGAAAAGCTAATTTAAAGCCCATGTGGAAGGATCCCACTGCACAAGAGGTGAAAAAAGGATAATAGCTCAAAAGAGAAAATTCTTATCTGAATAGGATTTATCTTCATGAACAGAACATTTCGCCTCCTATTCTGAATGCGATTGATACTACTTTTATTAAACAAGGAAGTCCAGAGATGAGAGGGGAGTTTGCTGAATGGACCACAGGGTCTGGAACAGAACCCTCACTGAACGGAGGAAAGGCTGGCCCAACACTGCTGAACACGGAGCCTGTCGCAGAGGACAAAACTGAGAAGTCACCTCAGAAGACAGAGAAAAGAAGGAAAAGGGAGGATTTAAGGAGGAGCTTGAGAAAATAAACACAGAGAAAAGACCACAGAGATACAGAGGGAGGTACAGATGAGACCACAAGTATGACCAGGACATAACAGGGATGAACTTTCTCGATTAGAAATAATGACATGAGATCAATAGGTAAAATGGGTGGCCAGCTCTCAGAATCTAATGCTGTGAAACATATGAAATTTTCCTCCTGTAAATATCAAGTATTAAAATAAATTTTAAAATAAAAATGAAGGGTGGGGAGAGGGTTACCATTGATGCAACTAAGATCACATGAGGTACCAGTAAGTGTAAAATGACAACTGAGCAGCACTCAGAATTTCAAGACAAAGAGAGTCAGGCCCCAGATCAGTACAACCAGTCCAGTAGTCCTTCAACAGGAAAGGCAACAAAAAAGTCTGTCAAATATGCAAGGTCTCAGAAATTATACTGTTTGTGTGAAAGCGTTTTCAAAGACGTGAGCGAGGCATATTTAATCAGTATTTAGCAGGAGCTAAAAAGTATATTTTTAACAAATTCTACCGTTGGCCCTAAACATCTAGCCCAACCTGATGGCTGATCTCACTCTGGCACCAATACCACTTGCTGCTAGAGATAAAATAATAAATTCAGAAACTTAGGGCAGAGAAAGACTGGCAAGATTAAAACAAGTAGAGGACATAAGGATTCTTTAGTAATGTTTTATCCACTGATGGTTTCATTCTGAAAATCCAGTGTGTTTGTGCACATACAGACACATTCACTCATGGAAAAATGTAGAATACAAATGACCTAAACTTTGAACTGAATTTCTGTCTTTTCATCTTTCAGTGATGCCATTTGCATCCTATATTGTTTGTAGCTCGTCACTCTTTAAAGTAACTCACAAAAATAAAACAGAATAAAAGCTTCTCTTTTCGTTGAGGTCTATGAAAATAAGGGCAGGAGAAATGGCTGCAGCAGCCACAAGGTCCTGCCCTCTGGCTAGAGGTGAGCTGGAGTCCAGCTCAGAGCAGGGTCTCATGAAAGCAAGCTGCGACACAGTAAGGTTACCAATGTCTAAGAGAGAAAACAAGTCGGCTTCCAGGAGAACAGTCAACCTAGGGTGGAAACCCGAGAGAAAGGTACCCACAAAAGGGACCCAGGGTGACGCAGGAGCAGCCTCTTATGGATGGAACAACAGTGGGATTGGTCTCTATTTGATGGCCTTGTGCTGGTCATTTTCATGGCACTGGGTTTCATGAACATAAACCAGCTAACAGTGTTCGACATGGGTTAAAGAACAAACACACTAAAAAACAGTCTACATTTATCCTTAGATCAAGCTAGACTATCTGGAGAAATGGTGGTCAGAATCATGTATCTTTTAGGCCACAGTTCCCAACAGCTCCCTAACTGCTTTCTGCCCAGGACCCCTTACAGCCTATTCTCAGCACAGCAACCAGAGTGGGCCTGTTAAAAGGTAAAATGCATTATGTCACTCCTCTGCTCAGAATGCTCCAGTGTCCCCCCATTTCACACAAAGTCAAAGTCCTTCAAGGACCTAAAAGCAAGGCTACCCCATTTCCTTCTGGCCTCCCTCTCCTTTTGGCTACTTCCCCTCTGATCTGGCTGTCTTCTTCAGTGATCCTTGACTGTGCAGGCATGCTCCTGCCCCAGGGCCTTTGCACACATTGTCCTCTCTGCCTGTGAGTCTTTTGCCCAGATGTCCACATGATGCACGCACCAAACTCCCTCAGGTGTTTATTCATTGTCACTATTGCAGAGACCTTCCCTGGTTACTCCGTCCCAAACTGGAGCTCTCCCCTCACTCTCCCCTGTCAGAGTAGGCAGCTAATAATTAACAAAAGGGAAGGGAGCAAACTAAGCCTGACTGAGTAGGGAAATGGCAGTATCACAGTCACACTGGGGAGTAACTGGTATCCAACGCCCTGCCTGGGACAGACAGCTTTATAGCCACCCAGGGAGGAACTGGCATTGGTCCACCTTTTACTAAGAGAACGCAGGTAGAAGTGACAAATGGTGACCATGAAAGGGGGAGGGAACACAACTGGGAAAGTCTGGAGAAAGGCCTGGATCGGAGAAGGGCACAAGCACTTGGAAAATTCAGAAAAGAGACTGGATAAGGAATGGGTGCCATCACAGGCCCAGGAAAAGCCAGAAAAGAGACTGGGTAGTTTGAAAGGAAGCCTGCTCTCTTCCAAACCCAAGGAAATATATGGAGGTTCAGCAAGGACCTCAGGGCAGCTGCCACCTGATAGCCGGCCCACAGCTCTGCCTCTCTGAGTGAACTGTCACTTGTCGCTTTCGCTCTAACATCTCTTGCCACTATCACTAAATTCCTCCTACAAGAGTAATCCTGAAATTTTATTCCTGCACCCCCACAGAAGAGCTCATTTCCTCTGCTAACACCCCCATCTCTTTGTGTCTCTTGCCTGCTTTTCTTTTCTCCTCAGTATAAAGTACATGCATTTTATTTATTTAATTGACTTTCTTTTTACTTAGCTACGGCATCAGTTCTCTGAGGAGAGGGACCAATGTCTTTTTTGTTCATGCTGTATTTCATATACCTAACACAGTGCCAGGCAGACGGTAAATGCTCAAGAAAGACCTGCTTGAATTGAATGAATAAGTCAAATCTGAGAATGAATTAGATGGCAGAGAGCTAAAAGTTAGATACTCTGGATTCAGCATTGCACATTGCTGACTAAAGGGAAAAGCCAAGCGCTCCAAGTCAGGGCTGATGCTCTCAGGAACTATAAAGCAGCCTAACCAGGGAAGAGCCCTAACCAACCATCACTCCGCTGGACCCAGCTGGGGCCCAGAGGAGCGCGGACAGCAACTGGGATTACACAGAGGAGGCCAAGAAGCGAGAGAGGTAGTATGGTCAATGTCTAAGCAACAAGTTATTCATCTTCTCTGCTTCATAATACTCTATTCTTATTATTTATTCTACATAATTCAAAACCTCTGAAATAAAATGACCTTCTAGAGAAACAGAAAACAGCTTTAACAAAGTTGTGAAAAAATGTGTATGTACCAAAAAAACATGAATTGTGCCCCCTAAAAGTACCAGGTACAGCTGGTTTTACAATTGAGTTCTGTTGAACTATCAAGAAATAGTAAATTTCCTTACACTGTCTTTCGTTCTATAGTCAATTTTTATTACAAAATAATAAAAATAGATTTTTCTCTCTTTTTCTGTACTCTATTGGTTGAGAAAGTGGACATTAGCTGAATACAGGTCGCCCACGCATTCAAAAACAAGACATGCTCACTAATGACTGACTACAAGAATCCTAAATGAAATACTAGCATTGCACAGGTGAAACTATATTAAATGAATTAACATGCAGGAGCTGTGGTGGATGTCATGTAACGCAATCCAGACTCCTTCTTTGGTGATCTTTATTCGTCCCAGCTCCTGAAGAGTGACCTCACCCAAGGTGACACCCCTGCCAGAGGTGGTCAATGGGGGGACAAAGGCCTGCTGCCTTGACTCAATTCAGGACAACGCTGAGGGTCATGCAGCTCGGAGCTCCCTGTGGGATGGGCTGAGGCCTCTGGTGCAGCTGGAGCTCTGCACTAGCTGCTTCTTCTCTCATGGACACACCGCCGTTAAAGCTTACCCTGCAGACTGTACACCAGAGACTAAGTACTTTGATAATACAGGTGCATTAGTGGTACTCAATAAATGTTAACTCATCATATAAAGTTATATTATTAAAACGGAGTAGGATGGCATACAACTCCACAGAAAAGTCAACAAGGCAAACAGAAACACACATATACATATGTATAATGTTATTGTTATCATAAATTACTGGTGAAATGACAATATTGACAATTTAAATCAATTACTACTGAAGTCTGTTATCATTTTTATTTTTTAGGTGAGAAGGGAGATAGTAAGGCAGACTCCTGCATGCACTCTGACTGGGATCTTCCTGGCAGCCCCCATCTGGGGCCAGTGCTCAAATCAACCAAGCTACTTTTAGCACCTGAAGCTCAACTGCTCAGACCAACCTAGCTATCCTCAGTGCCCAGGGCCACACTTGAACCAAGCGAGCCACTGGGGAGGGGGAGAGGGAGAGAAGGAGGAGAGAAGAGAAGGGGGACAATGAGGGGAGAGAAGCAGATGGTCACTTTTCCTGTGTGCCCTAGCTGAGAATCGAACCTAGGGCATCCATTTGCCAGGCCGATACTTTAGACACTGAGCAAGCCGACCAGTAATTTATGATAACAATAACATTATGCATATGCAAAACCTTAAATTATACCTTATTTAATCCATATAAAAGAAGAAAATTAATTAAGGGTAAACAAACTAGTGTCCAGAACACAATTTGTAAGCAACAGAGCCAAATTTCAACCTAAATTTGTCTAACTCCACAAAGCCCAGGCTTGCAACCACTGCGCCGGCACAGACAGGCCAGATTGCAAACATCAAGCCCTTTCAACTCAAGTAAGCACTTTCAGCACATTGATCATCTTGCCAAACTCTCCTAACAATTTGCATTTCTATCATTATATAAATACCCTTTTGTCAACATCCCCAGCGTACTAAGTACTGTGGTTTAAATAAAAAAGAAGAAAAGAAGGAAGGAGGGAGGGAATGTAAGATTTCTATTAATAGTTTGATAAGTTCCAACTCTAAATAGGGGCTCACTGCTATTTTATTTTGCTTTTCTATGTTAATAAAGTTAATTATTTTTTCATATAAAGTCATTTTATTTTCTTCTTTAAATAAAATGGCCTTTTTGCCCTGGTCAGTTGGCTCAGGGTAGATTGTTGGTCCAGTGTGTGGATGTCCCAGGTTCAATTCATGGTCAGGGCACACAGGAGAACTGACATCTGCTTCTCTACCCTCCCCCCCCCTTTTCTCTCTCTCTCTCTCTCTCTCTCTCTCTCTCTCTCTCTTTCTCCTTCCCCTTCTGCAGCCATGGCTCAACTGGCTCAAATGAGTTAGCCCTGGGTGCTTAGGATGGCTCCATAGCCTCTACCTCAGGAGCTAAAAGAAATGGCTCTGGTTGCTGAGCAATGGAGCAATGGCCCCAGATGGACAGAGCATCGCCCCCTAGTGGGCTTTCCTGGTAGATCCTGATTGGGGCGCATGCAGAAGTCTGTCTCTCTGCCTCCCCTGCTCTCACCAAAACAAACAAATAAACACACTGGCCTTTATCAGTTTACCTCTGTGTTTACCTTTTCTTATTAATATATTAGAACATTTTTATAATGAGACTATATGTTATATATTATCTCCTACAGTTTGTAATTATTCTTTTAATTTTGCTTAGTTTCTTACCTAAGTCTAAAATTTTGCTTAAGGTTGGTTTTTCTTTTCAAATATTAAAATTTATTACATGAGGCCCTGGCTGGTTGGCTCAGTGGTAAAGCATCTACCTGCATGTGGGTGTCCTGGATTCAATTACTAGTCAAGGCACACAAGAGAAGCAACCATCTGCTTCTCCTCCCCTCCCACTTCTCTCTCTTTCTCTTCCCCTCCTGCAGCCAGTGGCTCTATTGGTTCCAGTGCACTGGCCCTGGGCACTGAGGATGGCTCCATGGAGCTTCTGCCTCATGTGCTAAAAATAGCTCGGCTGCGAGCATGGCCCCAGAGGGGCAGAGCATCAGCCCCAGACAGGGATTGCTGGGTGGATCCTCGTGAGGGCACACACAGGAGTCTCTCTATCTCCTCTCCTCTCACTTGAAAAATACATATATATTACATGGTCAAATACATGTCTTTCCATTATTGTTTTTTGGTGTTTTTTTTCAAAAATGGCTTCCTACAACATAAAAACAGATTTTTAAAAAATGCCTTTATAGCCCTGGCCGGGTGCTCAGTTGGTTAAAGCCTTTTCCCATTATGCCAAGGGCTGAGGATTCGATCCCCAGTCATGGAACATACAAAAATAGAACGATGTTTCTGTCTGTCTGTCTTTCTCTCTCTCTCTCTCTCTGCCCCTTCTTCTCTCTCTAAAATCAATCCATAATTTTTAAAAATATGCATCTACATTATTTCTTTGTATTCTTAGTGCAGTGGCCGCACATTAAATCTCCTGGAATGCTTTGAGAGCTATTGATCCCTGGGTCTCACTTCAGCTTCCCCTGTTCTGACTCAGTGGGCCTGGCTACCTCCAGGCAGAGAGTGTGAAAGCTCTGAGGTGATTATAATGAGCCATTGAGGTTGAAAAGTGTTGCAGAGTTTTTCTGTACATGAGCAGATAGCACACAGTTTAGGTTGTGCCACAACTACCCACTCTGTTGTAAAAGATCTATAAACAAATGGGTATGGCTGTATTATAGTACAATTTTATTCAAACAAATAGAGCATAGGGCCTAGTGAGCTACACCAGCTGTAGAGAGCGGCTCTTCAAATTTCGTGTGCACACAAATCATCTGGAATTGTTAACACTCAGATTATAACTCTGTGGATCTAAGACAGAGCCTGATGCTCTGCATTTCTAATCAATGCCAAGATGTTGTGTTTGGTCAGAGACTACACTCTGAAAACACAAGGCTGCAGGGTAGTGGTTCCCAAGCCTTTGCTGCCACTGCAATTCCCTGGGGACCCTAAGACCCCCACCCCCAGATACTCTGATTTACCTGGTCTGGGTGTGACCGAGCATGGGGTTTTTATAGGTGATTCCAATGTTCAACCAAGAACTACTGGTTTATCGTATTTTATTCTTTTAACCTCTAATTTGTTACTCCATCTTGATGTAACCATTTATTGTGGTTGATAGTGTGTCAAAGGGACCAAGTTTCAATATTTCACCCAACAGCAAATTTTCCTCTACCTGAATAATCACTTGAGTAAACAAATCTAAAGATGGTTCTTTATTTTTTATTAAATTATGCTTTAAAAACATGCTAGCTAACTATAAGTGAGAAGACATCAATAGTATATTGAGAAGCTACTGCCCTTGCCAGGTAGCTCAGCTTGTTAGAGCAGTGTCCCCAAATGCAAAGGTTGCAGGCTTGATCCCCAGTCAGAGCACACACAAGAACAAACCAACGAGTATAAGCAAGTGGAAAAACTTGTTGTTTCTCTGTCTCCCTTCCTCTCTCTCTCTAAAATCAATCAATAGAGGGGAGGGGGAAAGAGAGGAAAATAAATAAGTAAAACCAATAGATTTTTTTAAATCATATATTGAGAGACTACTTATAAAATAATGCAGTTAGCTTAAGATTTTAGTGAAAAAGAAATTTTAACACTAGGAGAAATATGATTTCTACTTTAGGGTTTATCATTGGTAAAATGATCCAAATCATTTTATGAAGTAAACAATAACAACAATAAAGAAAACAAACAAAATAAGATAAAGTACTGGCAGGCCCAACAAAAACAAAATAGATAAAATGTCATACACAATTATATACTAATAAAACTTGAAAAACTCAGTGAGTGAGGATGACCTTCCAAAAAATGTAGACTTTGAAAGTTGATACACAAAAGAAAGAAAACCAATATAGTATAAAAATTGAATACAAATTGAAAAACATAATAATAGTTTTTCCTAAAATATAACATATGCACCCATATACTTTATCAAATTCTTTTAAAAAGTTACATAGTATTGAAATGCCAAATGACCATAATACAAAATAAGATGGAAAACAACTATACTAGTATTATAAAATAAACATAAACCTGGTACCAAAAACTGACTCAAAGCACAGAAGTAAAAGACTCTCACTAAGATTAGAGATGCTAAAATTCTACATAAAATACCAACACATATAATTCATCTATAGATTAAAATACTGATCTGGAGCATTCTGATTAAACATAGCAGATTGAACAGAATGGTTTGCCTTTCCCTCCTCTCAAAACCTCACTGAATACCAAAAAGGGGGGGAAATCTATAAAACCCCACAAGGACAAAGCAATGGAGGTGGAAGCTACAGCACATAAAAGAAAACCATTTATGCTGGTAGATAAAAAGTGGTATCCTGTTAGAAATTCAGTTGGCAGAGCTGAGAAACTTGACTTCACATTTGTATAAGATACATAGAAAGAATATATATACATATATTTATACACAGATATAAATATATCTACATTTCCATGATAATAACAACAGAATATCAGAAATGTCCTTGGTCAATAAATTTTGATGAGTAATTTCACCAAGATTGAGATTGGTCAGGGGAGTGGCGTGAGGCATTTGAAACAAAGAAGAAAACAAATGTCCCAAAGAGGAAATGTGGTGACTGGCTCTGGAAAGTAGGAGGAAGCTGGGACGATGACTGACAGAGCGGATGCCAACCAGATGACCCAGCATACAGCAGTAAGTGTGGACATTTTAGTGGGTAAAGCAATAGCCTGGGTGAACTAGAAACTCCTAAATAAAAGAGGTCATCTCCATAGCTGCAAGAATAGCTACTGGACCTAAATACTCTGTCATATACCCCAGAACTCCCCAGATGAGCAAGACAGCATTAGCATCCAGGCTAACAGAAAATCTCAGACCCAATGAAAAGCACAAAATCAAAAATCACCAAAAGTTTGAGGAAAATCAGATTTTCTTGGAAGGCAGATGCAGATTCTAACAAACTGACACCTGAGGATATAACATTAATACAGCAACAACTTTAAAAAAAGTTTAACTGAAAAACATAGTTTGTGAGAAAATACGTCAACTCAACAAAAACCATCTAGATATCATGAATTTTAAATTTTAAACACCAACTTTCTAAAGACCAACTAAACAGAAGAATGGCCATAGCTATACACAAACTAGAGGGTTGGACTATCAGAGATCCCTTCACAAAGAGACAGGGAGGAAAAGTACAAAAGTAAAATTAAGACACATGGGAAAGAGGTGTAGAATTTCCAACATGTATGTAATTGAGTTTCCAGAAGGAGAAAATATAGGTAATGGAAAGCAGGAAAATTTTTAAATAACATGAGAAGAAAGTCTCCTAGAACAAAAAATAACCTGTATTCCCCTGTGAAGATATAAGACCCTCAAAGTAGTGAGAATCAAATTATTGTCATAATTCTCTTCAGTGCACTGAGTGCAAGAAAACAAAGGAAGAATAGCATCATAATTCTCAGGAGAAATTATTTTGAACAAGGAATTATATACTTCACCAACTGGAAGAAAAATAAATCCAAAAAAGAGTGAGCTGCAAGAAACAGTAGAAAAAGAAAGAGTAAAAGTAACTGACTAGTTTGTGTTAGCAAAATAGTATAAAAACAAATAATAACAATGAACTAAAATTAAAATCCCTGCCTAGATGATACCATATGGCTAATGAATGTATGAAGGAGAGAGAGCAGTGAGGTAGGAAAAATATACTCAAGTTCAGGTTTTGTTTCAGGGAAAGATACTATTAATTATACATATTAACAGAAAAACTTGTTTAAGGATGTATACCAAAATATAAGTATATATTTGGAATTATAATTCCAAATCTATAAAGGGGGAAGAAATGATCAACCAACTAAAGGAAAAAAATTTTGAAAACCAATACCAAAAAGAGCATATCAATTAGAAAGTTGTTGCTATTGCAACAGCAGAAAGAGTCCAAGTACACTAGTAAATGCGACAAAGTTGAATGGGTTAAATTTAGCTATTAAAAAACAAAGACTCTCAGTATGAAAGCAACAATAACAATTCCAGATTCATGCTGTTTGTAGGAGATACACTAAAAACAAAACACAAAGGAAGGTTAGAAATGAAAGGCTGAAAAAATATGTGCCAGAAAAATGCTTAGCAAACAAAGCAAAAAAAAAAAAATCAAATAAAGTAGCAGCTACTGTGAAAATGTATCAAAGAAAAAGAGTCATACTTCATATTGATAAAGAAATATCTACCCAAAAAACATAGCAGCAAAAAAACTTTATACACCTAACACTATACCTTTGAGAAATATGTAAAACAAAATCCAACAATAAGCAGCAAACGACAAAAACCTGACAATGTCACATCACAGTGGGAGACTCTAATATTCATTTTCCAGAAAACAGGCAAAAAATAAGCACATATATAGAATATTTGCATATTTAATTCCTTGAAACATTCATAGATATCTCGATGGCTGGACAGAAAAACACATATATTACTCATAAACTAGAAACACTAGTTTAATAACACTAGTCTTTAATAACTTTAATAACAACAACTGAAGAATCACAAAAACTGACTATGTAATAGGCCACAAAGAAATTTCACCAAATTCCAAAATGCAGAAACCATAGAGGCCACATTTACCACAAAGCAACAGGATAAGGAAATCACAAAAGGCTAGATAAAATTGACTGTATTAAGTAGAGAAGAATTTAATATATGATAAATAAGTCAAATAAATCAAAAGGAAGACAAGTATTATGCAATACTTATGAAATGATTAACAGCAGGGATCAATTTAAACAATCACCTCATATCATAACTGAAATTAAATTGAGGTAAGTTAGAATTAAATAAAAATAATATAACCTAGAAAAACTGAAGAAAATGTAATTATATATTTATTAGCCTTCTGAAGAAAGGAAGAATTTCTATACTCAGATATGAAAACTTAAATGTCAGATCAGTCATAAAAATACCAAAATTCTACATTTCAAAAAAATAAAGAAAATAATGTACTAGAAAAATATTTTAACCAAATATGATATAATTAGGATAAATTCATTGTAATGTCAAAAGCATTGTTGGGCAAATAAATTTAATGTGATTTTTATGCTCACTTTTATTGTTAAAGATGGCTCTCCCCACATGGATGGCCGTGGCCTCGGTGATAATATTAATAACCTTCCTGTTGGGATGGGACTTGGTTATGCTAATGTGTGCTGGAGGAGGTCATTGTCCCCACAGAAAAGTTTTAAAAGGAGGAGGAGGAGACCACATTGTTCCGGAGGAGAGAGGTCACGTGGTTGGAAGGGAGGAGGCAGCCAAAATGGAGGCATGAAGAGGGGACTGAGTGAGACTATTGGGCCTTTGATTCTAGGAAAAAATTGGAAAGAATGGGCTTTGGTGCCCGTGTGTTTGTTTTTACTTGTTGACCAGTACGAGTCTACAATAAAGTAAAATCGCCCACCATTTCTTAGCTTCATTGATTCATTACAATCTGCCCAGATTAAATGGGAACCTGCATGGGTCAAGCGGATGTGATGGTGGCCGTGGCTACTGGCCTTTCAAGCATGTATGTAAAATATTATATCACTAGTTCATAAACAGGCAAAAAATCATAAACAAGCACATCATGAAATAGGAAAAATAACTAGTACACAATCATTAGAAATTATTATACTTGGTTGAAACAAATAATTAAACAAAATTACAGTAATAATGTGTTTATTCTACTTAACTAACAATATATTTGAGTTTTGCTTACTAGACATGACTCTGCAATAAAACAACTATAATTTGATGGTGAAATTGTGAATGCAGTATTTTCAGAAAGTAATTCCATGATATAAATCAAATTAATTTCATTTCTAGGAATATAGCCTAAGAAAATATAATAAAATATACTTTAAAAAATGCTACAGGAAAAAAGATGTTTATTGCAAAATTATTCATTAAACAAAAAAAAAAAAGTAGAAAGCAGCTTAATATCTGAAAATAGGTCTTCTTAAATACAGTCCATCTTCTTTATGGGACATTATACAAGTTTGAAAAATAATGTGACAACAATAAAATGTTAAGTTCAAGAAGTATGATATAGAAAGTAGAATGGTGGTCCTCAGAGGCTGAGAAGGTGGGGAAGGAGTTATTTCATAGGTGCAGAGTATTAGATTTCAAAACAAAACAATCTGATGATCTGTTTCACAACACAAAACTTCACACACTAAACTTCACTATTAAAAATGGTTAAGATGGAAAATTTTATATTATGTCTTTTACCACAATAATAATAAAAAAAAGCCAATTGGAAACACTGAAAAGAAAAAGAAGCTGGCTCTCTCTACTAAAACTATAAAAAATACTGGTATATAAAAAATAAAAACTAGAAGAAAAGCATAAAATGTTAAAAGTGCTTGTGCTGTGGAGGCAAGATTATTTATTTCTTTAATATACCCTAGTTTTTAAAATTTCTATCATATTTACATTAAAATTTGTATTCACATTCGTAATTTTTGGTGGCTGTTGTTATAAAGCCAGGACTGAGTGCAGGTCCTCTCGCTCTGAGCCTTGAGCCCACTTAAAGGTTCAGTAACCCGGCCCTGGCCAGTTGGCTCAGTGGTAGAGCGTCGGTCTGGCATGTAGAGGTCCCGGGTTCGATTCCCGGCCAGGGCACACAGGAGAAGCGCCATCTGCTTCTCCACCCCTCCCCCTCTCCTTCCTCTCTGTCTCTTTTCCCCTCCTGCAGCCAAGGCTCCATTGGAGCAAAGATGGCCCCGGGTGCTGGGGATGGCTCCTTGGCCTCTGCCCCAGGCACTGGAGTGGCTCTGGTCTCAACAGAGTGACGCCCCGGAGGGGCAGAGCATCGCCCCCTGGTGGGCAGAGCTTCGCCCCCTGGTGGGTGTGCCGGGTGGATCCCCATCGGGCGCATGCGGGAGTCTGACTGTCTCTCCCCATTTCCAGCTTCAGAAAAATACAAAAAAAAAAAAAAAAAAAAGGTTCAGTAACCCGAGGCCAGCAGCTCCAGGCAGGGAGGGGCCGAGCCACTTCCATCCCTTCAGAGGGTGAAATTCGACACCCAGGACCTTTATAACCAGGTTGGTTTAAGGTCCTTCTGAGAATTAATGCCATGAGGTTTTAGCAGTGACACTAGACCTGTGGAGGGATCTGGTATCTCCTTCTCAGACTGAAACAGAATCACCATGTGACAGACTGAGGGACACAGGTAAATGATAAATCAGCTGCCACTCAGGGTCCCACTATCCGAGAACAAAAGGACCTGGGAGATTCCTGCAAGCAGAGTCCCACTGGAGACTGAGAAAACACAAAAGCAAACACACCCCCGCCTGTGGTGGGAAGCCTGCCAGGGCTTTCCAATTTGCTGTTTTCCATTCCCTTTAACTCCTTAATCTTTAAATCCAAAAAGCTGAAAGGTCCATATAAACCTCTGTCGTTTCCAATTCCTCCACCCCCACACAAATCCTAAAGAGTAATTATTATTGTGATGTCTGACAAGGTCATGGTCATGTAGCTTTGCAGCCTGAGAGCTCAAACCAAGGACAGGAGACAGATGCAGCACTCAGGGGGCCATCTCTAGAAGGTACCCAGCAGCCCCAGGATCCCACCGCCCATGCCCAGCTCAGTCACTGACAGGCTTCTAGCCCCAGCTCAGAGTGAATCAGGGCCTCCCGATTTGCCCCCCACCTTATCCCACCCCCACTTCCTGTCTGACAGACACTAAACATCAGCTGATAGTCAAACTGGGATTGTGACTCACTCATTCATGCATGCATGCCATACATGTGCAGTGAGTCAGCACCACTCTGTCCATGAAGGCACAGGGGTGATGCCCCTGCTTCAAGAGCCTTTACTTGAATAGGGGAAACAGAAAGTAGAGAAACAAGACTTTTAAAGTAAACAAAGAAGGCTAATTGATTTTATTTCTTAAATATATATGAAATAACTCATCTTTTCCCTCTCCATGGCCAGAACCATGGTCCAAGCACCGTCACTCCTACTTTGCCCAGGAGCCTCCAAGGTGGTCTTCCTGCTTCCCTTTATCCCCATTTGCCCGCTGCCCCACTGTCCGTGCTCCACAGATCCACCAACATTATCTCTTTACAGACCCCATCACTCCCAGCTGAAAGTCCTCACAGGGCTCCCATTGCTAAAAATCAAGTTCAGATTCCTGCCTCACTCTGGAAGGCTTCATACGACCTACCCTCTATTCATTTCATTTCCATTTTCTCGGTCCTCAGGCACTGCACACTGCGTCTCTGCTCCTCAAACACTCCCCAGTTCCTTCTCAGCTCGGGGCCCTTCCTTCCACCTTTCTGGAATGTTCTTCTCCTAGCTCACTGCAAGGCTGGCTCAACTGACATGCGCTCAGAGATATCTCTTCAGGGCACCCTGTCCCCTGTCCTTCTTTATAGTGTCTATTACTAACTGAAATGATCGTATTTGCTTGTTTAGATGATCCCTGCCTGTTTCCCTCAGCAGAACGCCCGCTCCGCTGCAGCAGGCCCCTCACACCCCAACACCACTGTGTCCATCACCTTCTAGCAAGGGGTGACTGGCACCTAGCAAGCACTTGCTATGGAAAACAAATGAATGGATTTATGAGAGACCCTTTGAAAAGAAATGTAAACAAGAAAAATAGTACAGTGAGTTAAACCTGTGGTTTCAGTCAATTGCTCGGCTCTTTCTCAGGAAACGACCTCTGTCCTCTCAGCTGAACAACCCCATCGCCCGTGCCGGTCTCTCACCGCTTTGACACTGGCCCTGTCAGTGCTGGGTGTCAGGAAGCACGAAGCAACTTTTCCTCGACATGAAGGAGGAAATGCAACAATCTGATCAACAGATCTGAGGTCACAGACATGGGACATAAATATTTAGATTCCAGACCAAATCCCTGCATATATTTCAGCCCAAGGAAGTCTTTTATGTCAGTTTTGATGGAAAAGATGGACTAGGATTCGCCTGTAACTTGCTCTACGCGATTTTGCTTTACGTAATTCTGTAAAGCAGAGGCAGCTGGAGTTGTGCTATGTCAGAGCCCTAAGACGGCATCCAAGGCAATGACACTTCATTTTAAAGAAGCTACTCCTGCCACTAACCTTTCTGGAAATACGACTTTAAGACTTTAATTTTTAGGTCCAGAAATGGACATTCAAGCCATTTATTTCAAACACCTAGACATTATCAGTGCCCAAATAAAACCAAATGCCTACTGGAAAGCAAGTGAGACAAGAAGAGCTTTCCAGAGGATGTCTCTTAGGATCTTTGCTGGGTGAGAATAACAAAGTACCACCCAAGACAGGCTGGGCAATATATATATAGTCCATAGCTCTAAATGGCTCTTGTGAAAGCACTGACTCACTAGAAATTATTACCACTTAACAAATACGGAGTGGTCTTGTGACTGGCCAAGCTTTCCCCAACATTTCTGAAATATATTCTTTAATAATCTCAAAAACATTCCGACACTCTAGACTAGTTCCATTCATCTACATAGGAAGGGGAGGCTTCCTGCTTGGCCCAGCACCCAGTTCAGGGGTGTGCCCAGCAAAGGGGAGTGGAGGAGGCTAGCTCCTATCCACCAGAATGTATCTGAAGTCCAGCCCATAGTGAGGGCACTTCTTTCCAGAACGGCCTTCAGGAATACGAGTCACTTGGTGGGTATGAATGCTGAAGGGGTTAGGAGGGACCTTACCCCAAGAAGCCACCAACTGCCAGGAGCTCTGTGGCTCCTCCTTCTCCGGAGCGGCAGGCCCAGACCTCACACGGTAGCCATTATGGAACAAATCGCCCAGGGACTTTTTGCGACGCCTGGTGGGCCTGTGCGCCTCCATGCTGGTGCTGTTGGGTGGAGGGTGGTAGACCAGAATCTTACTGGGGATCATGGTGGAGGCAGAGAGTGAGGCTGGGCTCCAGGCTCCCTTTGATTCACTTCTCGCTCAAGCAGACACTCTGGCAGGGCCTGGAAGAGCCTGTGTCCCCCTTGCCAGCGCTGCAAACAGGTCCTCTTATCCTTCACAGTGTGGCTCACCAGCATCTCTGTCCTGGTGGAGCGAAGACAAACTCTTCCTGTCCCTGCCAGCCCACCTGCAAGAACCCCAGCATGCCTGGGCACTGGCTGGATGAAGCATGTCAGAGAGGTGGCTGAAACAGGAGGGGGTGGCACTGATCCATTATGTCCTACAAGCTGATCAGTCAGCTTCACTCAGGAAATTAGCACATAAGCTCCTTTGAACAAGGTTTAGGGAGATGGAAAGAGAAAAGGCTATAATTCCTCAAATCAGGGGGTACAGAGTAGAGTGTGAAGAAGGCTAGAGTTAAGAGCCCATTGGACTATTTTTTTTATTTTAGGGGTGCTGTCAGAAGATTGAGGATTCATAAGGAGAACTCTTTTATAGGATGTGATACCCAACTAGAAAGAAAAACTGAATGGCTTCAGTCATCCTGTTCCCCCTCCCATCACCAACATAACCCCAGTACACAAATCCTCTGCTAATCCTACATGTAGGACTGACGTGGAAGAGGAACTCGGGGCTTTCCAGAGAAAGAAGGGAGGAGACACTCTTGTTAGAGCTCCTGGTCCCACACTGCCCTTGTAATTCTCACCATCCCCTCTCATTACAAACTACAGATCCCTCTTTCCCTCAGGTAATGAGTGTAAACAAAAATATAGCAGGCATAGAGAGATTTAAAAATACTAAAAATATCAACAGAGAAATATCTGGATTCTGCAAATCGTTGGCCAAGGCTCTCCCTAATCTGGCCCCCACCAATTTTTCCAGCCTTCACACTACCCTCTAGCAAAGGTAAAATTATTTGAGTGACTTTTCAGAGACATCCAATAGGTTCTTCTTGTAAAGAATGATGTATACTAGTTCATTCACCCAAACACGGTAGACTGAGCATCTACACTGCTCACAAAAATTAGGGGATACTTCAAAATGAATATAAAGCAATAAAAAAAGCAGCTTTTGATTTTTTTAAATTAAGTAAGAACATCAGAAAAGCAAATGACAAGTCAAAGAAAGTTTTTGATTATGCAAATGAGATGCAAACTCAATTACTGTGATTGAGTAGCAAGTGACATATTGGTGGGGGTGAACAGAAGCATGTCAAACTGGACGGGAGTGCCACACACTGACTGTTCAGTAGGGTGTATGGTCACCCGAGACTGCCAAACACATTGACAGCCATGGGGCATGGACAGGATCAGATTGTCCAGCAGTTCTTGTGGGATCCTCTGCCACTCTTGCTCCAGGACAATTTCTAGCTCAAGAAGTGTGTGGGAGGCATTGGACAGTTTACCAGACGTCTCCCCAGTGCATCCCAAGCATGTTCAACGGGATTCAGGTCTGGAGAATGTGAAGGCCAGTCCATGCATTCAATTTCTGCCTCCTGAAGCATGTTGTTAACAAGAGCGCATGGTGGGGCCTTGCATTATCGTCCATGAACAGAAAGTTGTTTCCAACTGCTCCAGCGTACCGTACCGCAATAGGGTACAGGACCTCATCTCAATATCTGACAGCAGCCAGCGATCCATTTCTGATACGTGGAGGTCTGATACATACGGCCACCAATGCTGATGCCAGCCTACACCATGATTCCACCACCACTGTAGGAGTCCCTTTCTCACATGAAACGTGGGTTCTCCCATGTTCCTCATTCACGCCAGATCAGGACACGATGACTGTCAGGATGCAGACTAACCCGTGACTCATCAGAGAAGAGGACACTTGACCACTCATCACAGGTCCAATGATGATGCTCATCAGTCCACCTTCTACGGGTTCTACAGTGTTCAGCAGGGGCACTGCAAGGCTGGGAAATTGCAGGATGTGCATTTTCAAGATCAGGGAACAAGCAGATACTCCAGTACTTTCAGCCTTTTGTATAGTGTGTTTCCACCAATGAAATAAAAGTTGGTTTTGCATCTCATTTGCATAATCAAACAACTTTCTTTGACTTGTCGTTTACTTTCCTGATGTTCTTGTTTAATAAGAAAAATCAAATGCTTCTTTTTTTTATCACTTCATATTCATTTTGAAATATCTCCTAATTTTTGTGAGCAGTGTATTATGTGCCAAGCATTGTGCTGGGTATTGGGTATTCAGCAATCAACAGGAACATGGCAAAACCAGCCTTGATGGAGTCCAACAGGAGAGACAAGCAATATAAACATTCCATAATAATTTTAATAAACTAAAATTTATAAAAGTGCTGCAAAGAAAAAGCATTAAATAGCTATGTATGGGCTGGCTTTAGCTCACTGGTTCCTTTGAATCAAGTTTGCTTGTTAAATAGCTATGTATGTGTGTATGTGTATAGTACATATATGTGTACCTGAATTTGCATGTGTGTGGAAAATGTTGGAATGTGGATATAGGTAAGGATTTCACATTTATTCTGAATCCTAACAGTTGAAAAGAGATAAAAGTTGTAGTGAGGAGAATTTGTTTAGGCTAAGATAAGAGCATGACAAATGTCTTAAAGAGGGAAGAAAATGGCTTGTTCCTAGCTGGAAAAGAACTCAATGTGTTTAAAATAAATAACAGATAGGAGACTAACTTTTTAACACCTACAGTCCTCTTTTAAAAATAAACATAACTACAGATCCTATAGACATTAAGAAGATAATCAAAAAATATTATGAACACTACGATGTCTACAAACTAAACAAAATAGACAAATATTTTTTAAAAAGACTTTTTTCAAAATGACACAGAAGAAATAGAAAATCTAGACAGCCATATACCTTAAAGAGATTTAAATTCAATTAAAACCATCTCCACAAAGAAAATCTGAAGTCTACATTGTTTCCATTGAAGATTTCTACTAAACATTTAAAAAATAAAACTAACATTGCACAAGCTTTTTGAAAGAATAAAGAAAGAGGAAACATTCCCCAACTTGTTTTATGATGCCAGAATAATTATGACACCAAAACCTAAAAAAAATAGTAGGGGGGACGGGGAGGAGGAGGAAAAGAAATTACAGATCAATACACTTCATCAACATAGGCAAAACAACCCCTAAATACATACTAGTAAATAAATCCAGAAGTACATAAAAAGAATGATACATTCTGACCAAGTGGAGTTTATCCCAGGAATACAAGAATAGTTTAACAAACAAAATCCAATAATGTAATTCACCACATAAAACAAATTAAGAGAAAAATCATATGACCATTTTAATAGACATCAGGAAAAAATGTGACAAAATACAACACTCACTTTATGATAAAAAAAACTATAAAGCTGTACACATTAAGTGTGTTAAGAGAGTGCATTATGGCCTAAACAAACACAAGATGAATAACAAACCTGGAGTTCAGAAACAAACCCACAAATATACAGTCAGTTGATTTACAGCAAAAGCACCAATTCAATTCCACGGGGAAAGAAAACTCTTCTCAACAAATGATACTAGAAAAACTGGATGCCTGTAAAGGGAAAGAAATGCATCTCATCTCTTACCTAATGCTATCTGCAGAATTAGTTTGAGGTGGATCACAGCCTTAAGTGTAAAAGCTAAATATAAAAAAATAGGGGACATTGGGGTAGATATAGACTTCTTATGACATAAAAGACATTGACCATCCACCCCAAAATTGATCAATAATTTTTTTTAATTTTTTTATTTATTTATTCATTTTAGAGAGGAGAGGGGGAGAGAGAGAGAGAGAGAGAGAGAGAGAAGAGACAGAGAGAGAGAAGGGGGGAGGAACTGGAAGCATCAACTCCCATATGTGCCTTGACCAGGCAAGCCCAGGGTTTCGAACCGGTGACCTCAGCATTTCCAGGTCGACGCTTTATCCACTGCGCCTCCACAGGTCAGGCCGATAATTTTTTTTTAAGTGAGAGGATGGGAGACAGGGAGACAGACATGGCGATCCCAGTCTGGGGCTGATACTTGAATCAACTGAGCATCCTCAGCGTCTGGGGTCAATGCTCCAATAGGCATACTTCAAATGAATTGAGGCTCACTTCTCTGGACATATGAGTATTACAAAATATTTCCCCAAACTGTATCCACATATTACATCCCCTGCAGGGTTCCAGAGTTGCTACCCTAGGTCGTCTGCCCTAAGGACTTCAATGTGGGTTTTACATGTTCTAAAAGCCCAGTGTTGCCAACATAGAGCCTTGTGCTTCACCTATAGTCACTGTTATAATGCCTGCTCCTTATCCTCTGCGTCAGGCTTGTTTCTCTGGGGGGAGGAGGCCAGGAAAGAAGAACATAAGAACATTAGTCCATTCCTTTAAAAATACTGACCAAGCAATTAACTGACACACTGACCCCGTCAGCAAAATCAAGAGACACCCAAGCCCCTAGGTCCTGTATAAATTGATGGTACGTTTATTCAACTATCCATTTTAATTAAGCATGTATTTAGAAGATAGGCAGGATTCTGGACCCAGAATGATGGAATTCAAATTCCAGCTCTGCCATTACTTGGGAATGGACATTTGCAAGTTCCTTCAACTCAGTGTCTCAGTTTCCCCAACTATTAAGTGGGAATAGTAGCAGTAACCTGCCTCATACAGTGGTTGTAAGGAATAAATCAATGATCTATGACAGTTAAGTTGTCCTTGGCACATATGAAGTGTTGGCCAGCGTTTGTTCTTAGTATTACTAATATAGTGAGATAAGTACACCAGGCATACTAACATGACTAGCTATAAATCTATCCTCAAGGAACTAACAGTCTTGTGAAAAACTTAAAGTTGTATTTATATAGTTAGATAGCAAAGATGACTACCTATATCATTTTACTTTTAGGGCAAGACCTCCAAATTAACAGTTTCTCCTCATTTGTCCACTGATGCCTAAAATTTCCACCATGAGAGCAGCAGAATTATACACAGTATAAAGGACCTATGCTTCTGGCATCAGGTCGATGTGGGTTTGAAACCTGGCCTCCTGCCTTATGCACTGTGAAACCTGGGATGGTTATATGACATTTACAAACCAATTACCACAGGTAAAAAGTAAAGATAATAATTATGCCTCTACAGTGTTATAAAGATAAATTGATTTACCATGCATTTTAATATGCCACTCAGAGACAGTGTGCTACATAAGCACTCCTTCTCAGCCTCCTCCAAAGCCCCAGAACTCGGCCCCTGTTCCTTGGGTCTGGTTGTCTGGTCCCTATTAAAATACGTATCTGCCTAGGTGTCATTTATCCCTGTTAGAAGGAAGGGGTCAATGGTGGGGGCAAAATCTATAAAGCCACCTGGGAATGGGGCAGAGGAGCAGGTGCAGAGGATGGAATAGAAAGGGACACACTAGGAAGCAAATTGTGAACTAAAACCAACTTTACTTGTTGACAAGAGATGGTCCTATTTTTAGCTGACAAAGAAGTCATCCAATGTCTATTATTTGAAATAGGGAAGACAATGTCAAGGATGAATCTATGACAAGGCCCATACTACTTGTACTATAATTTGTTTCCTAAATCCCCGATCATTTGAATCATGCACCCCACCCCCACACACACATGCTTACTCTTCTTAGAATTAGACTAGAAGCCTGTGGCCTTTGTATAGGCCTCAAATTATAAGGGAAACAGATGTTTTGCTTTGGTCCCAGGTTTGACTCTTAAAGAAAATTCTGTAGTGTATATGTGCCACATCTTCTTTATCCAGTCATCTATTGATGGGCTTTTTGGTTGTTTCCATGTCCTGGCCACTGTGAACAATGCTGCAATAAACATGGGGCTGCATGTGTCTTTACATATCAATGTTTCTGAGTTTTTGGGATATATACACTATGGAATACTACTCAGCCATAAGAAATGATGACATCGGAACATTTACAGCAAAATGGTGGGATCTTGATAACATGATACGAAGCGAAATAAGTAAATCAGAAAAAAACAGGAACTGTATTATTCCATACGTAGGTGGGACATAATAGTGAAACTAAGAGACATTGATAAGAGTGTGGTGGTTACGGGTGGGAGGGGGGAATGGGAGAGGGATAGGGGGTGGGGAGGGGCACAAAGAAAACAAGATAGAAGGTGACAGAGGACAATCTGACTTTGGGTGGTGGGTATGCAACATAATTGAATGACAAGATAACCTGGACTTGTTATCTTTGAATATATGTATCCTGATTTATAAAAAAAAAAAAAAAAGAAAATTCTGACTAACCTCTAGTTTATCTGCCTTTCCCCACCCCCTCATCTTCCTTCTGCTCTCTGATCCTTTCCTCCATCCTCCTTTTATCCTCCCTTCCTCCTGGGAACTAACCATCTGAAGGACAGGAGTCTACAATTCAACTCATCATTCCCTCCCCATCTTCCCCCTCATCACCAGCTAGCACTGCATTGAATGTCACCAACTCTAGGTCCCTGTAGTTTCCTCTCATTGCCAGAGTAACAGCCTCCATATGTCCTGGCACAGCACATGTGACACTGGAGACCAATGACTCCAACCTTGTCCAGTGCTCCCTCCTCTTCCCCAAAATGCAAGCTTGAGCCCAATGAAGAGAGCTGGACTAATCCTCCCTAATCCTGCTTCCCATGTGGAGCCCCCACTGGGAAGCTGACACACGGCCCTGAGCTTCCCTCCTGCCTGACATTTGGACCTACAGGGGACAGATGGCAGTCTCTGGTCACTGAAGTGCCCACAGGTTTGATTTTGAGATCTGTACCCCTATCTAGAGCAGGGAGGAGCTGAATTCGTTTATATGGTCCAAAGGGAAAAAAAAGAAGCAAAACCCATACATTATCTCAGAATAAACTAAGAGAGGGCCCCTAGCACCTGGAAGTAGAGAAGATGGGTGAGACCAGGCACCTGGTGGCATCAGAACAAGAGACAAGCAAGTTAGGCACCTCAGGCAGCAAATTCAAGGAGGTGCCCATTTTAAGGCCGCACCTATCTTTGTAATACCCCTAGAGTGAGCTACCCCTTAAATTCTGCAACCTGTACCTTTTTCATACCTCGCCTGGCATCTGCAATGAATCTACTACTAAGTCCTCCCTGAAACTGGCTGTGCACTCTCTGTCACCTATGGCAAAGAGATAAACAGTCTAGGTTATGAGTGTTGTGAACAGGGAAAACCTATATAGCCAATTCAGAGATCAACATTATCCCAAAATTAAATTCAAGCCAAATTTCTGTGCCAGCAGCTTTGACTAGAGACCGAGGAATGCCGTGAATTATATCTGCAATTACAGTTTACAAAGAATAGGGGCCATCCTTTCAAATGGGTGCTCTTGATTTAGCTCTCTATAAAGGCAGAAAGCAGAACGCTGAATCTTACTTCAGAGAAGCATTTTCCCAAAGGCCTCGGGTGCCATGGGATGGAGCTATGTTTAATTCTAATGCCCGGAATGAACTTTAGGTCAACTCAGAGGATGAAGATGAAGTCCGTGCTGGGGGAGGTTCACTTGCCCTCAGGTGCACCCAGCCAGGTTTTGTTAATGCTCTAGCAGTGGTTTCCAACCTTGTGACACTTGGGGGTCGTGAAAATGGGAGAATTATTCCAGGGACTGGTCAGGCAGAAACCACCCTGAGCATAAGTGAATTCGACTAAGATCACTGGGTCTAGCATCGTCATACAACAGCAGGTGGTTAACTCCTCCTCAGACCAGCACAAAATTTCTGATGGACTGGTCCATGAAACAGCGGTTGAAACACTGCACCAGGATGAACTTGGATGATCGAAATCAGGGGTCAGCAACTGTTTTTTCTGTAAAAGGCCAATAACAACGTCTTGGGCTTTGCAAGCCATATAGTCTCTGTCGACCACTCAGCACCTTGGCCACTGCAGCATGGAAACTGACCATAGGCAACATGCAAGCAAATGATCTTGGCTATGTGACAACAGATCTTTATTTCCAAACATAGGAAGCAAACAAGACTTAGCATGCAGGCTGTAGCTGAAGGACCTCAGTGTTATTGCCGTTCTGGAGGGAGGAAGGAAAGGAAAGGTTAATTAGCCAATAGGTGCTTTTGAACTCGGTGGTTCCTTCTGATCCCTGTAAAATGCATTTTAGCATCTGATATAATGGTACTTATATATTCCCCTACATCAGGGGTCGGGAACCTATGGCTCACGAACCAGATGTGGCTCTTTTGATGAGATTTTGGCTCGCAGACAAATCTTTAATTAAAAAAAATCATAATGTTAAAAATATAAAACATTCTCATGTATTACAATCCATTCATTTCCTGCTGCTCATGTTCATGATTGCAGGTGGCTGGAGCCAATTACAGCTGCCTTCGGAACAACACCAAATTTTTATTGGATAATGTGTAACGTATACGGGTCGTTGTATGGCTCTCACAGAATTACATTTTAAAATGTGTGGCGTTCATGGCTGTCTCAGCCAAAGAGGTTCCCGACCCCTGCCCTACATCATTTCAGACTATGAACCCCTTGAGGTCAGAGACTCTGTCTGTGTTCTTTGTGTATAATCTGTAATGCCTGACATAGCTCTTAAATCATTAAAATTGTATTTTTCCCTTACTGAACAAGGGTGAACCATGGTTTTAGTTTTGAGATGGGAAGACTTAAGAGATCTTTTTAACCTAAGAGGAGGTGTCACCCCACCCCATGCACTTCTAAGAAGGCCTGAATAAAGCTGTGTTAAAGTCATAAACCTTGTTCTGACCAAAAACTTATCAGGAGGTCCCACTTTCCGATCCAAAGTCCTTGGCTCATGGGCAGATATCAGCATTTTTCCTATAAATAAATGGCCATATAACTTCAGTTCCCTTCTGTTCATGTCCCCAATGTCAATAAATATTGCTGAAGGAATGAGGAAGTGAATAGAAGTTGGGCTGAGCTCACAAACCCTTCAATATGCTAACAGCCTTTGCCAACCGGCTCAGGCAGTTACAATATTTTGTTAGGCAGGAATTTGTGCTGTGCGGCTGCCTGTTTCCAATCCACACTCAGCACTCACTACCTATGAGATATGCTGTCTCTAACCTTAGCCTAACTGCAGTTTGTCCCTGAGCACAAGGTCACTAATCTGAGTTTAACTGGCAGGCTTCACTGACCTGCCAGCCCCACTGGTCTCCCCGGTTCTGCATATTGACTCTGAGTGACGGGGGAGGAGGGCTGAACTCTCCGTCCTGTTACAGAGCCAGTGTGGGAGGCACAAAGCCATCTGCTGAGTGGTCACGGGGGGACTGAGGACGTCTAGAGAGTCCTTACAGCATATCACTTCCCTGATGAAGATGGATCACAGTCAGAAAGGGGTCCTTGATCTCTACGAAAGTGCTGCTGCGCAGCGGGAAGGACCTCACAGATGAGGCACACCGGGCAAGCTGGCGTCAGACCACGAGGACGCCTGCCGAGCCATGATTTATGTGAAAATAAACAAGGTCAGTCACTGCTTTATCGTTAGCAATGAGTGGATTCTTTCTTCCTGTCACAGACAAACCGAGGGTTTAAGTGAACATCACACTCGTGTGGTTGCCTGTGCTTTCTTTGCCTGTGCCTGAGACGTGGTCTGCAAATAAAATCAAGCCCCTGCTACTCTGGACTGAGTATTCTAATTGGTGGATAGAGAGGCCAACCCTATCCTGTTCTCACATCAGAGGTTTTCCTGTGGCCATTTCACTGACTGCATGAGGGGACAAGGGAGAAGTAAACGGGCACAAGCAAACCAGTAAACAGAGAGAAAATACAGATAAAAGAAATGAATTGGTCAGCAGTAAGTGACTGCATCCCAATTACATGTGTGGCCCTTCTCTCGGAGTTGTTAGGGCCAGAAACACTATAAAACATGTTCTCAACTCTAAAGAAGCAGAAACAAAAACAAACATGAAATAAAAGCAAAAACAAAAAACAGCAAACAGGCTTTAGTCGTTTTAAGAGTGAGGAGGGCAAGCAGAGTCCACGAGGCAGAAATCATGGGTAATACACAATCTGACATCAGTTAACAAACAGATTTAAACTTCCTTTCATGATCAGAACTGCACAGAGCGAGAAAGAATACAATTAAAAAGAAAGCTTTAAGATTTCTGGTGGCTAAGGAAAGAACATCTGTATGATATTGAGGAGCCATGTGGGTTCTAGTTTCTGGAGTGCTCCAACATACCAGGTTACCTTAATAAATCATGTCCCCTTGGTGATTGAGGCTTCTCACCAAAAGGAAGGGAGGGAGGAAGGGCAGGTGAGAGAAAGGAAGGGGGAGGATAAGGAATAACCTCTCTTGTTCCTTTCAGATCCAATTTCTGCCATTGTGTCTGCACTTCTTGAGGTCACTTATGAACAAAGAAATAATATTTTAAAAACAGCTCAAAGAGGAAAAATAAAAATCTATTCTTACACACTAGCCATTTCTGTAGCTACTCTATAACCATGAGCAAAGCTCCTGTGTGGGACCCTGACTCACTCCTGTACACTTCCCTGTGCTGCCTCCGACCTGCCTGCCCAGCCACACCAGATGTATTTTAATACTGGAGCACAAGGCTTATTAAAGATGCCTAGTTTCTAAATGATCCCACTCACACCAGGAGGATAGCTTTGGAACAAGTTATAGCTCAGTGGCCTCACCTTTCGGAATGATTTCTTTTTATAAATGCTAATTGCCGCTCATTAATCAAGAGAGATGCTACACTGGGCAAGTCATTGAGTCAGCAAATCTTGCTGTGAAGCATTTATTACAAACCAAAATCCTGGTTATGAGGCATTTTTGTGTGGCTTAGAAGGCAGTAGGGGAGCTGGATATCACAGCTTCTGACTCAGAGGTTTTCACAGGTCTGGGATGGAAAGGGTCTCCCTGTTTAGAACGGGTCAAGAGTCTACCCTCGGAGAATTTGTGGAATTAAGGGCAGAGACTTTGAAGAAAGGCCTGGACTAATGTATTTCGGTCTATAGTTCAAAAAAGAGAGTTCTTTTTCATCTTGTCATATCAGTATGTAAGATTGTGCCGGGCATACAGTAGGTGCTCAATAACTGTGTTGACTAAATTTAAATTCTGGTTTTGCTATTTATAAACTGTGATACAGGGTACCCTCTATAACCTCTTAGAGACTCTGGGTTTTTGTTTTTGTTGTTATTTGTTTTAGTTTTTTACTTTTTTAAAAAAAAATGAGGTATCTCAGTTTGGATTCCCCCAGCGGCAGAACCCGAGCAAAGAATTTTATTGAGAGTAGCCACTTTGGGGAATGATCTTAGAAAACACCAGCAGGGGAGGAGGGACATAAGAAAGGGATGGGAAAGAAGTCAGCAATAGAGAGCTGATCAAGCAAGCGTCCCTGGAGAACTAGAGTAGAACCCCCGGGGGCTGGCCGGGCAGCCAGCAGAGAGGGGCCGAGCAGTTCTCTCACTGAGCAGGGAGGGCCGAAGCCTGGTTCCATCGCCCCACAGTCATCACTGCCTAAGAGGAGAATTAATTCCCAAGTGCTTCCGACCTGGAGGCAGGCCAACACGCAAGCTTCACAGACCGGAGCAAACCTCAGGCAGGGAAGGAAGTGCTGATTCCGGCGACTGCAAACCCAGCCACCTGCACAGAGGGGAGGACGCGGGGCTATGGGCAGAGCACCAACGTGACCTGCCTCATGGGGACAAGGAAACCCATCTCTTGGGTGGTTATGAGGCGTAAATGAAACAGTCACCCGTCCCTGCATTGTGTCTCATTTACAGAGGGCTCACTGCTGGGAGGCCATGTCAGGCAGAAAACACTGTCCCAAGGGTGTCTGAAGACATAGGTCCAGAGAGATGCCACAGCCGGGAACTGACAGTGTGCACCAGCACATAAAGGCTTTGAGGATGCTGGCCATTAAGAAACTAATTAAACTAGGATTTCCGGAACTTACTTGAGCAAAAAACTCTCTTTGCATAACACCTATCAACTTTCTGGATAATCCAAAATTTCATGAAAAACATTTCTGGGAAAGAAGGCCTAAGATTGGTGCATGTTACCCAGAACAGCATTCTATAATTTTCAGCTCACCCCCCAAATTCTGTTCACAAATATATTTCCCTTTGCCACCAGACCCTCTGATTTCACCTCCTGTCTCGATGAACACCAGTCCACACTGATGATTCCCTTACTTTTCCCTGCTCGGGCTCATGCTGGCATGGCCTTGAGATTTGAAGTGAATCTTTCTAGACCCATCCGCATAGTCCCTATCTCCAGAGAAAGGGCTCCGTGTCATCTGCCTGAAGTTGATTAGCATTTACCATGTCACCCTTCTTTTTTATTTATTTATTTTTTATTTTTTTATATTTTTCTGAAGTGAGAAGTGAGAGAAAGGCAGACAGACTCCTGCATGTGCCCAACCAGGATCCACTCAACATGCCCACGAGGGGGCAATGCTCTGCCCATCTGGGGTGATACTCCACTGTAACCAGAGCCATTTTGGCACCTGAGGCAGAGGCCACAAAGCCATCCTCAGTGCCCAGGCCAACTGTGCTCAAAAGGAGCCTTGGCTTTGGGAGGGCAAGAGAGAGATAGAGAGAAAGGAGAAGGGGAAGGGTAGAAAAGAAGATAGGCACTTCTCCTGTGTGCCCTGGCTGGGAATCGAATCCAGGACTTCCATACGCCAGGCCGACACTCTACCACTGAGACAGCTAGCCAGGGCCTCATACTTCTTTAACATGCATCATTACCTAGTGGATGGGAGTCCCCAGTCTCAGCAATGCCACCTATTGACTTTAAGGCATTAAACAAATTTCCCAATGAGCCTAGTTCACAGTTTACTATTAGGATGAGTAACACGCAGCAGGAAGCATCCAGCACTGTGCAGCTCACAGCAAACACCCAGTGAATGTCACCTGCCTTTCAATCTCCTCTAGCCACTTCCACAAGAATCCTAATTCCCATTCCCATTGATTCCGATAATCGTCATGTGAAGAGAAAATGGAATGAGGACAAGGTAGGAATGTTGCCTGAAGGATACAAGTCACCCAGTGAACATCTAAATCTGTATCAAGTCTGTCTGCTACTTCCTGATCTCCAAAAAGTGTGTGTGTGTGTGTCTATACTTACCTATCTATATATCTACAGCTATACAAAGAGAGAGAGAGAGAGAGAGAGAGAGAAGGAAAGGGAGAGAGTCCTGTATAGCTGCTCATCTGTAGGCACACAGAGGGATGAATAGAAATACTCACAGTGCTAGGTACTCTGATATACACTGAGAAAGCAGAACTGAATATGACAGACACGATCCCAGCTTTCAAGGAGTTACAGTCTATATAGTCTAGAAGGGCAGACAGACTATACAAATAAATCACTAAACAAATAGTAACAGATTACTACAAGCAACCCCAAGGTAAACAGGCTTCCCTGGGGGCACTTTATTTTATTTATTTTTTTTTATTTTATTTTTTTTTTCAGAGACAGAGAGAAAGTCAGAGAGAGGGACAGAAAGGGACAGACAGGCAGGAACGGAGAGAGATGAGAAGCATCAATTATTAGTTTTTTGTTGCGACACCTCAGTTGTTCATTGATTGCTTTCTCATATGTGCCTTGACCGTGGGCCTTCAGCAGACCGAGTAACCCCTTGCTCAAGCCAGCGACCTTGGGTCCAAGCTGGTGAGCTTTGCTCAAACCAGATGAGCCCACGCTCAAACTGGCAACCTCAGGAACCTGGGTCTTCTGCACCCCAGTCTGACGCTCTATCCACTGCGCCACCGCCTGGTCAGGCCCAGGGGGCACTTTAGACTGAGTGGTCCCACTAGGCCTTTGGCAGATCACCTGAGAACTAAAAGTGGGAGTGGGCCATTCACAGAGAAGGAGCCAGTGCCTTCCAACAGGGAGGGCTGCACATGTGACCTTCTGGGACCAGGAAAGGGCAAGGATGTGGCCTGCAATGACTGGGGCCAGGGCGGCCTGAGCAAGGCGCAGAAGGCAGGAGCCGATCATAGTTTGCCCTCAGGCCCCAAGGAGCTGGCTGGGTTTTAGTCTAAGAACAAGGAAAGGTATGAAAGAACCTAAAGCAGGTGAACAGCATGATGAGATTGGAAAGATCCCTGCAAAGGATGAGGGGATCAGTGCGAGGTCTCAGAGCGTGCTCTCCGCTGGCTCCTTATCACTCTCCACAGAGTATGATGCCATGGTAACAAAAACACAGCGGGCCAAGCACCTTTCCCAGCATTTTTAAATAATGCATTTCACCCCCACAAAACCCTGTATAGCTGGCTGTAGTTGTCCCCATTCTACAGATGCAGCAACTGGGGCACAGGGAGGTTAAGGCGCCTTCCCAAGCTCACTCAGCCATCAGCGGATGCGCAGGGCTTCCCCGGCGCATGGATGCACTTTCTCTACCATCGCTATCGGACCTGAAGCAGCAGGAAGAAGCCACACCACAAAGGACCTGGGGTGAGGACTTCACTTTCAAAGACTTAACTAAGACGAAATAAAAACGGAAGCTCTAGCTCCAGAAGAGAACGTTATAAAACCTTGACAAAATGAAAATAATGTAACTAATTAGTGAGGAGAAAGGATGTGGGAGGACATGTAAATGCAGTAATTTTCTCTACTTTCATAGCAGAAAGCTCATTTGTGTAACATCAAATTAAAAAATAGAGTTAAAAGAAAACATGACTCCACCTTTATTATTTTTCCAAACTGCCTTCTCATAATCCTACCAGCATGTCTTTGGAACCGAAAGATTACCAATTCCTCTATTTTTCTTCCCTTTCCCCCCTATGTTCAAATAAACTTAAACTTAACATTTTAATTTTTTTAATTTTTATTTGCTGATTTATATATGTGTGTATATATGTGTGCATATATATGTGTGTACATATATGTATGTGCGTATATATGCATATATATGTATACATGTGTGTGGGGTGTGTATATACACACACATATATAGGGGGGAGGCAGAGCGAGGGAGGAGATAGGTGAGAAGCATCCACTTGCAGTTGCTTTACTTCAGTTGTTCATTGATCCCTTCTCATATGTGCCTTGACTGTAGGGCTCCAGCCAAATCAGTGACCCCTTGTTCAAGCCAGCTACCCTGAGCTTCACATCCATTAACTTTGGGCTCAAAACTGTGATCCTGGGATCATGTCAATGATCCCATGCTCAAGCCAGTGACCCCACACTCAAGCCAACAAATGGGCACCCAAGCTAGTGATCTTGGGATTTCGAACCAGGGACCTCAGCATTCCAGGTCAACACTCTATCCACTGCACCACCACACAGTCAGGCCATTTTTATTTTTAAAACAGCATGTGTGATCTGAACTCATGTTATATAAATTTCTGTTTATCTAACATTTATTTATCTAACGTATAGAAAAATGTCTAATATTATATGTTGTTTTAATTTACTTGGCATATTCTTTGTATTTTCTGTGTTGCTTCCATTTCTTTCAAATAACAATGTGTCATTTTAATAAAAATTGTAAAAGAATTACTTTGAAAATATATTATTAAGATGTGCAGACTTCTTTGACTCAATCCCATAGAATAAAATCCTCATGTTGGAATAAAATAAGCATTTCTTTATCTTGGAGGGACTGGAAGCAATTTTATGGTTTCTGGGATGTGGTGTACCAACCCGAAACTGAAGCCCCTGTTTCTGCCTTGAGCAAAGCCAAGTTCTCCAGGAAGGGCAAAGTCTAGGAGGTTCTGAGCACAAAGCTGCCGTGTCCTCTAAGCCCCAGTGCCTTTAATGGGAACAGAATCCTGGCACCTTCTCTGGCACCAATGCAGTGAGCTCTGGACTCTGGTCACCTGCCTCACAAATGCTCCAGCAAGGTCCTTCTGCTCAGCAATGAGATGCCTCTGCTTTGTTGTTGTTGTTGTTGTTGTTTTCCGACAGAGACAGAGAGAGTCAGAGAGAGGGACAGACAGACAGGAAGGGACAGAGATAAGAAGCATCAATTCTTTGTTGCGGCACCTTAGTTGTTCATTGATTGCTTTCTCATATGTGCCTTGACCCAGGGGCTACAGCAGACCGAGTGACCCCTTGTTTGAGCCAGTGACCTTGGGCTCAAGCTAGTGAGCCTTGCTCAAACCAGATGAGCCCGCACTCAAGCTGGCAACCTTGGGGTCTCGTACTCCGGTCCTCTGTGTCCCAGTCCGACGCTCTATCCACTGCACCACCGCCTGGTTAGGCAAGATGCCTCTGTTCTTGTTGCTTCTGGTGCCCTATGGGTCAGAGGGAGGCAGGAAGTGAGCCTGGGAAATCAAGGGTCTGATCTAGAGAAGCATGTACTCATGTCAAGAAGAAGGGTAAACTGGTCCCACATAGGGAAGTGATCAGATTTCTAACAGGCTCTGAGAAATCAGGAATAACTGGAATGAGACTGAATAAAAGAAAATCATTTAGAGAAAAGTTGGGTCCTTAGGAATCTTCTATGAGGTGAAAGGGCTGGATGCAGTGAAGGGAAAATAAAAATAAAATAGGCTAAGCAAGAGAAAAATAATGCCTTAGTTATTGATTTAGGATTAAAAGATATAATGTTTTATTTGATCCTCATAACAACTCCCTTAGGTAGCAGAGGCAAGAGCTCACCTCCTTTTTGAATTGCTCAAGGTCAACCAGACTGGCAAGGGTTCAATCTAGAACACAGCCAGGTCTACTGACTCACATCCATGACGTGTCTCACCTTATCACTGAGCTGTGGGGTCTCCTCTCTCTCCCCCACCACTTCTCATGAAAGCGAGATCTGTATGAATTTGATTGTCTCCACAGTCCACCTTCCACAAGTCCTAGCCTGCTCCTAGCTCCTTCTCTCTCTGTCTCCATAACAGGAGTCAAAGCCAAGCTTACTTAAAAAGCTTGGTGGAAATTCCATGTATGACTTTCTAACAAGCTGTCTGACAGAGCCCCTTAATTTCCTAGGAAAGAAGGAGTCCCAGGGGCGGTTAAGTTTCTTTGTCAGGTTTAATACAAGTCAAGGTCAAGCTCTGAGATGATCAGGTATAATTTCAAAGAAAGAAGTGGTTCAAGACGACAGCTCTCTTTTGGGTAAAGCAAATCGGGAGGATTGTGTATTTTGAACATCGTAGCCTGGTCAGCCAATGTGTAAGTATCCTTATACCCCCACCCCACCCTGCAAGTGCTGTGCCAATAACTGACTAACAACACACCACCTCTCTTATCAGTTCAGGCTTAGGGGAAGACATTACACATTAAAAATAACAACACTTTGTAAACTTTCTGTTGTGTGAAGGGTTTTTTTCCCCATTTTTTTCAAGGCAACTGGCTTATATATAATCACACTGTGTGCTAGGGGATATACAACATAGCTGTGAACTACAAGGTCATCATTCTGCCAGCCATTCCAGATGCTGTCATAAACCATCCTAGATCTGCAGAGAGCTCAAATACATTTTGATTTTTTTTCTAAGCCCCCAGAATGGCATTCTAGGCCAGCTATTAAAAGATATTTCATTATTCTACCAAAACCATGAGACATAACAGTGTTACCTAATACACAGAAACAAACACAGAAAGGCGGTCAAAACGAGGAAACAAAGAAACACGTTCCAAATGAAAGAACAGAACAAACCTCCGGATAAGAATCTAAACAAAATGGAGACAAGCAATCTAGCAGATGCAGAGTTCAAAACACTGGTTATAAGGGTTCTCAATAACCTCAGTAAGAATATCAACAAAGAGATAGGAAATATAAAAATGGAGATAGAAAATACAAAAAGAACCAGTCAAAAATGAAGAATACATGAACTGAAATGAGAAATTCATTAAAGGGAATCAACAGATTAGATGAAGCAGAGGCTGAAATCATCAATGTGGAAGCTAGGTAGCAGAAAACACCCAATAAGAACAGCAAAAAGAAAAAAGAATACCCCCAAATGAGGATAGTTTAATGAGCCCCTGGACAACACGAAGTGTGCCAACCTTTATTCCCATCATAGGGATACCAGAATTAGAAGAGAGAGGGAAAGGTAAAAACCTATTTGAAAAGATAATGATGGGTAACTTCCCTAACCTGTTGAATGAAATAAGCATACAAGCTCAGGAAGCACAGGCAGTCCCAAACTTGATGAACCCAAAGAGGCCCAAACAAAGATGCAACACAACTAAAATGCCAAAGGTTAAAGATAAAGAAATAATCTTAAAAGCAACAATAGAAAGTAAGTTCCCTACAAGGGAGCTCCCTAAGACTGTCTGCTGATTTCTCAACAGAAACTCTGAAGGCCAGAAGCCACTGGCACAAAATATTCAAAGCGATAAAAACCAAAATCCTACAATTAAGATTACTTTGCCCAGCAAAGTTATCATTTCAAATTGAAGTTCAGATAAAGAGCTTTCCAAACCAAAAAAAAAAAAAAAGTAAAGAATTTACCACAATACCAAATATTTCAAGAAATGTTAAAGGGACTTCTTCAAGAAAAATAAAAAAATAAAAAATATTAATAATAAAGTGGCAATAAATACATATCTATCAATAATTACTTTAAATGTAAATGGAGCCCTGGATGATTGGCTCAGTGGTAGAGTGTCAGCCCAGCATGTAGAAGTCCTGGGTTTGATTCCCAGTCAGGGCACACAGGAGAAGCGACAATCTGCTTTTAATAATAATAATAAAATGTAAATAGATTAAATGCTCCAATCAGAAGACAAGGTAGCTGAATGGATAAGGAAGTAAGAACCATACATGTGCTGCCTACAAAGAGACTTCAGATCAAAAGACACACAGAGACTGAAAATAAAGGGATAAAAAAAATATATTTTACAAAAACAGAAATAACAACCTTCCTCCTTCTTCAACTTGAGTTTTACCTACATTCTTGCCTCCCCCCAATTCAAGCCTATGTTTACTTGCAAATATTTACCCTCACTTTGACTTGCCTGTCTTCCCCTACTCTGGCTAGTAGAATGCTACTTCAGACTCCAAGGGCCAACCAAAACAACACTCCCTTGAGAAAGCCCTCCTTGGCACCTTGATCTGTGTCTTCTCTGCCTTTTCCCAGAGCACGAAAGGACTACACAGCCCCATGTACTGGAATCTTTATTCACTTCTCTCTCTCCCCAAGGAGATAGCTCACCAGCCTGTGCCCCATTTCTTTTGTTCACTTGTTCATGCATCAATTCACCAAACGCTGTAATTTCACTAAGACTTCACACAAAGCAGGTGCATAATAAACGTCTGTTGAATAAAACAAAATAAATTGGAATGAAGAAGGGGGTAGATTGATAGGTATACAAATCCCATCTACCGTGGGTCTGTAGGAAGTGGGCAAAGAGAAGGATCGTTAACAGGCAAACAGGGAAGGCTCTCTTCCAGTTCCCCAATCTTCCCCATGGGGCTTCCACCAGCCTGCCTTCCTAGGAGTAAATCCATTTGTTACATTCACCCCCACTTCCAACTGATCACCTACCTCACACACCAGCACTCTGAAACATCCAGACGAGTCTACTCACTGGCTCCCAGAGCAGTGTGCAAATCCCTCCCCTGCTTCTCTTTTTCTCTTGTTGGAATGCCCTATCCCCTGCACTCCATTTAGTCAAGTTCGACCCATTCTTTAAGTCTCAACTCAAGTCCCATTCCCCCCCGCCAGTCCCCAGTGAACAGGCAACATCTCCCTGCTTTCTACTCACAGTGCTGTCTGTACCATACACATGGCTCCTAATCACAGAGCAATTGCCCCTCCAAACATATACCTAAATCAGGTGGTCAGCCCTGAGAAGGCAGGGGTGTGGCATAGCTCTCAAGTAACCAGGCAAAAGTGGCTGGTAAGTGTCCCCTAATTCTAGCTGTGGCCCAGCCACGTACTAGTTGTGGGACATTGGACTTGCCACAGATCTTTTGGAAAACGTTGTCCAACATCTGCCAAACTGGGTAAGAACAGTAACACCTACATCACAGTTGATTAAATATGACAGTGTTTGCAAAATGTGTTTACAAAATTAACACCAGTAGAAATGTAGTATGTCTTACACGTAAATAAACTCAGGCAGTCCAGCTTCTGTCAGTCGCCACGGCCTCTCCTTTCCTCTGTCATGCTCCCCTGACATGGAGCTTCCTTTCAAATTAAGAAATGAACATTCAAGCAGGAGATTCAACTACACTACATCAGGTCTACTTTCACTCTCACCATGAAATACCCCCAGGGGGCGGCACCCTTTTTTTGACTGACAAGCCTATTTTTTTAGGAGGCCCAATTCCTCCATGACATTTTTATCCACTCAATATGATCAGCCACTGACTGGTGAGGCTTGAACTACTCAATGATGGAAACATTGCCTGCGATTGTCTTCAAGGACAGAGGTGGGGTAAGAAAATAAATAACAGCTTCTCACTGGTGCCCACATTCACTCATTCAGGGCAAGGTGAGCAGGACAAGGGAGGTTTTCCATTTGGACGCCCCGGGATAGTCCACTGGTTTTAATATTAGTTACTGCCTTGTGCCAATAAAACACCTGATCTGAGAAAGTCAGGAACACAAGATTCTATTGTCCAATTATTCTCCCACTCATTGAACTAAAGAGTATGTGTGTGCATAGATATGTGTATAGTCCATGTAATCTATACATAGATAAGTGTGACTTATATCCAGTAAAAAGTGCATTTGTGTGCATTTCGATGTATATCTTCTCGTGTTTACTATTGTATTATTCAACTGTTTATTCATTCCTCTGTGATGTTTACTCATCAAAGGCTTCCAACGCCCTCTGTACACAACATATTTTGAGTTCCCATATCCATAACTACAGTAAGCTACTCCAGGCTGCAACAGTGTCTTACATTCCACAGTGTGCCCCGCATAACAGAACAGTCCTATGAGCGGTCTGCTAATGATTCATTTCTTAATCTTAAACTGTAACCCCAAATCCTACTCTTTTCTCTCTCTGCTTTTTATTCAGGCCTAAAGAGGCACAGTGAATCTACTCAAATTCTTATTACTTTGGGCTCAGTTAAAAGCACCCAAAATTGGCAGTCCCAGTGGCTCTGTTCCAAGCATTATTTTAGGTAAAATAAAAAGCATTGTAATTCGATGAGCAAGGAACTGATGCAGCTAAGGGGATTGTTCCCCCATGCAGACAAAGCTGTGGACCCAACAGCTCTAATAAGCAAATAAACTCTCTCAGACAATTAAGCTGCTGCTTAAGAACGCTTGTTCTGGAATTCCAAGAAGGATTCTGAAAGGTTGCAAAATTGTTGGTGATGAAGAAATAAACTACTGGCTGGAGTAAAACAGATTACTGAATTATTACTGGCCAGAAATAGACAAAAGAGAAAGAATTATACAAAACCTTTTAAGGATCTAATCTCGCCCTACTTCTATTTTTACAAATATTTTCCTGGACCACTTGCCATCATCAGGGAATAAAATAGAGAGAGAGCTATATTGTTTTCTGACTACAATGTAGAGATAATACCTTGCCTCTGGTTTTGATCAAGATGCAGACTGGAAGATCCACGCTAAATGAGAGGGGCTGAAAGTGCGTTGGTTTTTTTCTTCTAAATCTTTCGCTAAGGAAGTTACCTAGGAATCCACCAGCAAACTACAATGGGCAGACAATGAGCAAAAGAGCTAGCAGAAAGTCTCTGAGCACTAGACAAGCAAACTGACTTAAAGAGAGTAGGAAAATCACTCCACCTACATTGATGTTCCAATCTGTAAATTGGGAACATTCAAAGATGCTTGTGACATTTCAGGGTACAGTCCAGAAACCACAATTAACTTGAGAGTGCTCGGTATACGGTAATTAAATGAACAGTGGGGTTCTTATTACTTTACAGTCATGACTCATCCTTCAAAGATCTGACCTGCCGAGGACAATGATCCTATCTTTATTCTGGTGACTAATCACCATTATGACTGCCAGGAGAGGCCGGGCACACCGATTCTGTCTCTCAAAAGAAATACAGAACTAATTATTCCTCTTTTACAAATATAGGAACTAAAATAAACCTCATGCGGAGAAATCTCTAAAATCACCAAAGAAGGAAGTCGCAGAGATCCAATCTCCCTCTCCTAAAACATGTCCTCCTTCACGACTTTCTGTGAGGGTTGTGGTACCCAAACCAGTCATTCTAGATTCTCCCACTCCCTCATCCTCCATATATCCAGTAGCCACAGTCTTTTAGGTTCTTCCCTCAATATTTCTCTTGACTTCCCCCTCCTCTCCATAATTCCCACTTCTGCTCTAGTGAAGCCTGTGTGACTTCTTCCCCAGATTCTACAGTAGTGGCAAGCAGTCCCGCCTCTCACTTAACTTCCTCCCCATTGTCCCCCAAGGGCTCCCCACACTCCTTTCTGTAGACCACAAGATTCCAGAGGACTTTCGGGGATCAGGCCTGCGCCTTTCAAACTCTGCCACGTAATACTCAAACCTCTGCACATATGGCCCCTGACTCCCAGGGCCACCTTTCCAGGACCTCATCCCCATCACATTGAGGTTCCTTAAAAGAAACTGCTTCTGAGCCATTCCTCAGGTGGCTCCTTCTCTGGCCATCACTTTATTCATCTTTCAGACTTTGATGTGGGCGATGACATCCCCATGATGCTCTCCTGTCCTGGAATACAGCTGACTACTCCCTCCCTGTGCCAAGTGTAAGTTTCTCCACTATGTTTTTATCACACTGATTTTTTCACAGGTACCTTCTTCAAGTAGTACTAAACCATCCGAGGACAGACACTGTGGCTTATTTCTTTGTCCAGTGTCTGGTACAAAGCCTGACACAGAGCAGATACTCAATAAAGGCTTGAACAGATGAATGAATCCATCAATTGAAAATATCGTCAAACCTTTACTCTACCATGAACCTACTGCTATAGCAAGGGTTGGTAAGCAACAGCCTGTGGTTCTATGTGGCCCATCACCCCTCTCTGCACAGCCTGCAAGCTGAGATATTTTTCTCTTAAATAGTTAGAAAATATTACGATAATATTTCATGGAAAAGAAAAATTGTATGAAAGTAAAATTTCAGTGTTTGTAAATAAAATTCATTGAACTACAGTCATACCCATTCTTTAACGATTGTCCACGGCTGTTTTCCTGTTACAAAGGCCAAGTTGAATAGTTGCAACAGAGACTGTATGGTCCCCAAAGCCTAAATTATTTAGTATCTGGCCCTTTACTGAAGTCTACTGATGCCTGTCCTGTAGATTGAGATGTGGGCACCCTTATCATTTTGTCATTCATTCCACTATTCACTCAGTGGATATTTACTGAGTATGTGCCATGTGTCAAGGATTTTGCAAGGTTCTGGGGATAAAACTTAGAACTGAGAAAGGCACCTACATGACCAAATGCACAGCCTGGGTCAGTAGCAGAAGAAAAAAACTGATCAAATAATCTTATAAGTACCTTTGCAATTACAACTCTGATGGATGCAAAGAAACAGCACCTGGAGTAATCTCCCGTTACACACTGAGAATCGCTATGATGGTTAAAAATGGTCGCATCAGTGCCCAAACTGGGTAATGCTACAGTGACTCTCTCTTCTCCTTTCCCTCTTTTTCTGTCCTGAGACACTTTGTTCTCAACTGGGGCTCTCTTTTAGACGGATTTGGGACAGGCTTCTGCTCCCTGTGTGATACTCATTTTCTTTGTAACCCCAGCAGCTAGGCACTCTGGCACTACTGTTGAATAAATGAAAGAATTAATTAGTAGAAGAAATGTGGGCAAATTCTTTGGCCTCCCTGAGCCTCTGTTTTCTCATCAGGGAGAGGAAGGACATGATGTTCCCAAGTCCTTCCAGCTCTGCACTCTGCAGCTCCTCCTGTCCTGAGAGCTGGCCCTCGTCTGGCTTTCTGATTCCCTCATTTCCATGGACAGGAGGCAGCCTGCCTCTGCCTCTGCAGCCTGATGAGCCATCTCCTGAATGACACATGAACCCGGCCCAAGGCAATGCAGCCCACACCGATGCCGTCCACGGATCCCTGCGGACAGTGAAGAGGGAGTGCACCTCGGGGTTTCAGCCAAGGTCTGCTCAAGGTCGTTGGCATCAAGGGTGGCTGGCCAGTCTGAACGACTGAGCACATACCAGCAGAGACAAGAAATGACACTGACTTCATCAGCCGGCCCCTTAGACCTAAGAATCACGAAGGTTTCCTTTCCACACCCATTTTTAAATTGCAACTTCAGGATGGGGGGCCATGTTGAACAACGCATCAATCCCCCCTCTGTTGCCCCCGCCCCTACATACAGGTTACTGATAATTTTTTAAAGATCCTGGAACATAAGCAATTCTGAAACTCTGATTCCTGGATTACTTTGTACTTCTTTTTGATCCTGGAAGCAGTTGTTTTTCTTTGGTTTCTAGACCCATGCAAGTAGTTTCCACAAAAGGGCATATGCACCCATGGGTCATTTGTTAATTTTGCCCTGTTTGCTGGCTCTACAGCTCCCATAGCCAGATAACTGGAGTGCTCCCTGACCAACTACAAATGCTTCCGGGATTCCTGTTAGCCCTCCTTAAAATCCTTGAACTTTCCTCAGAGCAACAGAGCACCCAACTTTTCTTTCTCCTGTGTCATGCCTCTCACTCCTCTTCTAGTCTCATCTCAACTTTCTTCCATCTGAAAAATATATTTTCAACTCTGCTGGAAGTCTGGCCAAAACGTCAAAGGAAATGACAGAAATGTCATAACAGGAAAAAAAAATAGGCTTTCTCTTCCCTAAGAATGAACTGATACAAGGGATGATAACTCAGGATAAAAATATTCACTATTTTTGTTGGCCTCTTTTCCTATTTTTCGGTATCTGCTATATAGCTGAAAGCCTACCAAATGAAAAGCTCTATTATCTTCCACAGAAATGACCTTTGGGACCCACCCAGTGGTAGTCAATGGTTATATTATGCTAACAGTATATATGCTTATATTATGAAACAGTAACATGAACACAGTGCAGTCCTCATTTAAAAATTGTAGTTCTGGTTCATGTACCAGTGCCGCTTTATGGGGATACGTATAATACGAGCACACTCAAGTGTATTAATAAGGTTCCTAGCTCTGTTTAGGTTTGACACATATTTATTCAGCATCTGTGCAGTCTTTCATTTTTCAAAGCTGCAGCTTGACAGACAAAAAGGAAAGTGACAGCTCCTTCAATATTTCATTCAAATCCAAAACCAATTCAGTCCAAAAACAGAAGAAAAATATCCAACTGGGCTTGAGGAGATTGTGTAACAATGGAAGACATTCCTTCAGTTTAATGAGAGGGGTAAGGTCCTCACTCTGGAGTCCGCCTGGCACTCCTGCTTTCCTTGCCTGCCTTGGGAGTCCACCGAGACTTGGTTTTATATGGGGAGTGGTTTCAGTGCATATTTAGTCTGACAGCATATGCCTACTCTTCAGAATCCTTGCCAGTAGCCTGACATTTGCCTTTTTCCAGATTTTACACATAGTTTGGGGACCTTTTGAGGGATAGGTTACCTTCTAAGAGTAAACACTCAGGGCCTATTTCATTCGAGGTAAATTAACCAGGATTCAAGGAGAGAAAATTCAGAGAACAGCTTTCAATTCCTACTTTCTTCACTAGGTGGCAGTACTGTACAACAAATCTTTAGATCAGTAGCACAGACAAAGCAGTTGTGCTGACAAGGGGACTTCAGAGAACCTCTGAGGGCTTTGGGAAAAGGACAGACACTTGGGGCAGGTCAGAGAAAAGCCAGTGACATCTGCATTTCCCACAGGTTCCCTTGTGCCTATAATGCAGACCAGATCCTTCCTCTTCACCAGACTAGAAGCATTTTGACTGATGGGAAGCAAGCAAAGGTTATTGCCTAAAATGAATTTATTTTTTAAGTAGAAAAAGTCCTCAGACGATGTACATTTTGTTCCACATATCATAACATTTGAAAAACAAAAAGATTTCTGACCCAATTTGAAAATTCAAGTTATAGTGTTTTAAGTTTCCTAAGATATTCTCTACCATGTTAAGAATTTTTGTTCATCTTCAGTTACCTGTTTTGTGTTCTCTGCAGATGCCGTTATAGGCATTGTAATGATACTGGACCATAAAGGTGATAAGAATGAGCACAGTCTAAGATGACCATTTCCTAGAGAGGAGACACCGGAACTTCCTGTGTCTCAAGCAGAGAAATAACGCTGCAACCTATCCAGTTTCCAAAGGGCAAGTCACTGGGCCAAAAACAATTCCTCTGGGGAAATCCAGGGAGGAAGAGGAGAGGGCGCTCAGGGAGGGAGGTGGGGGCAGGAGAAGAAGGCACCACCGAACACTGAGGAGTCAACACGGCAACAACAGCCGAAGGGCGTCGGCAGCTCCCTCTACGGGGTGGTCGCCTTCCAGCTCAGGACAGCCCTCACCCTTCACTGGACAGGTGTCCCTTGTTTGTTAGCTTCCTGCACACCTAAGCACCTGTGTGTGAAGCCTGGGGTTTATACACTTGTCTTTCCCACAATTGAGGAAAGTATCTTGTTTATAGTTTAAACTCCAAGCCTAGTAGAGTAACGAACACATTACACTTGCTTTAAGGTTTCTTGAGTGAATAAATGAATGAAGATAATCATATTAATGACAATGTCCATATCTACTAGGGTTTCTTAAGTAAAGTTGAGTTAGGCAGGGGTCCCCAAACTTTTTACACAGGGGGCCAGTTCACTGTCCCTCAGACTGTTGGAGGGCCGGACTATAAAAAAAACTATGAATAAATCCCTATGCACACTGCACATATCTTATTTTAAAGTAAAAAAACAAAACGGGAACAAATACAATATTTAAAATAAAGAACAAGAAAATTTAAATCAACAAACTGACCAGTACTTCAATGGGAACTATGGGCCTGCTTTTGGCTAATGAGATGGTCAATGTGCTCCTCTCACTGACCACCAATGAAAGAGGTGCCCTTTCCGGAAGTGCGGCGGGGGCCAGATAAATGGCTTCAGGGGGCCGCCTGTGGGCCGTAGTCTGGGGACCCCTGAGTTAGGGTAAGGCGAGAGAGGGGTCCGGGAAACAAGGTGCCGCTCACGCTCAGGACACAGCCTCCAAGTTCCCTCTGTGCCACACGCCAGCTTTGTTTCCGGGCCTTATCTCATTGGGAGGGTTTCTGAGGATCTCTGTCTCTATCACATAAAAGGGCTGGTCCTGAGGAGTGAGAACCTAGAAGTAATCAGGAGCTCAGGCTCTGAGATCACAGAGACCTGAGTCCACACCCTTCCTGCGTCATTTGTGGAAGTCAGGCAGCTCATGAGATCTCTCTTGGGTCCAGGCGCTCCGTCTACCTGATAGAGCTGTTAAGAGGATTAAATGAGATGGGCATCTGAAAAGCTCAGTCTAATACCTGCTGCAGAACACATGGTAGCTGTAACCATAACGGCACAAACAAAACGTCATTTTATTACTGTTCTATTTGTAACTGATTTCAAGGGAAAGTTCACACCCAATTTATCAAAACTGTTTAGTAGGTAGTATGTGCAAAACCCTCTGAATATGCCAGATATTCAGAGGAATTTAAAAGAATGTAGTGTGTAGCTGCTAACCTACAGCAGGGTTCAGATCACAAACTGTTGTGAAGAGCGTGACAGTAACTACGTTAGACTTTGTGGTCTCTGTCTCATTGTCAGACAATGTCTAAATGAATAGGTGTGGCTGTGTTCTAATAAAACATTATTTACAAAAACAGGCCATGGGCCAGATTTGCCAATTCCTGCTCTGATCTGATTGATGAGCCAGGACATATACCTCTTACTTACAAAAATACAGCCAACATCAGGAGACCTCTCACGAGTGATTCAGATGATAATGGCTTTAAAAGAGGCAAAGTCCTAACTGGTTGAGTTTAGGTGAGTCCAGAGGACTGGTGAGCGCCTCCTGGACAGGGGAACTGTCAAAGGCACGAGATGGGTGTCTGTGTGCTCGGGGAGAAGTGGCTGCTAAGCAGTCTGGGTGCAGAAGAAGTGGGAGACAGTCACAGAAGCTGACAACAGGAGTGGAAAGGAAGGCTGGGTGAGAATATAAAGATGGAGGCTGTGAGACAGAGATTTTACACAAAGGAAGAGTTTACTTGCCCCAAATCTTGCCAGGGGAAAGTTTTGCATTCCCCCCAGGAAATAGGTGAATCCCTTTGGGAGGTGGGCTGTTAACTTTGTACTTAGCTTTAAAGGGAGGAGATAAATTTAGTGATATGTGAGCAAAGTGGCCCCACAGTAGGATTCAGTATTTATTTCAAGTAATAGGTAGGATGCCTTTCATCGGAAATGGAGCTATCCTCACTCCCTGTTGTCTGCCCTCACATTTGCAAGCAGGTCCGGTCCAGACCTGGGGCATCTCAGTGTCTCCAGGTAGGATAAATTAAAGTGGACATTTGTGAAAATAAATTATCCCGAGAGTGGAGAGGGGTCAGGCCCTAAGAGGAGGGAGCTGAGGACTCCATCCTGGGGGAGGGGGAGGTTCGGCCTCAGGCCAGGGTCACTGATTCTCAAGTGTGCCCCCACCAGCGGCATCAGCCTTCACTTGGGGACTTGGCGGCGATGCAGCCCCTCAGGTCTCAACCTAGAACTTCTGAATACGAAACTCTGGGCGTGGGGCCAGCAGCCTGTGCTTCAAGCAGCCCTCCAGGTGAGTCTGAAACATGCTAAGGTTTGAGAACCACTGAGTTATCTAAAATGTGTAATGTGCATGTTCTAACACCACTATCTTTAATCAGGAACAGAAGGTCTGACTCGCTACACCTGGGAAAGAACATAAATACTTTGTTTGTGTTTGTTTGTTTTGTTTCATTTTGTTTTTCATTTCTCAGGTGTCCAGGTCTGCTCCTGATTTAAGAACCACTGCTGTGCACTCTGGCTGCGTGTTGGAATTGCTCAGGGAACTTTAAAACATTCTGAGGCTCAGTTCTGCCTCAGTGATTCCAATGGTCTGAAGTATAGTCTGGCTGAGAGGGTGGGAAGTTTCAAAGCCCCCCAACTGATTCTAATATATTGTGCTATAGTAGTGTATTTGTGTATCTAATAAACACGTTAGCATGTATAAGAACCATATGGATAATTTATTAAACTAACTTCTGAAGAGCCTATAGGTTTGGGCCTGGGCCCAAGATTTTCATTTTTAATGAGCATATTGATGTGTTGGCCTGCATACTGCACCTTAGTGGCTTGGATCTGAAGGAATGTGCTTACTTTTCAGATACCTGAAATCTACTTTGGGTTGGTATGGTCAACCTTCTTTTCTCTGTCCTTCCTCAGAATTCCGATGCACTTAATACCGTTCCCTAAAAAGTACCCATCCACTTCAATTAACATCTTAAAGACTTCTGTCCCCCCCCCCATGGGCCACTCCTAGGAGTCAGTGGCTTGTACACAGTAGGTATTCAGTTGAATGAGTGCAGACACATCTCAGGGCTGTTCCCCAGTGTCCACTGCCTCCCTCCCTGACCCGCAGGCAGGTCAGTCCATCATGGCTCTGTGTTCAATGACAAGAATCAAGGCCTCCATTAGTGAAAATGATGGGAAGGTAAGTGTTTTCCCAGTCCTAGAGATTTAGACTGCTGGAGGAGACTGTTCCAACAACGCCCCGGATGAAGGACAGCCATTTGGAGGGGTCTGGCAACTACGAACGCCTACTGCTGAACTGGTTCCTGGATGATACTCATTTCAGGATGTTATTTCCAAGCCAGCACAGAACAGAGCTGTGCAGCTCAAGGAGGATTTAGAGTCTCTGCTTTCTACAGAGGGCATCTCATTTAAAGCATGTCCTCGACAAAGCAACATCAAGGGAACACAACTGGAAATCTCTTATGAGGGAATAATTTCTCCAGAAGCAGTGTCAGTGACAGTAGCAAGCAGATGGCAAACAGGCTCCCTGGCAAACACCTGAGCTCAGCGCACACGGTGTTGCTGGGCTATCTTCTCTCAAGAGCCCAACCACAGGGACAGACCCAAGTGCGCTCACCTCTCCCGCCACCGTCCCACAATCCACCCAGTGCTATGCCCAGAATGCATGATGACACTGAGTTTTCCCCTCAGATAGATAAATAAATAAGCTCAGGCAAAGAGTAGAGGCCGCAATATCTCCAACATCCTGTTTCAAGATGGATTAACCACAGTAATGCAGATTGTTTCTATTTCACTAGTTGTATGCAATAAATCAAGAAGCTTAGAAGAGGAGGCTGGTAAAAGAAAAAAAAAATCTTAAGGTTTTAAAAAAAAGTAGTTTGAAGGCGGGTGAGTTACAGAAATTGTATTAATTCAATTCCCCCCACCCCCAAATAGATTTATTTACTTTTCTTCAAAATATCCTTTTTTCATCTGGGAGTACCAAAGAAATTCTGAGTCTCTGCTTTCAGTCAGGAGACTGGAACACAGAGGGAGCTGCACGCAGTGTTTGAGCGGATGGAGTGAGACTCTTAGACTGAGTTTGTTTTACATGTAACTCTTAGGGCTCATTAACGTTATAGCTTGAGAGTCAGCAAAATACAGTATTGAGGAACATGGGCGCTGGGGGTAGACTGCTTGGGTCCAAACCTGCCGCTGCCACCTACTGTGTGATTCTTGGCAACTTAATGAACTGCCTTGCTCAGTTTCCCCACCAAAAAATGGGGTTTAAAGTGCCCCAATTTCATAGTATGGCTTTGAACATTATCTGGAATAATTATTAACTGTATACATATACATATACATATACATACATACATACACACACATATATGTATACATAAGGTGACCAACTTTTTTACAATGAAAAGGAGGACAAAATAAATTGAAGAAAACAATATCGTAAATAAAAGAAACATTTTATTCATTACAACAATAATATACTATAATATGATAAATGCATAATAAAACATTTGTAATATTTTATATTGTAATTATGCTTACATGCCTATTAACTTTTAATAATAATTGTAAGAAAAAAGTACTCATTTAGATACAAATACATCACATCACACGCAATGGATTGACTCTGCATCAATCAAATCTGGACATTTACAGATAAGTCTTCCAATATCAAAAAGGAGGACATGTAGGAGGACACTTTTCGAGGGAGGACAGAACTTACAAAAGAAAGACTGTCTTCCCTAAAGGAGGACGACTGGTCATCTTACTATACATATGTATACATACACGATATGTACTACATACACGATAGCGTGTACTATGAACACATACAATGCTACTCTGGTTATAAAAGACTTTCTTCTCTTTTAAAGTGTTCTCTCTCTCTCTCTCTTTCTTTCTCCCCGCTCCCTACACCAAAAGACATCTGGTCTGCAAAAAAAGAAAAAGGCCACACTTTAAAGAAACTTTAATTGTTATTTGAAATACAACTACTGACTCTAGGAAAGAGTTTACTCAGGGGCTTTAGAGAATCTAGATGTCCAGACGCCTGAGGTTATGGAGCCGGTGAACTCGGGGCTCTCAAAGGCCCTTCCTTCCAGATCTTGGCACTGGGACCAGGAGCCAGCTTGAGGGGAGAAATTGGGGAGTTCATGGTTGTAGCAGTTGAGGCAAGTCATCAGATGAAAAGCAGACCGACCCCACCTCTGCCAAGCACGAACTGCCATTTGAGTTTGAGCCATTTTGTTCCCCTTCTATCCCTCCTACTTAATCTCACACTAATCCAGAAAATTCCAGGACAGTCCTGTAGGGGGCACCAGAGGACTTTCCTTTCAAAACCCAAAACTCATTTCAGCAGCAGTTAAGAGAGTTCTGGAGATGAAACTGGCACTGGAGACAGGCCCATGGCTTCTTTTGTGCCTCCCACTCCCCCCTTTGTCTACAGAGGGCTTCAGTAATTTAATTTGGGTAGGGTGATGAGAGTCTCATTGTGATGATGTACTAATGATTTTCCCACATCCGCTTAAAAAAGTTATTTGCTTCTTTTAGATATAGACATGTTACCATTGGTCCATTTAATAAAAATCACTTCAGTAAACATTTGGTAAATTACCAGTGTTTGAAGACTGTCCTAGATGTACAGAAAGTAAAAATACATGGTGCATGCTATCACAAGACTCATGTCCAGGGCAGCGTGGGCCCGGAGACCTTTCTGTGCTCATGAAGATGTTCTTTATCCGTGCCGCCTGACAACACAGACACTGGCCACATGGTGTTATTAAGCTCTTGAAATGTGGCTAGTATGACTGAGAACCTGAGTTTTTATTTAATTTTGTTAATTCTACATTTAAATAGCTAAATGTGGCTAGCGGCTATCATACGGGACGGCACAGTCCAGAGGGAAAACATGGTCAGTCCCAGAGCAGAAGCGCTGGCATCACCGGTGATACAGAACCTACAGAGATGCAGAACTCTGTGCCCAGGCACACCACCTGCATCAGAGAGCGCGTCCTCACAAGACCTCCCGTGCTTCCTGGCACATCGGAGTTTAGAAAGCACTCTTCTAGGGGGAATTTATTAACTCAACGTTCACAGTTAGCAGATATACACAAGTGGGTCTCATACTTACTGCACTTTAAATGCAACTGGTCTCAGCATTAAAAAGGCTGAGTCTGGGTGAGCCCCCCCAACCCAGAGACTTCGATTGGATTCTTTGGAGGTTTGGCCTCAATATCATGAGTTTTTAAAACTCTCTGAAGGAATCTGGACAGACAAATTTGAACCATCCCAGAACTGCGTTGGACAGTGGTTCTCAAAATTGGGTGACCATCAGAATCACCAGGAGGGTTGCAAAAACACAGATTGCTGGGTCAAACTCAGAGCGTTCCTGACTCACTGGGCCTGCGCTGGGTTCTCAAAGTCTGCATTTCTAATAAGTTGTCAGGTGCTGCTGGCCCGGCAACCACACTCTGCGAACCACTGGCCTAATAATTTTAAAAGCATGGGCTCCAGAGTCAGATTGACCTGGGCTGAGTCCTGGCTCCACTTACTACCTGGGGAAGTCACCTAACCCCCAAACCTCAGTTCTCTATATTGTAAAGTCAATCTAAAAGTACTTACTCATTGCGTTGCTGTGCTTATTAAATGAGATAATGCCTATGAGATGCTGAGCCCAGAGTCTGCTCTTAATTAGCAATCAGTAACTGTTCATTATTATCTTAATATAAGAAGACTCAATCAATCATTCAACAAGCACAAAAAAAAATCATGGGCCAGAAAAAAATCAAGGCACCAGGGACATATCATAAAAACAAGTCAGTCATGGCCCATGCCACACTGCTGTCGCTGGGCCTGCATCCGAACTGATAGTATAAAAAAGACTGATTATCCTGCTCTTATAAAACTAACTATAAAAGCAAAGAAAACAAAGGCCAGGGAGAAATTCATTCCCCCTGGGAGGACGGGAAGGCTGCACACAGGAGGTGCAGGTAGGGCTGTGCCGCAGTGGAGAAGGGAGTGTAACCAGGGAGGTGGGGCAGAAACTCGCTCCCGACTCAGCACAAGGCACGGGCACAGCCTGACACAGGTGGGGCGGAAGTCTAAGGGGAAGGGGAGGCTGGAGTCAGGTCTGTGTGTCTGAGGCTACCCAGAAGGAGCTGCCTCCACTCTCTGTTTTGGTTTTTAAATCTCAATGCACTGAAAATAACTGGTGTCAAAAAACAGGATCCAGTCAAGGCTTTTAGTCCTCATTATTCTTACCAAGTGCCGAGGCTGGTCAAGGTCAGGTCTGGATATTAACCTCACTTCACCTGGTGTAGGGTTCTTTAAGCATGAGGTAAAGGTGCAGAGGGCCCTGAATGCCCACTTGAGCTTTTGAACTCTATATGCTGTGCAGAGCCACTGGCAGGCTGAGCAGGCATGAGTCTGACACTGGACTTCCTGGCTCTACGGCTTCAGGCAAGTTACTCAATCCCTCTGAAGCTCAGTCTCTCCTTTGGCAATATGGGAATAATAATACCCCTGTTGTAGGTAGAATAATGCCCTCCACCAAAGTGTTCATGTTCATCCTTAGACCCTGTGAATATAGTAACTTACATGGCAGATCAATTAAGGTTGCTTATCAGCTGACCTTAAAATGGGGAGGTTATCCTGAATTATCCAGGTGAGATCCCAATGTAATCACAAGGGTCCTTAGAAGTAGAGGGAGGCAGAAAAGAGTGTCAGAAGAGATTTAATGACAGAGAGCAAGATCAGAGAGATGCCACGTGAGGACTCAGCCCACCATGCTGGCTTTGAAGATGGAGAAAGGGGCCATGAGCCAAGGGACGTGGATGGCCTCTGGAAGCTGGAAGAGGCAAGGATATGGGATCTTCCATATCCAGAAAGCAACAGAAAGAAACAACCCTGAAGACATGTTCATCTTAGCCCAGAAAGACCTGTTAACCTCCAACCTACAGAATCGTAAGATAAAACATGTGTGTGTTTTAAGACCCTACACTTATGGCAATTTGTTACTGCAGCAAGAAGAAACTAATACATCCACCTTGCAGGGTTGTGAGGCTGATGCCTGGCACATGAAAGGAACACTTTCTTAATCTAGGATGGAAGTGTCATCCATGGGCTCTTACTGTCCTCCCCGCGTGGACATTTGTGCTGTTTCTCACAGTGCTGGGCTCACCCATGGCCACGGCAGCAGCGGGGCAAGGCCCCTCCCGGAGGCCTCCTGCAGTCTCTCCCCAGCAGAGCCTTCTCCCCTGAACCCCCACAGCCCCTGCATTCTCTCCCCAGCAGGGCCTTCTCCCCTGAACCCCCACAGCCCCTGCATTCTCTCCCCAGCAGGGCCTTCTCCCCTGAACCCCCACAGCCCCTGCATGTCTCCCAGAGCAGGGCCTTCTCCCCTGAACCCCCACAGCCCCTGCATTCTCCCCCAGAGCAGGGCCTTCTCTGCTGAACCCCCACAGCCCCTGCATTCTCTCCCAGAGCAGGGCCTTCTCCCCTGAACCCCCACAGCCCCTTCTCCCCTGAACCCCCACAGCCCCTGCATTCTCTCCCCAGCAGGGCCTTCTCCCCTGAACCCCCACAGCCCCTGCATTCTCTCCCCAGCAGGGCCTTCTCCCCTGAACCCCCACAGCCCCTGCATGTCTCCCCCAGAGCAGGGCCTTCTCCCCTGAACCCCCACAGCCCCTGCATCCTCTCCCAGAGCAGGGCCTTCTCTGCTGAACCCCCACAGCCCCTGCATGTCTCTCCCAGAGCAGGGCCTTCTCCCCTGAACCCCCACAGCCCCTGCATGTCTCTCCCAGAGCAGGGCCTTCTCCCCTGAACCCCCACAGCCCCTGCATTCTCCCCCAGAGCAGGGCCTTCTCTGCTGAACCCCCACAGCCCCTGCATTCTCTCCCAGAGCAGGGCCTTCTCCCCTGAACCCCCACAGCCCCTTCTCCCCTGAACCCCCACAGCCCCTTCTCCCCTGAACCCCCACAGCCCCTGCATTCTCTCCCCAGCAGAGCCTTCTCCCCTGAACCCCCACAGCCCCTGCATTCTCTCCCCAGCAGGGCCTTCTCCCCTGAACCCCCACAGCCCCTGCATTCTCTCCCCAGCAGGGCCTTCTCCCCTGAACCCCCACAGCCCCTGCATGTCTCCCCCAGAGCAGGGCCTTCTCCCCTGAACCCCCACAGCCCCTGCATCCTCTCCCCAGCAGGGCCTTCTCCCCTGAACCCCCACAGCCCCTGCATGTCTCCCCCAGAGCAGGGCCTTCTCCCCTGAACCCCCACAGCCCCTTCTCTGCTGAACCCCCACAGCCCCTGCATGTCTCCCCCAGAGCAGGGCCTTCTCCCCTGAACCCCCACAGCCCCTGCATGTCTCCCCCAGAGCAGGGCCTTCTCTGCTGAACCCCCACAGCCCCTTCTCTGCTGAACCCCCACAGCCCCTGCATGTCTCCCCCAGAGCAGGGCCTTCTCCCCTGAACCCCCACAGCCCCTTCTCCCCTGAACCCCCACAGCCCCTTCTCCCCTGAACCCCCCCAGCCCCTGCATTCTCTCCCCAGCAGAGCCTTCTCCCCTGAACCCCCACAGCCCCTGCATTCTCTCCCCAGCAGGGCCTTCTCTGCTGAACCCCCACAGCCCCTGCATTCTCTCCCCAGCAGGGCCTTCTCCCCTGAACCCCCACAGCCCCTGCATTCTCTCCCAGAGCGGGGCCTTCTCCCCTGAACCCCCACAGCCCCTGCATCCTCTCCCAGAGCAGGGCCTTCTCCCCTGAACCCCCACAGCCCCTGCATTCTCTCCCAGAGCGGGGCCTTCTCCCCTGAACCCCCACAGCCCCTGCATCCTCTCCCAGAGCAGGGCCTTCTCCCCTGAACCCCCACAGCCCCTGCATTCTCTCCCAGAGCGGGGCCTTCTCCCCTGAACCCCCACAGCCCCTGCATGTCTCCCAGAGCAGGGCCTTCTCCCCTGAACCCCCACAGCCCCTGCATGTCTCCCCCAGAGCAGGGCCTTCTCCCCTGAACCCCCACAGCCCCTGCATTCTCTCCCCAGCAGGGCCTTCTCCCCTGAACCCCCACAGCCCCTTCTCCGCTGAACCCCCACAGCCCCTTCTCCCCTGAACCCCCACAGCCCCTTCTCCGCTGAACCCCCACAGCCCCTGCATTCTCTCCCAGAGCAGGGCCTTCTCCCCTGAACCCCCACAGCCCCTTCTCCCCTGAACCCCCACAGCCCCTTCTCCCCTGAACCCCCACAGCCCCTTCTCCCCTGAACCCCCACAGCCCTTCTCCCCTGAACCCCCACAGCCCCTTCTCCGCTGAACCCCCACAGCCCCTTCTCCACTGAACCCCCACAGCCCCTTCTCCACTGAACCCCCACAGCCCCTGCATTCTCTCCCAGAGCAGGGCCTTCTCCGCTGAACCCCCACAGCCCCTGCATGTCTCCCCCAGAGCAGGGCCTTCTCCGCTGAACCCCCACAGCCCCTGCATGTCTGTACCTGGCAATTTGGACTTAATTACATAGCGGGTAGTGTCACCTGCTGCTGCTCCATGTGTGTTTATTTTGATTCCAAAACTAGACTGAAACCTTGGTCTCAAACAGAAACTATGTTTTGTTCTTTTGTTGTTGTTGTTTTTAAGAACCTGTACTTTTTTTTTACAAGCCTGTTTTTATCACCTTTTGACACAAAGAAGGACTGCCCAGGCATATTTATAAGCCGATAGCCTTAATCATTTTAATTGCCCTGCAGTTAGACATTAACTCATTTTTTTTTTAGCAGCTTTCTATTTTCTAGCAGAGTCTGCTAACGTCCAAGGCCAGCTCTAACATGAGCTAGAGAACCAGGTTTACAGGTTCTCACCCCGGTTCCATGACTGGGGCTCCTTACCAGTCCCTGTTGCCATCAGCCGGAGAAGGGGGCCAGAAGCTGCTGAGCACAGTCAAGGCCGGCACGGCCCGTGTGCTCCTCCCTCCCATCAGCCGGAGAAGGGGGCCAGAAGCTGCTGAGCACAGTCAAGGCTGGACCCGGCCCGTGTGCTCCTCCCTCCCATCAGCCGGAGAAGGGGGCCAAGCTGCTGAGCACAGTCAAGGCCGGCACGGCCCCGTGTGCTCCTCCCTCCCATCAGCCGGAGAAGGGGGCCAGAAGCTGCTGAGCACAGTCAAGGCCGGCACGGCCCGTGTGCTCCTCCCTCCCATCAGCCGGAGAAGGGGGCCAGAAGCTGCTGAGCACAGTCAAGGCCCGTGTGCTCCTCCCTCCCATCAGCTGGAGAAGGGGGCCAGAAGCTGCTGAGCACAGTCAAGGCCCGTGTGCTCCTCCCTCCCACACTGCACACACAGCAGGTGTCAGGAGAAACAGGTCTGGTGACTGACCAGTGAGTACATTGTCATTCCCTCCCAACTTCCTTCTCCTAACCACACGAGATGAACCGTAACAGAAACACAGAAACACTCCATGGAGCCACAGCCCCTGCCCTGCCTTGGGGATCCAGTTCCCAAAAGAACGAGACACACAGACAAAAGTGTTCTCCCCAGAGCATGTTATTCAAGTCTCAAAATTAGATACTCCTCTCATTTCAAGGTACATTTATTTTAGGGAGAGAGGATAGAAATTTTGTGAGAGAAACAAAAATGAATAATCAGCTGGTGCACAGGAACAGGAATTAAAATAAGCAACAACCTGCCGATGTGGCTGACCTCACGTCCCTTCACCTTGTTTTTGGTTCCATTCTGGGTAGTTTTCTTCCCGATGCTTCCAAGTGTGAGAGGAGGTCGGAAAGAGAGGCCAGAACAGCAGCGGAGCTAGTCCTCGTGCCTGGTCCTTGACTCACGTTCCTCACTGAGTTCCCACTTCCGGCTTCTGCAGTGAGTGCTAGTCCTACCCTGATCATACCAGTGAGGAAACTGAGTCTAAGATGTAAGACTGACCAGGTGGTAGCCTGGCCAGGTGGTTGCTCAGCAGACAGAGCATCGGACTAGGCTGTGGAGGACCCAGGTTCAAAACCTCAAGGTCGCTGATTTGAGCAATGGGTCACTAGGTCTGCTGTAGCCCACTGGACAAAGCACATATGAGAAAGCAATCAGTGAACAACTAAGCAGCCACAACGAAGACTTGATGCAGTCATCTTTCTCCCCTCCTGTCTGTCCCTATCTGTCCCTCTCTTTGTCTCTCTCTGTCTCTGTCACAAACAAAACAAAACAAAATGATGTAAGACAGGTAAACGACAATGCTCCCAGTGACCCAGCAGCAAGGGTCTGTACTAAGACGTACACTTAGGAGTGAAGCCCAGAGCGTGGCTATGGTCCACTTTGCTCCACTGGCTTAGGGCATGTGGCACCCCCAGTCTATCTCAGGGGACGCAGATATGATCCTCAGGTGGCTAAGGCACCCCGGGACTCAGGACCCACCTATGCTTCTCTGGTCCCCACAGCAGCTCTAGAAACCAGACGTGGGAAAGGAGAAGTGAGAAGACATAAGTGTGTGTGTTCTTAAATCATATCTCTTCCCTGAGTGCCTGCTGGCCGGCAGGGAAGCCCTGGGGGAAGGGGCGGAGGTGGGGGTGCCAGTATAAAGCAGCTAAGTCAGCTCAGCCATCCTCAACCCAGCCCTCAAACCCCACATCCTCCAGGGGGAGGACAGAGGGAGGAGAGTGCGGCCTGAGTGTGGACATCAAATCAGAGCAAACCTGGGACAAACCACCCCTTCCTCCCCCCCAGGCAATGTGACCTTGGGCAAGATAGTTAAGCTCTCTGAGCCTCAGTTTCCTGATCTGCAAAATGGGGACAATAATTCCTCGCTCATAGGTTTACTGAGGACTAAGTTCATGTATGTAAGGGGCTTTCCAGAATGCCCAGAACATAGCAGAATCAGAATAAATATTAGCTGTTATTAAGAATATAGTAGCAAATGTGCTAATTAATATGCATAAAAGCAAGCAAATACCATATTATCAACAAGAAATCAAACGTGGTGTGGGTTGTGCTGTGGGAAAGGTAAGGGCGGGTCATGGGCCCTGGTCTTCACTGTTTCTATCCCCCAGAATGCCAGGGCTCCAGAGTGTGCAGAAGAGCCAAGGGAGACCTCACTTTCCTGCGCCTTACCCCTGGTCTTCACTGTTTCTATCCCCCAGAATGCCAGGGCTCCAGAGTGTGCAGAAGAGCCAAGGGAGACCTCACTTTCCTGCACCTTACCCCTGGTCTTCACTGTTTCTATCCCCCAGAATGCCAGGGCTCCAGAGTGTGCAGAAGAGCCAAGGGAGACCTCACTTTCCTGCACCTTACCCCTGGTCTTCACTGTTTCTATCCCCCAGAATGCCAGGGCTCCAGAGTGTGCAGAAGAGCCAAGGGAGACCTCACTTTCCTGCGCCTTACCCCTGGTCTTCACTGTTTCTATCCCCCAGAATGCCAGGGCTCCAGAGTGTGCAGAAGAGCCAAGGGAGACCTCACTTTCCTGCGCCTTACCCCTGGTCTTCACTGTTTCTATCCCCCAGAATGCCAGGGCTCCAGAGTGTGCAGAAGAGCCAAGGGAGACCTCACTCTCCTGCACCTTATCCCCAAACCTCAGCCAGTAAAGGTGACACCTTTTCATTTCCCAAGAGGAGGGCAGCACTTCCCAAAATGCCCCCGCTTAATGAGATTATTCCTTCTACTTTACATGCCATACCTCATGGGAATGTTCGTTTTATCTCTGGCAGGTCATTGGTACTATAATTGTTTCACGATGTAATAACTCACGTGTTAAATGAGATACAGAACCTCCTTGAAATATTATTACACTGAAGTCCCTCCTACAGCAAGCAGACCAGTTCTGAATCTCACCCAAGGGGCTTAGTTACCGAAGAACAAAAAGTGTCATTAATGAAGCTTTCTTGTACAAGAGAAGAAAGGTTAGTTGTTGTGTTTATTATTATTGTTAATATTTCAGAGCCCAAAAGGTCATTCATTGATCTTTGTGTTCAGTGTTAGTAGCATTTATACTTCTTAACATAGTATATATGTATTTATTAGGTTCATATTTTCTTGTTCTTTCCCTACTCTACTATGTCAATGGTAGGATGCTATTTTATTGACTGTTGTTTCCTAATCATTTGGAAAAGTGCCTGACACATAGTAGGCACTTAATAAATATTGTTCAATTAATGAACAAATTGAAGCACATTTCAGAATACTTTTGAAGAGCAACCACAATTGAATCAAAATGATCTTATTTTCTTCTCTTTCCTTTTTTTCCTCCCCTTTTTCTGTTTGCTCTGACAGATTTTCACTAGATCATAACTAAACTATCCACAAAAAGGCATGGGTTCTTAAAGCACCCAAGCTCTACTGACACTAAGATGCTCCAGGGCACTTCCGCTCACAAGGAGACGGCTCCACAGCCTCACCTGGGCGAGGCCTGCAGAGGTATGAAGGGCTCTCCTCAGTCATCTAGGACCACAAGGGACAGAGTAGAATGGCCCCTCACATAAAATTCAAATTCATGAAGCATGAGGGCTGGAAGGTAATTCAGTCCAAAGCTCCCATTTTCAGATGTGAGAACCGAGGGTCCAGAAAAGGAAAGTGGTTGCCGAGTTACTAGAACACAGCCAGAAAGAGAGGGCACGTTCCTTTTCTTCTCTCCATCTTTCTTCCTTTCCTCCCTTCTTCCCAATCTTCCTCCCTCCCTCCCTTACCCTTCCTCTCTCTTCTTTCTCTCCTGTCCTTCATTCCTTGTCTCTTTGTTTAAGCATGTGCATGCCTCTGTGTGTGTGAACTCTTTGCAACGAGATGGTTTAAAAAGAGCCCTGGTTAGCAGCCCATATATAATTTTGACTTGGAAATGTGGGTGATTTAATTTCACTAACTTCCCAAACCTCCCAACTTAGGTCCCAAACTTCCCATTAATAATACAAGCATCTTAGAGACCTTCTGAGCTAAAAGAAACTTAGAGATCACCTAGCCCAAACTTTAAAGATGAAAAACAACAGCCTGAGTGATGAAAAGTGAGCCCCTGGGTCACAGAGCCAGTTAACAGCTAAGCTGAGTTACCCGGGACCCTCAGCCGCAGAGCACAGTTTGTTCACACTGAAGACACTTCTCAGATTGTGTGCAGCTCTAGTGGTCTCATCAGGCTGGCTAGAAAACCCAGTCCAAGCAAGCACGTCTCAAATCAAGGATGAAAACTCTTCCATGGAGCAAATGAATACAATCTTAATGAGAAAACTATTAGAAAATAGAATCCTTACAGGACACACACACACACACACACACACACACACACGTGCATATGTGATTATTACATCTACTATATATAAAAGATGCTTAGTTTTTAAATATGTGATACTATGTATATAATAAATACACAGTGTTAGCAGGAACATAATAACATAGTGCTAGTAAAAGCAAATCTTGACACAACATTTTTGAGACGTTATCCATCAACATCTATACAAACTAAAATACACATATTCTTTGATCCAGCAAGTTCACTGCCAGGAACCTGGAACTGTTTACAGAAATAGAATTGTACAAATATGTGAGTGAGTATGTTTATTAGACCACTGTTTATAGTAGAAAAAGAAAACAATCGGGTGGTCCATCATTAGGATTATATCTGAATAAACTGTGGTACAATGATTTATGGAATTCTGTGCTAACGGGATCTTCATTATTAGTTAATAAGAAAACCAAACTACAGTACAATGTGATTGATACAATTAATTTGTACAAAGCCCATCACCTCTAGAACGCTATTACATGTGAACAATCGGTGCTTTCTGCGGTGGAATGAGCACGCAGGGAAGTTGGGGAGCCCACTGACCCTGAGCTTCGCAGAGAGCAGGCGGTGGCTGACGCAGGGAAGAGATGATTTATAGGTTCTCTCTATACATCTTTGAATGTTTATACTGACTATAATATATATGTTATGTTGGGAAAAATCAGGTTAAGGCAAAAAAATTCAGAAAATAAAGACATATAGACCCCATAAATAGTCCTCCAAGTCCTGTTTCAGCCCCCTCTTCCCCTGCGGACCCAGCAGCAGAAACGTTCTGAGAAAACTGTTCAGCGTGGCAAAGAGAACGTTGAAGCTGTTTCTCTGAGCTGTGTCAGCATCGCCCTCTGCACTAGTGAACTTGCCCACCAAACTGTCCTCATCCAGACACGGGAAGGGACATTCTGAGCAGAGGCAGGACGTGAGATGTCAACGCAGAGGCAGCACAAGTTCTGCCGTTACCCCAGGAAGGCAGGCAGTCTTCTGCAAGATGCTTTACCTGGGTCTGCCCCACAAAGGGACCCTTAACTATAAATAAGCTGTGCAGGACCCCTCTTCATAAAACTAAGAAGCATCTGGAAGCTTACTTTAGCAGGTAGGCCTCTCGGCCACCTAGACCAGCTATTTGGAAAGTTGGCCTTGTCCCCATGGGTTTATTTGTCCAGCACGGACTCCAAGTTGAATGAGAGTGATAGCTGTGAATGTAGAGGTCCTGGTGTGACAGCGATGACCAGTAGGCTTCCGTGATGATAAAACTGCGTTACCAGATGCGCTAACTGTGCAAGTCCCTGTGGTCTACTGCTCCAAAGAGAACTGTCACCATCAACTTTTAAAACTACAAGAGTTGTTCACATTAATATACGAAACTCGCTTTCTGTGGAAACAGCAGGCCCTCTGAACCACCCTAGATTCTGCATTTCAGCCATGGCTCAGTGACCCGTAAAAAGAAAGGAAGAGAGACTGACTTACCAAGCCAACTTCTGTTTAAGTACACAGACACGAACACTGGGGGGACCGTGAAGAAGTCGACCACAGAGTTCACTTCCAGCCAGAACCACAGCTTATCGTTGGCTGCAATAAACTGGAGGAGAGAAAACAGGAGAGAAGTGAGAGGCACCTCGCCAGCATTCAAATAGACTCTTGCCAAAGGTTCTGTCTGGGCTTTTCATGGGGGTCTGGAGTATAATGGTATATTCTTCTCATATTTACACCAATTACATGCTATTTTTGTCTTAGAATTCAGATAGCCTTTTCTAAAGAACTAGTGTAGGCCACGTTGGCCTTGGAGAAAGCTTAGGCAGTATTTTTTCTGTGGTTTTCAACTGCCTCCGAGGGAAGGCTGAGCGATCTCACCTTCATTACATTCTCTCATGTAAATATGACTTTAAATAAAGCATGTATGGATGCATACATTCACAAACACATACATGTGCACACACACTCACACACCTCTGTCATTTACCTCTGCACAGCGCCTATCATAAATAGGGTGTAGTACAGTACTACCAAGCCCCAAATTCCACTATCCTACCCCGATTCCAGCTAAGTGAGCACTGATAAACACATCTGAGGATAAAAAGCATTTTTTTTGGTTCTAGGTAAGAGAACAATGCCCTCCTGTTTGAACAGAGGGAAGAGAAACAGTTGGCCAGTGGAGGCATACTGGTTATTTCCATCCCCATTTCTCTCCCTGTGAACAATTAACATGAGCTTCAGAAAACGCTGCGCTAGGGCTAGGGCTCTGGCTCCCTCACAGGCTGAACATCAGAGCACAGGCTTGTTGTCCACCCAGGAACGCTGGGCTCTGGCTCCCTCACAGGCTGAACATCAGAGCACAGGCTTGTTGTCCACCCAGGAACACTGGGCTCTGGCTCCCTCACAGGCTGAACAGCAGAGCACAGGCTTGTTGTCCACCCAGGAACACTAGGGCTCTGGCTCTCGCACAGGCTGAACAGCAGAGCACAGGCTTGTTGTCCACCCAGGAACGCTGGGCTCTGTCTGCCCGGAGAGCAGCGCTGCCAGAGGGTGGCCCTTGGGGACAAGATTGCATGCCGCATTGTGACAGTAGGTAGCATTGCTCCAACTTACCCGCAAGCCAAAGTAGAGAAGGAAGAACACGTTGAAAGCCATGTCGATCTGTAATGTGAAATCTTTGTAGAAATTCTGGCAGGATTCTATTGGGCTATTAGACAGGAAGAAGAAAAAGCAAGGGGTAAATGAAAAGCATCACCAAGTCTCCCACGTGCTGTGTGGTGGTGGTGCTCGGGTCGAGGACACAGTGAACGTTCAGAAAATAAGACATTTGGTCTTTCTCCCCCGTGATAATCAAGCAAGCATTACCAAGGGCTCTTTCCATTCAACCATTCAGTCTTTTGTTCTTTCACTGGTTCTTGTAAATCCATATGTATCTACATATACAGGGTGGGGCAAAGAGGTTTACAGTTGTGAGTATACAAAATACAGAGTTTATTTCTGTTTTATTATTAATCATTGTATTACTTTCCATACAAACAACTGGAAACTTACTTTTGCCCCACCTTGTATATATTATTTTTGTTATCATTCAACGGTTGAGCTAAAAATATAAAGACAATCATGCAGATACCCTGAAGGAAGGACAAGCAAAAGACACTACCAAATTCCTTAACTTCACATTAACCCTTAAAGAACTGACTTCCTTCTTTTAGCGGACACATCCCAAAGCTAAAAACAGTCCATCATACCCTCCAGCACATCGGAAGTGGAGCCCATTTTCCATTAAACACAGTGGCTGTGTTTTGAACCTTTTTAAGCCCATCAGTTGATTGATAATAAAGGACCAGGAGCATCTCAGGAAAGCTGGGAGGAGAGGATCCTGGTTGGTGTTCTGGCTACACTGAGCATGGACTTCTCGTGCAGCTTTCCGAATCGGGAAAGAAGCATTGCCCAATTGGTAAAATCCAAGACCATTCAACCGAAACATTGAAGCAGTCCTCTAAGGGTTAATTTTGTTTCTGGTTTTTGGCATGCAGGTGAATTGACCTCGTGTGCCAAGGGGCAGCCAATGCAAACCCCCAGCACACTCTGGTCTCTCTCAGAGGAGGCAGTTCTGAAGGGTACGACTATACAAACTGGTACATGGCTTCCATGCACTTTCACGTGACGAGTCCCAAGTGGGAAGCAGGAAAGCCCCACAAGTATCTCAAAGCTATGAATGAAAATCTTAGTATCCCGTTATCAGTAAGCAAATGGTAACACTCAGGCCAGGAACCTAAAGAAGGTGAGGTGAGGTGAGGGCAAGAGAGGTATGGGAAGAAGTAAAATACTTCCCCAGATGGAAAGCAGTGTGGACCTCCAGCCAGGAGAAGGCACCCTTGAGAAGTACAGAACGGAGGATTTCCGAGGATTGCCACTTTGGAAATCACTGGGTGTGATACCAGTTAGTATAGTTGTACAGCTGTGAGGACAGTGCTTAGTTGTTCAACAGGCAGGAATCTGTGCAGTACAGAATGCAGGGCCCACTCAGAGCCATGAGGTTAGCCTGTGGACCCCCTAATCATATTACATGCACTGGATTTACCCATTCTTCATCTCTAGTACAAGGCAAACATGCCCTTTGTCGCTTCCCAAACCACAGATATGAGAAAAAGCCTCCAGAAAAGCATTAAGAGTAATCTACATTTGCATTTACAACTAAGCAGACTGAACAAAAACCAAACAGTGAAAAAACAGTTGTTTGATTAAAGAAATGGCAACTGCTAGGTTTTCACTATGGTGGGAAGTTGAGGGAAAGACAGCATGAATTTGCTTAGGCCATTGCTGCAAGGAGACAGGAGCAAGAGCTAAACATCACAGCTTAGCACTGCCCTTTGCCCTGCACAGGTATTAACCTAAAAGAAAAGAGGGAACTCCAGACTTAGAGTCACTAAGTGACACTTCTGCACTTCCCAAGCCATGATGGGATTTTGTTTTATTTCAAGAACAAGACCACAAGGTTTAAAGGTGCCAGAGTTCTTAGCAACTTCAGCTGCAGTGAAAAAAAGTACATGAACTAGGTTAACCAGAAATCCACTACAGATCCTAAGGGATGCAAAGACCATGCGCGAGCACGCATGTGTGTGTGTGTGTGTGTGTGTGTGTGTGTGTGAGAGAGAGAGAGAGAGAGAGAGAGACTGAGGACTGTGAGCTCTGCTAGTAAATATTACACTCGTCCATGTATGCCAGCAGTGACTTAGCTCTGCATTATAAATTCATGTTCATCAAGATTTAGGTATATTCAGTCCAGGAACAGGGAGAAAACCTTGGTTCCACAGTCTGTTATGAAAAACCCACTATCACTTCACCAAGACCAAAGGGTAACCTGACAATAGTTACTGGTGGAGTTCCTGCTGGCATACTTGGGGGGCCTATAAGTTCCCTAGCTCCTATAAATTCCATAGCCTCTGTGGTTAAATTGGTAGTTACCTTGAAATACATCTTATAGGGAAAGTATTTGCTAGGCTATGGACGAGGACAGAATAGTGTGGAAAGAGATGTCCACTCAATGCCATTGAGGATGTTTTGGTTCAACATAAATGGAAGCAGATGTTCAAAAAGTATAAAGAATCAGGCTGTAGCCGCTTTCTATGCATGCCTTCCCTGTCATTTCTGCTGCCCTCCTAGGCTGCCCATTCCCAACAGCAACAATGAACAGGCTAAAGGACACGGAGTTGGAGTACATACCTCAGCAGCGCCCTGATTTAAAGAGCAATGTTGAAACGATCATAGGCCTTTCTTTCTATCATATTTAGAGCTGATTTAATCATTATTCTGTATCACTCCTTGAGTCCTAAATTTGAGCTGAAATAACAAAGGGAGTGAACTATGCTGCTGGTGCTGCTGGCTCTTCCTCTGGTGGGGGCTCACCAACACTATGAGCACGCACTGCTGAGATGGAGGAGGGGAGGGAAGCAGAAAGACGGCTCGTCCCTGGCATCCAGATAGGACCAGAATAATTGGGAAGTCTGTTTGCCATCGCTTTTAGCTCTCTAACTTGTCATGAGAGCCCAAGGAGCAATGTCCTGCTAACTTTCTCAAGTGGGCGCAGAACTGCTTATCAGGACCCCCTGAGAGAAATGCTCCTAGCCGTCAGTCCATGGACTCACACCATCTGAGGACACCATGTGGAGATCCTACATCCCCATCCTCTCATTCCCCAAAGGGAAACAACACATGGAGAGGCTCACTGATTTTATGAAAAGAAAATACATAATTCAACCAACAAAACGGCTGGCCAGATCAGGCAGGATTTATTTTCCTCCCAAAGAGACTTTATGCTAATGGTTAATGCTCATTGTACAGGATGGGAAAATGAAACACAAACTCTTCTTCCTTCTTGGGTAAATTAGGAGAGTTCCCTATTTATTGACTCAGAAATTTCAAGAGCTAAAAAGAAAATCACTTTTTTTTTAAACTATAATGGAAAGTGATTCTGACTTACACACTTATATTAAAATGGCCATCCTGATGAGGTATGCTGACATCAGAATAGTCTTTTTACGGACATATGTTGCCAATAAAAAAAGTGGAGTTTTAAGAATTGAAATAGTCCCTGGCTGGATAGGTCAGTTGGTTAGAGCATCATCCCGATACACGGAGATTGCCGACTCGATCCCCAGTCAGAGTACATAGAGGAATAAATTGATGTAAGTTTCTCTCTCTCTCCCCCTTCTCTTCTCTCTAAAATCAATCAATAAATTTTTTTTCTGAAGCTGGAAACGGGGAGAGACAGTCAGACAGACTCCCTCATGCGCCCGACCGGGATCCACCCGGCACGCCCACCAGGGGCGATGCTCTGCCCACCAGGGGGTGATGCTCTGCCCCTCCGGGGCGTTGCTCAGCTGCGACCAGAGCCACTCTAGCGCCTGGAGCAGAGGCCAAGGAGCCATCCCCAGCGCCCGGGCCATCTTTGCTCCAATGGAGCCTTGGCTGCGGGAGGGGAAGAGAGAGACAGAGAGGAAGGAGGGGGGGAGTGGAGAAGCAAATGGGCGCTTCTCCTGTGTGCCCTGGCTGGGAATCGAACCCGGGTCCCCCGCACGCCAGGCCAACGCTCTACCGCTGAGCCAACCGGCCAGGGCCAATCAATAAATTTTAAAAAGAGAGAGAATAGAAATAAGGACACCAGTTCTAATCCTGGAAGTAGAAAACTGACTCTACATAAATTGTTCTTGGTTAATTAATGACTTAGTAATTGAAGGGCACAAGATATTTGGTAAGCTGGTAAACTATTCATTCCTAGGCTCCCAGAATCCATGGATCAAGACTAATACTAAAACCTTAGGCAAAGTTCATGTTTTGACAGGGACTTGATGATTGGGGCACCTTCAAAAGAACCTCAATGAAGATCTGCTTCTTATGGGATAAATGTTCAGTGTTAGATAGAGGCTGAACTACAAACTCCTATTTCCACTTAACTATCAAGTAAGCATATCTCAGTATTTAGCTCTCTATAGAGGAAAATAAGATTCATGCAGAGTGGGAAATATATCTCTTTCTTCATCAATTTAACACCATAGTATCCAATGAAGACCCTTGAGTGGAAAATCCAGCAGTCCTTCCTGAAGACTGACTTAAGAACTTGTGTTACCAAAGTACAAGGCAAGCTATAGCTATCCAAATTTTCTTTCAAAGGCCAAGGACTAATGACAAAAATCTCTCTTCTAGAAGTTGTTCCTCCAAAGGTCTGCATCACTTCCAAGAGGGAAGTAACCACCTCTCTTCTCAGGCTCTAAACTTCCCTGGTTTTTTTTTTTAGGTCTGCTTGCCCTCCCTGAACCTGGCTGTCCAACCCTGTGAAGATATTTCTTTGGAACAGCGGTTCTTAAACTTTAGCATGGACCTGGAGGGCTTGTTAAAACACTGCTGGGCCCCAGAGTTTCTGATTTTGGTACGTTGGGGACGGGGCTCTGCGAATGTGCATTTCTGACGACTTGGAGATGCTGCTGCTCCTCTGGGAACCATCCTTTGTGAACCACTGCTCCAGAACGTTCTCGCAGCTATACGCCAATCACAGCTGTGGTCTCCATTCCAGGCCGCCCCGGGAACCGGCTTCATGCCATTTAACTGATTGCTAATATCAAGGGGCTGAGCAGGTATTTTCCATTCCAGATGTGACAGGGGAGGGGGGTTATAAAGACGACAGAGGGAAGCAATTACACCACCACAGTGTGAGCTTCACCAATGACATTCCAATTAATGATCAGAACGTGCCCAAGAAGCACAGTTTTAGTTTACTATTTAAAGGAAAAGTGATGAAGTATAGATAGGGAGAGGGTATAAAGACCACCATTTATAAGAGATAGAGAAACATCAAGCAGCTTAGGAACGACAACAGCAGACATCCGAGATGATTTAATAAATAACTGGCTGAGGAACAAAACGGCCTGTTTTCAAACAATATCCAATGTTTAAATTCTCCTCACTGTTGTGGCTAGTCCCTTTCTAAATTGGAGCCTTTCCAATTCCCACCAGGATAATGGACCACCAAGAGTTCAGGTCTACAGCACCAGATACAAATCAATACAAAAAGCTTAATGATCCCAGACTCTTCTCCTAGTCACCTCTACAATGCTGCCAGGTAAATTTAATTAAAAGAGGTCATTCATGCACCATCATGACCCCCTCCTGCTGCCACACCCTGAGCCTGGCGGTGAAGCACCGCCAGCACCCAGCCTCTCTCTCCATGCCGCCATGCTCCATCCAGCCAAGCCCTTTGCCACCGTGAGCTGGTGCCTCCATTATTTCATGAATGTAACACACATATCCCTAATTCTAAAGCTATGCTTTTGCTCTGGCCACTCTGAATGCTCCCCCCCTCTTTATGTTCAAACCTTGAGCAGCCCTCAAAGCCAACCAAAGAGCATGACTTGGCAAATTACTCCTGTCCTAATGATCTCTCCCCTCTCTGAATTCCTAGAGCATTAGGAGCAAAGAATTCTAAATTACCTTATAATGTTGATTATTATTCAACTCAATATAATAATACCTGGCAATTGTATAGAGTTGACAGATATTATTGCATTTGGTCCTCACAACTTGGAAAATAAAGTAGATACTGTGTAATACTCTCCATTTTTCACCCAGAGAAACAGAGCTGCAGAATGCTACCCAAGATCATTAGCTAATTGGTGGGGTTGGGACAGAGACCCAATGTCCTTTCTGCCACAGCACCTTACTTCTCCAGATGAACTGTAACATCCTTGAAAAGGTAAAAGAACATAAGGCAGTATCTGCTGTCCACAGAGCCTGACATTGGCCTTATGCGAAAACAATGGAGGTTGACTGATTTTTGGAGGAAGTAAAACTGTCCTAGAAAAAATTCATGTGTTTGTTGGATGGTCTGGGAAAACCAAGAGGAAGCTGACCTGTGCAACCCACATCTAACTCTGCTCTGTAAAGACTGTCATGTGGGGCATTACTAATCCTCAGAAGTCCTTCCTCAGACCCTGGGTAGTGATCATATCGAGGAGCCTGGCCCCACTGGCTGAAGGTAAGTTTGCCCCCTTAAAGAGAAATCATTCTTAGTTATCTATCTGCTTAAAAATGAATGGCCCCTCAGCATGCCCCAAGTTTTGCCCACCTTCTCTTATTCTAGAAGAACAAAAAGTGACATAATAATAGATGATAACATTTAGATAGTTGAACACTTCCAATTATGGACTAGATAATCAATAAGCTTTGCATCCCATTCCATTTAATCAAAATTTTAAAAAGGATGACATCATCGAGTCATGGATACTTTTGAATTTGTCTATAACAAAGAGGGGGGAGCTAAGTGATTTGAGGTTTTAGTAATTTTGAGATTTTATAACATCTGGGTTTATTGGATAGGCAAAGTGCCTCAGTTTCCAGGTCTACAAAAGAGGAATAATAGCATCTAACTAATCAGAATATTATAAGACCAAGAAATTTTAAAAGGGAGGCAAGTCTTTGCAATGTACAGTTGACCCATGAACAAGAGTTTGAATTGCACAAGTCTACTTATACATGAATCTTTTTTCAGTAAATACGTACACTACTATAAATGTATTTTCTTTTCTTTATGATTTCCTTAATAACATATTCCCTCTCTAGCTTACTTTATTGCAAGTATACAGTATATAATATGTGTAACATACAAAATGTGTGTTACTTGATTGTTAATGTTATTAGTAAGGCTTCTAGACAACAGTAGGCTGTAAGTAGTTCAAATTTTGGGGGGGTCAAAAGTTGAGTGTGGAGGGGTAGGTGCCCCTAATCACTGCATTGTTCAAGAGTCAGCTGTACTCCAAATTAGAAATCAATGCTTTTATTCATATTATTTTAAGTCTCAGAAAAATATCTTACAAGTTAATGATAATAGTAAATTCAGTGTGAATGACATAATAGTAATTAATCATTGAATAAGCAATAATCTTTTTATTAAATATTGTCTTCTAAACTGGACATACCTCATGACTGCTCAGGTCTTGAATGGATCAAAGTTGAAAACTTCCTTTTTGCTTCTCTCAGTGCCCCCATTTAAATGACCTGTTGAAGTATTGTACTGAATACTTCAAAGCTTATCTTTTAAATGTTGGTGCTTTCGGTGTCTACACTGGTGGGGCCAGTACTTAGTAAGTTATGTAGTTTTATTAATTTTACCAAATGGAAGCAAGCCTCTTCTATTGATCAGCACTGTGACCTTATCCCAGAACGTCTTGAATTATTGTCTAAGGTGTTTTCATTGATGTATAAGTTTGTGTTCAATCACTAATCAATAGTAATGATAATAACATCAAAATAAGCCCTTTGTTTTATCATAAAACATTTTTCTTAGACCTTTCAATGGTTCTAATGTGAACATAAAATGCTTTTTATTATTTGCAGTATTGATCTATCATGATCCCAAGCCAGATATGGTTAAGTGGCTTTGTTGGGAAATTTTCAGTTATGGGTTTATATTAATAGGTCTATTAATCCTTCTGACAGCACCAGATTTCCAATTATGACTCAGCTCAACTGATGACATGTGATCAAACAGCCACAAACATATGTCTCATTAGGATCACAATGAAATTAATTGGAACAAACGGATAGGTGGTATACAGACCCTCACCACTCTTGGAAATTCTATAGATTTACTTTGTCTTCTTGAGCTTTGAGTGATATGGAGACTCCTGGAACAATAGCAGCAAGAGACTTCAGAGCAGTTGTATGGCTCAGAGTGTCTACCTAAATAATTAGTCATAATAATTAAGCATTCTTCTAGGAGACAAAGAAAATTAGATAGATGGCTGACAGAGAGAACAAAATATGTCAGTTCCTTAGACAATGGATTTCTCAGTGAAACACACAGATAATTTGTGTTAGTGAAAACCAAATGATGAAATCTCTGTCACTTGCTCATAAGGCTCTTCTAAATTTTTCCCCAAGCCTTCAATATCCCATGTGAACTTAAGTTCTCCTTCTCATCTTTTTTCCATATCTTTTCATCCAGTAGTCACCAAAACAAGTAAACCAAAAGCAAAATGTGGTCATTATAAGTTGATCTCAAGAGTAATCAGCACCCTGGCTAGTTGGCTTAGTAATAGAGCATCAGCCCAGCGTGTGAATGTCCCAGGTTCAATTTCCGGTCAGGGTACACAGGAGAAGTGACCATCTGCTTCTCCACCCTTCCCCCTCCCTTTCTCTCTCTCTCTCTCCCTCTCTTTCTGTCCCCCTCCAGCCATGGCTTGATTGGTTTGAGTACATCAGCCCTGGGTGCTGAGGATGGTTCCATGGAATCTTGGCCTTGGGTGATAAAAATAGCTCAGCTGCAAGCATGGCCCTAGATTGGCAGGGCATTAGCCCCAGACAGGGGCAGCTGGGTGGATCCCAGTCAGGGTGCATGCTGGAGTCTGTCTTTCTATTTCCCCTTCTCTCACTAGGAAAAAAAAAACATTTTAAAAGAAGTAATTAGCAGTGAGTTAGTTTTGGAGTTCAGTGGGAGAGTTAAAATCTCACCTTTATCAGTTACTAGCTGAATGGCTGTAGGAAAATAATTTGACCTCTCCAAGCCTTGGTTTCCTCATTTGCAAATTGGAGATAAAGATACAAACCTCAAAGGCTGTTGTGAAGATGAAATTGAATAATGAGTAAAAACCAAACACTGAAAAGGTGATAGTTATTTTAAAAACTAAATTAATAACAATTGTGACAATAACTGTTTGTAGAAAAATGCCAAAAAGGGCAATTTCCAAATGAACAAAAACGGTAAAGAAGAATCAACCCTTTCACACTTTATTTTTCCACTTGTATTTGCTTTGTCACCTCTTTATCCAGTGTCGCAATGTAGTTCAAATCCCCAACTGGATGTGCAGTGAGCTGACATCTGGTGTAATTCTACAGAGCATTAACTTCGGGCAATATTAAAGAAGGAACACCAGGAAAATTATATTTCCATGAAGGTAGCCGCACAGTCTCATAAATACTAAATAATTAACCAAAATTTCCTGACAGAGAAAGCCATTAGTCACTTTAATGAGTGGCCCCAGGAGGTGTGCATTCTCCTTTCCCAGGTCTTTACAGAGGACAGAGTTTCACTGCCTGTTTGGCTAAGCATAGATCTGGAGGAGAGGCTGGACAGGAAGTAGTCATGTGTCCTCTAAATATCTCTTCCAATTCTGTGTCCATCAGATTATGTATTTCTTCACTGTCAGACACTTGGAATGATGTCCAAGACAACATTCCCACTAATGCTTGTTTGCTCCAGCTTGTCTATAGACTACAATTATTTCAGTCACAGTTGTTACCAGAGTAGAATTAGTGTTCACATTTGCCAGCAACTTTTATGTGATAAGTCGGAGTTAAGCTACTACATAAAACAGTCTTGTCAAATGAGGGCTGCTTTAGTTTGCACCAGACTGTCTGAGGAATCATGACTGACTAACTCTCACCTCCCTGCCTCCACTGACTCTAGCCATGTCTTCTTTACTAACTGCTCATCTACTAAAGACATAATAGAGTAGATGATTCAAATGGTACCTAACACATACACACTCAAGCATGAAGACTACAAAACAGAGTAAGTGCTCTTCAAGGGCAGGGTCAATAGCCATATTCAGGCATGGGGTGGAGCACGTGGGTGGGCCCACACGCACACACACATGTGCACGATTCATAGCCCTCTGGCACAAACATATGCCTTCTACCAAACACCAACCTCACTCTGGGACCATCCACAAAACAGGACAGCCTGGGTGAGGTGATTAGAAATGGAGGGAAAGCGGAAAGAGAAGTCCCAGGTCTGAAAAGAAAGCAAGGAAGCAGACACAATACGTGGCGTGGGAGCAGGACCTGGCCCCCAGAGCCATCCTGGAACTGAGGAAACAAGAACAGAGAACTCGTCCTGCTGCTGCCTTCTGCCTCCAGGGCCTTCTATCTGGATATTAAATGCTGTCATACATGCGTTAAGAGGCCCATAAATAATCATCTCTAACCCATAAAAACCAATAGTCAACTCCTAGATCCTGGGGAGCAAATGCCTGATGTCCTCATCACTTAAGGAGAGAGGAAACATGAGAAAGCAACCTGGGACAAGGTTTCAAGGCACTTTGGCCCTGAGCCTTTCCATATAAGAAGCCCTTCTCACGGCACAGAGAATGATTGAGGCTCCTGAGGGGAAGCATGAGCCCTCTATTCAAAGAACCTGTCCCATCAGCACAAGGCTGAGCATGTGTATTGGGATTCCCACATCATAACAGGTTCAAATCATCGTGGGACCTCTTCAGGCTATTTTATTGGGTACAGACTCCAAAACTCTTCCGTCTGAGCCCTCTTCTCCACGTGTTTGTCTCAGACTCTTCTGGGTGTTCCCTGGTCATTCATTAGTATCCTACCTAGCTTATACCCTATGCTTCCATCCCTGACTTTGACATATTCTGTCACATCTGGACAACCCAACCTTGACATTGGCTTTTTGCTATGGGTCAACCTGCAAGGACTTTACAGAGTGGAAGCCAAAACTACTGACTCCACAACCGTGCCCAGCCTGTTCTGGGTCCCAGACTGCAAGTCTAATCAGATGGAGGCAGTGAGTATGCCTGAAACAGGTCCCTTTCCTATTCTCTTTGATGGACTCCACAATTCAGCCAGCAGCTTAAGAGACCTACTACCATTTCAATTCTGCTCTCTCCCAGCCACATCTGGACCCAATCAGAATGGCATCCCTTCAGTGGTCTCATTCAAATGGCCATACTTACAAAGAATGATAACATAAAGACATGTCTGGTATTGATCTTAGGAGGCCAGAGCATTTGGGAAAGAAATAACTGTAAAGAAACAGTTGTTCCATTTATTTGCTGCTTACCTCTGAAGAAGAAAAAACATCGTCACAAAACATAAGTATACACTTACCACAAGGACACTGCCATTAGTTAAAAGTTACACGAGAATTTAAATGCTGGTGCTCAAGGATAATTATGATAGCTTTGTTTCTGACATCCTGAGGAGTTTTTGTGTTTTGAGTTTGCTTTACAGGAACAAGTCTTTCTGACATCTGGCGTAGTAAACGAGTATACCTTCACTGCACAAGGGAATAAGACAGCTGTGTCTTAGTTCTGTCTTTGGCTGACAGCAGAGGCATGGAAATTTTGTAAGTATTCCTATTTAGGAGTTTTGCTGAGAGCCCAACAGCCTCACAGCCAAAAAGGAGAGCCTGGGATGTTACTGATTGGGAGTCATGAGTCTGGAGTACCAAGCAAGAGTCATGCTATAGGAATGCCATAAAATGACCTAGCCAGTGGGGACCAACATCGCCATGGAAAATCAGATGACAAGTTACCTTCAGAAACAAACTGTCACCATCAATGAGAAAAATCGCATTATTACACAATCCTATCTTCACGTCCACACTCTTCATTTCTTCCTCAACTACTTCATGAAAATAGCAACTTAGCTCCAGAACATTTCTTTTTCTTTATTTTTTCCTTTCCTACTTCTCGTTAGCACTGGAAATCACTTACTTATCAAAACTGTCCTGCTCATGCCATAGAAATAAGAGCTCTTTCCACCCTATCACTGGTGTCTATTTGATGTCTGAATCTAAATTTAGAAACGAAAATCATGAATTACATGCTCACTGGGGTCAAGTGTCTTTTCCCTGCTTCCTCCCACAGTCCCCCTTTGTAACGCTGTTGCCGTATCTTTGATTGTCCCTAAAGCTGTTTCCCCATCACTGTACAAACATCCCTGTCCGGGACCCAGGACGCCCCTAGGAAGCTGATTTCTATGATTTTCTCTTCTGTCTCCATGAATGGATCCACTTATCCCCATTCTAGGTTGGCTTTCAAAAATCCTTTCATGTTATCTGGATGCACTGTGTTTTTCTCAGGAAGAGGAATGGGTCCTCTTTACTGAAGAATCTCACAAAGGAGAAGCAGTTGTTTTCTTTAGCAAAACCCCCACTGAAAGTTCTCGTAAAGCGAGAGCGGTTCAGCGTGCTGGTCAGCATCACAGCTCTGCACAGGTCTGCCCTGGCATTCCGTCCGAGCGCCTCTCTAGAGGGAAATGCTTCCACTAAGGGGACCTTTATACTGGCTAGCAAAACAACTGGTTATGAAACACCAAGCAAAGTGTTTCTACAGGGCGAATAGGATAGGCTTAATAGAATGGGGAAAAGGAGGATATGAAAAGAGCCAGTCTACTAAATCCCTCTGAGAAGAGGAGATCAGGATTCACAAGAAAAAACACAGACAGGAGAGGAAGCTGTCAGTGCTGTATCATTATGACTGCACAGTTTCCGTTTGAAGGGATCAGGGGAGGTAAGATCACCAGACATTCTCCAGGAACCTGATTCCTACCCTGGGGTTACCAGCGTCGGGAATGCCCGCCTGTCATCTTTCTCAATTCACAGCTAAGGTATGTCTAAAGTGTCAAGATCTAATTATATGAACTAATCAAAAAATGCGATAAGAAAAGAGATCCTGACAATCGTGTATAAAAGTGCATCCTGATACTAAGAGAGAGGAAAAAACATATATTAAGAACAACAGGCAGTTTTAAAAAAAATCATCACACAGCCCTAAGGCAAAAATATATTTCGAAGAGAGAAAATAATCACACTTTGTAGTCAATGATGCTAAATGCAATGCCAACATTCTTCAATGAATATGGTACCCTCTTACAGTACTACCATTTTATATCTTTTACAGTTGAATTAGTGACCTTTCTGTATACACAATAAACTAAGACAAAGGTCAATGATTGCATTTCCCAGGGCTTTTAGCTTAAGGGGTATTTTTTCAAGTATGAACATTTGAACATTTATTAGATCTAAGCAAAACAAAACAAGGTAACCCTGTTCAGAAAGATATGAAAGGTACCGTAACACTGGCCACTTTGGGCACATCCATGCAGAGCTGGGAATTTGTAGGACTCATCACCAGGTAAGCTGTTACTTGAAAAGTGACCCTCGCTTCTAAATTCTTTATTGTTAGCCCCTGCTCGGCCTAAAAACAGGAGATTTCTTTCTCTCTTTCTCAACATTCTAGTCTTGAGTTTTCAAGGGACAAGTGTGTTGTATCACAGCAAACTGAGCGCCCGCAAGGATGTCTAAAGGGAACCCTAAGTCTCAGTGCATCTGTGTTTCCAAATGCTTGCTGTGTCAATTACATGCACACGCCCAGTGCTCATGACATTCAGTTCTGGGCCCTGGGGGCAAAACACGCAACATGCATGGGAAGTGCAGGAGAGGGCTCTGGTTAACCTGGAGGTGACAACCGAAAGGAGAGAGGTTGCATCATGCAATGAAAGCCACAGCTTGGCCTGAGCTGCCATGCAGAAAAGACCTACATCAAAGAGTCTGCAGTGCGGCTCCTGGGTAAGAGTTGATATGAGAGAGGTGAGTTACTTCGGCAATGAAAGACACAGGCAGAAAAATGTTCAAACCATATAAACAGAGCACTGTACAGAGCACTGGCATCACACATGAGAAGAGGCAGCTTAGGGACGAGGAGGAAGAGACAGAGGAGGCAAGGTGAGGACAGAACCAGCCGTTGCTCTGATGAGATGCTTTCCCTGGCCATCCTTTCATATGCATGTCTTTTATAATGTGTTGTTGCTTCGACAAATAACCTCAATGGAGTCTTTCACATCAACCATAATTTTTAAGGTATCAGTTACATGAAGATACACACCATAATTTCCTGTGGTTACAGTTCATTACAGAAGCAGAGCTGAGCTGGTCAGGTAAACAAAAAACAGTTAAGTGCAAACATCCTGAAAACTTTGGTTAGAGTTCATGGTGACTCCCAAGGCACAACATGGCATTGAAGGAACCCAACAGTCATAAAAAGCTCGGGTGGTACAAGGGTAGGTAAGTCTATGCAACCAGAACCCTCGAAAGCTACCTACGACCCTGATTTAAAGCAACTCCTAAGAGAGCCATCTTTTCTCCATCTCAGCATGAGTGGCAGGTCATCAGTGAGTTCAACCACATATACCTTGACCATTGCATGGAACCTTAGTTACAGGTGAGATTCTCCAAGGTGTTTTTATCAAAATCAATGGACCATACAAAAAAAAAAAATTTTAAAGTTCTTAATCGAACAAAAATACTAGTGATTCAGTAAGGGGCCATCAAGCTGCCCCTTGCTATCAAGGCCACAGGGGACATCTGAGAACTGCCTTCCTGTGAACTGCCCACTTAACAGCTGTTTTCTCCCCCACCTCCCACACCACCCTCACCTCTCGTGATCCCTGACACATTGAGCACAACTGAAAGGATAGCGTGGTCTAGCCCGAACTTACAATTTCTGCCTCCTGGTTCTGGCTGGAAAAATAATGAGAGGAAAGCAGGTATCCCTCTTAAAACATTCATCTGGAGCTCTGCCTTCTCATCCCCTCACCCTGTGGTCGGAATCTTGAGAGGGAACCCAGGCCCAGTGTGCATGAGCAGAGCGCTGTCTCAACTTGACACTCAGCAAGTGCTGAACAGCACCAGACCCGAGCACGGCCGGGCCATGTACATGATGCAGACAGAACTGACACGCGGGATTCCTTCCCACGCCGCCTCCACATGCCACGAGATGCAGCTGTTTCCACTTGACCATGACTTATTCCCTTATGGATTAAAAACTTAAAGGTTTAAGTTGAATGACATGTTCTCAACATGATTATAATTTTGAATGAAAATATAATAGTCTGTACATTCATATTCAACAAATATCTCTTAAGGCTTTTCTTCTGTGACAGGCAATATACTAGTTTTAGGGACATAAAAGTCAATCAAATATGGTTCCTGCTCTTGAGGAGTTTTCCACTGAGTAGAGGAGCCCGCCTGAATTTTAATCTCTGAAAGCAAAATGTAAGGGTACCTAGCTTCAAACGCCACTAGCTGCCCTGATGTCCTTGGGCATGCTACTTAACCTCTCTGTACCTCAGCCTCCTCATATATAAAACGCAAATACCTTCCTCCTCAGGTTGTTGAGAGGTGTTACTAAGTGCTGCTTTATTATGAGTGGCTGACAAATGGTAATTGTATGCCCCTTTTAGCTATTATCATCATTAGCACTCAAATACATGTGAGAAACGCCGGGTATGGGCTCTGCCTATCTGCTGAGGTCTTGAGTGATGAGTAGAAATTTGTTAGGGAAGTAAGACAGGACAAGGCACTGAAGCAGAGGGATAAGTGTGGGCAGAAACTCAGAGGCGCAAGAGGATGCAGTGCATTCTGGGAATGAAGAAGGCAGCACATGACTAGAGTCTAAGAGAGCCAGAGGACGGGCAAGCAATGCAGCCGGATAGGAGACTGTGCAGCATTTGTGTGCCTCGGCGGCACATCTAGTTTTTACCCTACAGAAAACAGGGAATTGATACAAGTTTATGTGCAGGAGAGTGATGCCATTATCTTTATTTTGTAAGAAGTTAACTCTGGTGATGTGACGGAGAAGGACTTGGAAGCAGGAGAATATGAAGGCAAAGAGGTCAGAGGTCATTGAGTCAAATTAAATCCCAGAGGAAAAGTGTCATGTATGCATATTTTTTAATTGGATTGTTTGGACCCAAAAAGACACTTCTCCAAAGAGGACACACAGATGTCCAACAGATATACAAAAAACTGCTCAACGTCATTAACCATCAGAGAGATGCAAATTAAAACCATAATGAGATATCACTTCACAGTAGTCAGAATGACTGTCATCAATAAATCAACAAACAGCAAGTGCCAGTGAGGATGTGGAGAAAAGGGAACCCTCCTGCACTGTGGTGGGAATGCAGACTGGTGCAGCCACTGTGGAAAGCAGTATGGAGATTCCTCAAAAATTAAAGATGTAATTGCCTTATGACCCAGTGATCCCACTTCTGGGAATATATCCAAAGAAACCCAAAACACTAATTTGAAAGAATATATGCACCCTGTGTTCACTGCAGCACTATTTGCAACAGCCAAGATTTGGAAGCATCCAAGTGCCCATCAGAAAAAACCTATGGTACACTTACAAAATAGAGCACTACTCAGCCTTAAAGGAAAGGAAACGTTATTATTAGGCTAAGTGAAATAAGCCAGTCAGAGGAAGACAAGTAGCATATGATCTCACTCATATGTGGAACCTAATGACAAAATAAACTGTTTAACAAAATAACACATGGACATATGAAGATAGAAAGCTGACAGAGGGGAGGGGTTGGGGGGCTAGATAAAAGAAGATAAAGGGATTAAGGGAAAAAACATAATAAATAAATAAATATCACCATATGTAAACCACACAGACAGAGATAACAGTGTAGCCAGAGGAAAAGGGGGCTTAGGGGTCCCTGGAGGTGAGCAAAGAGCGGGAGAAAACGAGATGGGAAGACTGTTTGAGGCAACGGGTGCAACGGGTGCAGGGTGCAGTGTGCAGACGATGTTTTGCTGAGTTGTACAATTGAAACCTGTACGGTTTTGTGAACTAATATCACCACAATGAGTTAATAAAAAAGTTACCTATGCAAATACTAAGATGAAAACTGTTATTGCAGCACAAAGTATCCTAATATCATGGAATGTGCCCCTTGTTCAGGTCAGGATGCTGCCAGGGCTTCTTTAGGAAGAGAGATTAGACCAGGGGTCTCAAACTCGGGCCCGCGGGCCGCATGCGGCCCGCCCACCAATTTTGTGTGGCCCGCAGACTGGCCCGCAGACTAATCCACGAAGTTTGATTAGTCTGTGGGCCGCACAAAATTGGTGGGCGGGCCGTGAGTTTGAGACCCCTGGATTAGACCCACAGTATTGCTGAAACTGTTAACTAAACCATATGCCCTCGCACTTCTGGGAATATATCCCTTACTTCTCCTACCACAGCCCCCATATCTATTAAGTCTTTGTGTTAAAAAGTATGTTTCCTCATTTTTTAAAAGGACCCAGTCTATTAAGAAGCCTTTCTCTTTTATCTAGAGCAGTGTTCTTCAACCACCAATCTGCCAGAAATTCCATGCCAGTCCACAAAAGAGTTAACTATATGCTTAACTCTTTTGTGGACTGGCATCAAATTTCTGGTGGCCTGGTGGTTGAAAAACACTGATTTAGAGAGCAGAACAGAGTCTAAACTGTAGTTAGAATCAACATATAATGAACAAATTTCAGTACCATAAATGGGGAGTACCTGTATATACCAGACACAAGGCAACAATTATGGACAAATTACATATGAACACATATCATCATGAGCTATAGCTGGTACCTTCTTCTCTGCCTCCACTTGCTCTGCTCATTGTCTGAATCACTTAGTCATGCCACCAAGCCATCATACTCCACCGCCTTTCAATTGTTCATCAAATTCTACGTTCATGTAGGCTTCTATGAGCATGATGACCTCGCTTCCCCTCACAGGTCCTGTCCTTTAGGGGTTTAGGCATCCTCAGATCCCAGAGGGTGCCTGAAAATGTGAATTCTGGGGGTTGTAACTTTCTTTTGGTTGGAGTCAAGACAAGAGGGACAATGCTATTTTTGATAATGTGCTTTCATTTTATTTTATTATTATTTTTTGTATTTTTCTGAAGTGAGAAGCTAGGGTGCAGAGAGACAGACTCTCTCATGCTCTCAACCGAGATCCACCGGCATGCCCAATAGGGGGCGATGCTCCGCCCATCTGGGGCATTGCTCCGTTGCGGCCAGGGCCAAACTAGCACCTAAGGTGGAGGCCATGAAAGCATCCCCAGCGCCCGGGCCAACTTTGCTCCAATGAAGCCTTGGCTGCGGGAGGGGAAGAGAGAGACAGAGAGGAAGGAGAGGGGGAGGGGTGGAGAATCAGATGGTTCTTCTCCTATGTGCCCTCTTAGGGAATTGAACTTGGGACATCCACACACCAGGCCGATGCTCTACCACTGAGCCAACTGGCCAGGGCCTGTGCTTTCATTTTAAAAGTTACCAAACATGATCAATGAATGCTACCTTAGCTCAACTTTCAAGTCAACCTGTGGTGGGAACTCTGTAACCTCAGCTGGTAAAGCAGAAATAAGAACTTTCGTTGCTGTACTGTTGTGCCAATGTGCTTATTTAGTGGTACTTTCATTTGTTGCAAGTCCATTTTAATTTGGAGATTTCATGAAGCCAAGAAAAGAGTACAAATGCTGGAGGTGGCGGGGGGGACGATCCTCTGCACCCAGGCTTGTGAAGGAGAAAACAGCAACTGAACTCCTGATTAAAAAACGCAGGCTGGTACCCTGGAACTAAAGTAACTACTACTGTCCTATTAGCAGGTGCTTAGTAAATGCTCAGGCTCATCAGAAGGCATCTTTGTGGGGAAGCCACTGGCTCATGCTCGAAGGATAGTATAATAGGTCTTAACTAAAGCTGAAAAAAGATGCAGTCCAGGCAGCTGATATCTCTGAAGAATGGAAGAAGATAGAGGTAAGTCTGTCTCATGGGGGCGGGGAGGGTGAATTATGCTCAACTACCAAATGCCTTTCCCTCTCTCTTCCAACTGGGTAAAAAGATGGATGCCCAACAGCAGCAGTTTTCTCCCTATGCTACCGCAGGAGGTGAACAGATACAGACTCACAGAGACCCAAAGAGGTTACGATGTAAAGTAGTAGCAGGGCCTCCTGACCTTCCCCAGGTTACTCTCCTGGTCCTTGTTGGATGGAAACCAACTGGGAAATGACCAGAGCCAAGATCTCCTGCCCCCGTTTCCCAGCAGCTCTCCCAACCACGAAGTAAGCAGGTTCACCTGCTCCCACCAGAACCCGTGCTCCTGCCAGAGTGATGACTGCCCTTCGTGCGCAAGCATCCGTGTGAGACTGCAGATGAGTGTGGCAGTGGGAGAATCCCATTCCAGCGGACAGCACCTTTGCATTTTGATCAACAGAACCGACCAAGCTTTGAAGATGTTTTTATTTGGAAAGATTAAAGAAAAGGAAACAGGTGAGTATTTTAAAACTCACACTGTTTTTACAGGTAATCAACTGAATGACACTTGCTTTTTAGTTGGTTTTAAACTGCAAAGTCATTTTGAAATTAATACCATTTTAAAATTCATGAATCTGAACTTAGAGGAATGTGGTCTCTATTTTCAATTTGTTTATTTCTTTGAAAAATTCAGTTTCTCATATGGAAGTTGCTTTATGCTGATAGAAGAGTTCTGTATTAGGATTGGGGAAGAAAAACAAATCTATATGTGATAAAATATCCTCAAACTATACAAAAAAAGTGCTTTGAAAAACTGACAATCCAAAAAACGTCTGTGCCTGAGTACAGTATTGTGCCAATGTCAACTTCCCAGTTTTGACAATATACTATTGTCTGTCTGTTAGGTAACAGACAGTGCTAACATGGGAGAAAGGGGATGCAGAAACTCTATTTTTTTGCAACTTCTTGTAAATCTTAAATTATTAAATAAAATTATAATAACAAAAAAATCAATTATTTTGCCTGCTTGGTTTTACCTAACCCCAGTATCAGACTAGTATTCTATCTGTGGTGACATGAGCCTCAAAAAAACATACCAACTGATTTCTTTAAAAAGCATTTGTTTATCACCTCTTATAGATATGGTACTATGTTCAACTCCAAAGGATACAAAAAAGGTAAAAGGTAGACTGGCAATACCAATCAATATTAACTATCTTATGCCCTTTCTCAGGGGAATATTAATAAAGGCAGAGACATCACTTATCTAATATGCAAATTCTCAGTCTCTCAAGATAGAATCATGTGTCAATAAATATAGGTCATTAAGGTGACCAGGAAGCCCCTAGATGAACTCACAGTAATCTCCTTAGGTAAGCAGAGGCCAGGCAACAAGCTGTATTCAGTAACACTATAATGGCCTCCCCACTTAACATAAAGCTAGTCCTGGACTAAGCAAGTCTTTAGCTTGTTTTATCACCCTCTCTCTTTCCCTTCCCACAGCTCAATCCTTCCATACTAAGGAGCCAATTACTGATAGCTGCTTAATTAAGGTAAAAGCTAATAATAAGAGCTACTTAAATTTTTTTTAAAAACAACCAAATGGCTTCAAGAATAAGTGTAGAATTGTATAATTTTAAATAAATTGCAAGTTAGAAGGAGAGATACTTTGGAGTATGGGGGGAGGGGTCTCTGAAACAATCCCCAAATCACCCAAGGGTGGCCATCCACTCTACCTACTACTAAAATCATACTTGTCCTGGGCGATTCAATTGGATATAAAGTCAAGGCCAAAATGAGGCAATAAAGATGGATCTTTAGAATGCCAAAGACTTTATAAGACACATGTCCACCATTTTATTTTTTTGAGGAATGTGCAAAGGATAAAATCTCCTAGAACGAAGGCCTCCGCTAATGACTATCCAGGAAGAGCCAAGTCTGAACCAAGCACTGAAATCATTTAATAACAATAACTTATCCTTCACATCAGCATAGATTTTGATGGACAACTCCTTCTAGTCACTCTCCCTGAATGTAAAAATAATTTTTAAAATAAGAATTGTTTTTTTAAGCAGCAGTTAATTGTAAAAATATTTCAAGTCACCATCCACTGAAATGCCATGCTCCATGTACACGCTAATAGTACAAAGCAAAGAAGTATCCATTTATTATGAGCAGCCACAAAACTTGGGTGAATGAAAATACCACCTTTGCTCAGCGGAAGCTATGAACAACATGAAACAGTATGAACAAAACAAAATAAAGCCATTCGGTGGACCCACTGGCAAAAGAGCCAGTTACACCATATGAAGAGAGAATGCTGGTTTAACTTAAAACTTAAAAACAATTCCATTAAATATAAACTACTTTTTCCCAGTTAAAAAATTACTACTAGTGCTAAGACCATTAAGTTAGAACAGCATCATCACTGTTTGAAACCGAATTAAAAATAATTTAATGTCACTGTGTTCTAATTCACTACTAAGTCAATAAAAGAGTTTTTAGAATTATCAATCTGATATTGAAGTGATTGTTTTTCAACTTGGTAGAGATGTTTTAAAATTCACTGAGTGGAATTGTGATGCTTTAATGCAGTGGTTCTCAAAGTGTGCGCCAGGGTGCACTGGTGCGCCCTAGAAGATTTTCAGGTGCACCCTACGGTATTCCAGAGAAATATGTACCTATTGGGGACCAAAAACCAACAGGATTTTTGAAGTTTAGATTTTGGGGGGAAAGAGGTGTGGGGAATTGGCTGTAAGCTGACAGTTTGACCAACCCCCCACCTCACTTGCTTGATTAGGTTGCAAAAGGCTGCTAAGCTGTGGTGCTGGATTGTTTACGCTACCCCGCATGTTCCCCAGAAAGACTGGAGGCAAGTTTCTTCTATCCTTTGTTTGGTATAAATTTAAGATGATATGTATGGTGGGGGTTTTCTGCACTTAACACAATTAAAAGTAAAAAGAAAGGAATTCTTCAATGTATTGATGAGAAAATGAAAGTTTGCCTTTCAAATATATGCCCAAACATTGAAGAAATTGCTAGGACACATCAGGCTCATGTTTCTCATAAACACAAGAATGAAAAAACTTAACACATTTGCACTGGGACCTGCTGAATTTACTAAATCTTACCAAAAATGTATCTATATATATAAGAAGATAACCTTTTTGTCATCTTTTTATTTTTTAACACCTCTTTTTTACAAATTCTAAAAAGCATAACTCAAGAAATGTAACATAAAAATGTTTTTTAATGTCAGAATAAACTTAATTTTGTCATATTAATTTTATTTAATTACCATAAAAGCACACTTGGACTTTATATTTTTTCTTTAATATTTGACTTAATTATTATAACATATTTCTCATAAATTTGCATATAGTGTGCCTACAATTATTTGTAGGATTTTAAATGCACCCCAACTTCAAAAAGTTTAATTATCACTGCTTTAATGAGTTAAACAATGCATGTGCTTAGATCAGGTGTGGGCAACAGTTTTGTCCCTGGACCAGATTAGAAAGAAAACTTTTTTCATAGGCCAGACGAAATATTAAAATTAAAAAATGTTAAATACAAAATGATTCATTTAAGTAAACAAAATTTTATTATGTAATTTGTTTATGAATAAATGAGTGAAAAAATTTAATATACAATATTATTTTAATAAAAATATAATTATATACCATATAAATATCCAAACTGTATTGCAATCAATCAAAACAATATTTAATTAATAGAATGAGCTTGTTGGGGTTATATCGCAAATAAAACAATCATTTCGTTTTACAAACAGCCTGGACACGTTTTCAGTTATCAACTGCAGCTATTGTCTATGCTACAATGCCACTTTATTCAGCACATATGACCACAAAAATAACAAATTGTTTGACCTTGGGCGCGCACTGGCAAACTCCGCCTAAAAGAATGTGGGTTTCATATCGCTGCTAAACGTCAAACAGTTCATACCGATTACAGACAAGTACAAAAGTTGTACATGTTTATAATAGAATTTTTTTTAAAAATAAAGAAGTATCGCGAATCCATTCAACCAATTATTGGACGTTAACCTTAGATTAGTCACACACAAAATTCTTTTCCGTGTATTACTATCTTCTTAAATATCTCGATTTCCAATAATCAAAGATGCTTCCACTTCTGAGTAGTTGAGATTTTAAAGTAGTGGAGAATATTAAAAATTTAATCGCAGGCCGCATAAACTCATTATGCAGGCTGGATCCGGCCCGTGGGCCGTATGTTAGCCATGCCTGGCTTAGATAGTCGCTAGCACCAAATCAGGAAGGCTCACTGACTGTTAGCAGAGAAGAATGTGAACTGTAAAGCCACAAACCAAGCTTTATCTGCTTCTGGGTAGATCTCACTGCAAACTGGACCTCTTTTGCTTCCATGTAAGTCTCCTACACCATGCCATTACTCTCCCCTTTCTACACTAAGCTCCAACCACACTCATCTTCTTTCTGTTCCTACAAAGCCCCAAGTTCTTGTCCATCTTCACTATAACGTAATGCCCATGAAAGCAGAACACTTGTATCTGTTCACTCCTTTACCAGAGCCAAAACTAGTCCTGGAAGATGCTCAACAAACTTTGCTAAATAAATAAACAGAAAATGGAGAACCAAAGGAAGAAATAAAAGAAAAGAAAGGGAGGAAGGGAGGAAGGGAGGAAGGGAGGAAGGGAAGGAGGGAGGGAGGGAGGGAGGGAGGGAGGGAGGGAGGGAGGGAGGGAGGGAGGGAAGAAGAGATGATAAAAGTCCCAGCTCAACCTTGCTAAGATTACGCCTAAGATCATAATAGTTTCCTAGTGTTTTCCTTGTCCCTCTCTTACTCCAACATAAAGAGTTGCTTGAGAATTTAATATTCTATAATACATGTAACTGGAAAGATGTTTAACATCTAATGTTTTGACTTACACTTAACCACATACTTTCAATCTCACTTGAAGACAGAACGTTACCTTGTCAATTGCCTTTCTAGATTATGTAAAAAAAGAAATAGCCTGCCCCTTGTTAATCCAAAGCTCCAAAGCTTTTCTTATCATGTACTTTCTAAATAAATTTGAGCCCATCTATGCAATTCTTCCACATTTAAAGTGTGCTTACAATGATGGAATTGTCCAGGCGTCATTAGATATTGGCATGTAACAGAATGTGTAATTTTCAGAGTTAAGAAAACAGACTCTGGATTCAGACCAGGGGCTCAAATTCTAGTCAAATTAGTAACCATGTGACCTCAGGCAAGCTAGTTAACATTTCTTAGGTTCCCTCTGTCCCTCAGTCAGGTGGACAAAATCATAGTTGGTGCTGGTGAACAGGGTAATAAGGTGCCTTTGTAAAGAGCCTACCTTTGCATATATAAAGTTTTCAATAAATATGGAAACTGCTTATAGGCCTAGAGAGAGCAAACTTGATCTAAGTCAGAATCCCTTAATGACAGCTAGCTAAGCCAGTGTGTACCTCATGAACACCTGGTGAACACTGACTGGATGAATGGCTGCTTCCTGGTAGGAAGGCGGCCCTCCCCTCCCTTCTTTGTTGATGTCTGTTCAGGCTGTGTGGTGCTTCCTACACTCACGGGAAGCATTTTGCAGAATCTCTTTCCTTGAGCCTATTTTGCCAGAATTGCATGCATGCCATAGATGCCTAATGAAAAAAGTGCCTCCGTTAAACTTATGCTAGCTCCTGCCCATGTCTCCATGCAGCAATACACTCCACTTTCATCTCTGCACCGGCACTGCTGTTTAGAAGAGCCAACCGGGAATGATCAGCTCTGGGCTGAGACTAGAATGCAGACTACAAAAGCTCAGCGAGTTGACTTGTGTGTGTAAACTGCCTATGCTTCTTTCGTTCTCGTTTAGAAAAGAACTTTGGCTGCCTAATTATCAGCAAATTCATTTTACACGATCCTGGTTTCTGACAAGGAAATCCGGGAGTGGAATGACACACCGTTGCAAACTCAGTGATATGCATCATCGTACCTTATTTAATCTGGTGGATTTTTGGAGATGAGGAAACAGATATACAGGCTGCAAAATTCCAGCCCGACTCTTCTCTCTTAGTTCCAGTTTCACTGGATTTGTGTCTCAAATGTCCAACAAAACTGTTGCTACCTTCTCCTAGGTGCTGCAGGTTGGCCTCAACAGGTATTCAACCTCCATGCAGGAATGAGTGCCCATTGCAGCAAAGCAATAATTAAAACACAATCCTGAAGTTTTGGAAAAACCAAAGGACAGAGGATAAAGTCTTGATCAAGATTCTTTAGCTTCCACAGTCCATATCAAGGGATTCCATAGTCAAACCCACAGCACTAACATACCTTTATTTGAGATTCAAAATCCTATCTCCCCTTCCTCTGTATTGCTGCAGCTATGCAGCCTGTTCATTTTTAACATACCAGCAAGAGCTAACCAAGAACACTGAACCCCCAGTCTGACCTTCAATAGCATCAAGATGTATTTTTATAGTGTTAAGTAATGCACCAGCCATTATGTGTAGTATTGACGTAATTGTCATCCTGTCAATTGTTGTAAGCGCCCAGGACAGATGCTGAGCAATCCTAGTGCTCAGTGGTTATGCAGTACTCAGCCAAGCCCAGTGGGTAATTTTCCTTAAGTATATATGTGCTTAAATGACACCTACCAATTATATCTCTTTGTGAGAGTACAAATGTGGTGGGCCCACTGCAGATGCATGAATACTCCTTCCTCCCACAGCGCTCTCCGCTCTTCCCTGGAGAAGCATGGGGTGGTCCTTCTCTGGGGCACACAAGAAGCCAAGGACATTGACATGTGCAGTTACCCCTGTCCTCTAATCCGGCTCTGAGGCACAAGCCAGAGAAAACCTACTCTCAGATAAGACCACCCCGCTGAGATGTCTCCATAAAAACAAAATGGTCACCTGTGATACAGCCCTAAGTTTTCAGGTGTTTTATAGGCTCCCAGTTCAAAACTGCCCAATCTTCGGGACAATTCAAATGAAAAACGGTCATGAGTACTACATTTAGTCCGTGTACCAAATACTGGCTTTCTCTCCTATTAATTTTTGGTCTTACAACTGTAGTCATGAGAAGAACATGCCAGGCTCCTGCCCTTCAAGTTCTCACATATGAGAACAACCCCAGAAGTTTGGTGAACTAAAACCAAGGGTGAAGGAAAGAAAAAAGTCAGAAATACTGTAGTGGGTGAGGTGAGGACTCAGGTTCAAGTAATACAATTGAATTGTCTGTGTTCCACATCCAATCCAGCTGTACTACTTTCCACTCCTCTCTCCTCCCGCTTCCCTCTCCCTCTCCCTCCCTGTGCTCTCTCTCCCCCTCTCCCTCTCTTCAATCTTTCTGTCCTCACTCTTCTTTCTCTCTTTCCCCTTTTCTTTAAGGAAATAACAGCAATATGCTCTCCAAGGCATGGCAACGTCAGATCAGTATTCTTGACTATCCACCCACAATCCTTAACACCACACTCTGTGGCAGAAAAAAAAAAAAAGACAAGAAACTTCCAAACAAGGCAATTCCCTACCATGACCCCACGCTCTGTCCAGATCACATCGTTCCTTGCACTTGCTGCTCAGTTTCATACGCCTTCTTCCTTTCCTTGTTGTCTGTTCTCATTTCAGGGCAGCTGCTGACATATTTTATTTTAAGTAATTTGTAGTTGACTATCGTTTATTTGTGCAATTGGTGTAATTAAATCTAATTACATAATTGGTGAAAGACTGAGTAATCACATAATTAGAATGTGCAATAATAACTGCTGAAATCCCATTGTTATGACGTGCAGTGACACATTATGATGTGTGACAATGTGGTATAATTCACAGGGTACCCTGCAAAGAGTGGAAACAGTGCTAGCTGTGCATGGGTGGAGCACAGCTAAGGTCAGAGACCAGCAGAGTAGCTTTCAGCATCTCAACCTGGACTTCCTACTTATCTCTGTCTCATTAATCTAACCCTTGATGTCTATGCATTGGGCAAATCTAAGGCAGCAGCAGAGGGGGCCTGAAGAAGCTACTCATGAGGGCGGAAGCACTCCCATCTCCAAGGACAAAGTCACCAAAGCAAATATCCTTAAAACATAAAGCAGGATCTATAAGGGATGACTTGAATTTCTGAAACTTGGATCCCTGCATGTTAATTTTAAATTCAAAATTGTAATTGGGACACAAGAAACAAGATGGCAAATTTCTAGAGGCCACATACACAATTACAAGCTGGCCTGATGCTTGTGACTGGGGACACAGCTCCTGGCTCCCGGTCTTCCCATCCACGCCTCTTCCTGTAATCTTCCTGATGACTGTGACATAGCTGACCACGGAAATGCCAGCCTCTCCTATGGCACCTTTCCCTTCACTGCAAGCCAGCCACCCACTCCCACAGTCACTCTCTAGACCCAGTCATCAGCAGCAACACACCTGAAATCTTGACCCTCAAACACTCCATTCTTCAATCACTTCTTAACCCTTCAGCTCACCTGCTCAGGAATTCAGCACTGGCGTTTTTCTTTAACCTCAGAGACATCTCCAAATCCGCACCCCCAGGCCAACCATATGCTCCCTGCCACACTTCAGGGCCCTCCCTCCTTGTCTTGCTGTTTCCACAGAACTGCACGGTCATCACCCCTAGGTAGCCATTCCCCATTCCTAATAAAAACCCTCCTGGAGATGGTCTGAACTCTTCCTTGGCTCCACACAGACCCCCTGAGCAACTGAAAATCCCTGGATAACACCATACAGCTAATAACTGTTTTCCCTCCCCACTCACCACCTCACACTACAACTGCCATTCTACACTGACTGAAAACTGCTATTTTTCTGAATTGGTTTGTTTTCCCATTTTCCAAGGCCACTATTTCATTGTTTCTTTTCTCTTATAAGCTCCGATGTCCTTTTCTTTTTTTTTTTTTTTTTTTTTTTTTTTTTTTCATTTTTCTGAAGCTGGAAACAGGGAGAGACAGTCAGACAGACTCCCACATGCGCCCGACTGGGATCCACCCGGCACGCCCACCAGGGGCGACGCTCTGCCCACCAGGGGGCGATGCTCTGCCCATCCTGGGCGTCGCCATGTTGCGACCAGAGCCACTCTAGCGCCTGGGGCAGAGGCCACAGAGCCATCCCCAGCGCCCAGGCCATCTTTGCTCCAATGGAGCCTTGGCTGTGGGAGGGGAAGAGAGAGACAGAGAGGAAAGCGCGGTGGAGGGGTGGAGAAGCAAATGCGCGCTTCTCCTGTGTGCCCTGGCCGGGAATCGAACCCGGGTCCTCCGCACGCTAGGCCGACGCTCTACCGCTGAGCCAACCGGCCAGGGCCCGATGTCCTTTTCTACGCCACCATGCTCAGCTGATGGCCTCACAGATGAAGGTCATTACAAATAATAAGTGAAATCAGATCAGGTTAAACTCTTTCCTAAGCACAGCCCTCCAAGCCTGAGCACCCACACATCTGGTCTCTCTTCTTTGCCTTCTTGTTCTGAGACAGGCTCCCTCCTACAAAAGGCCAAGCCCCCCAAGGACTGTTGTGTCAGCGCTGTTCTGCCTGCATGCTCTCACCGTCCCTCCCTCACAAACGGAGCACTGGCAACAAACACACACTTACTCAGATATCTTCCACCACATGCAACAAAACCTTCCTTCATCCCACAGCCCACTCAGCTACTTGACTGTTATGATCAGCCAGATTTACAAAGAGCTCTACTGCTCAGCCTACCCCGCCCTGGCCCATCCGCGCCACCTGCTTTCAGCACTTGTCAAGGACACCAACACCACCCACATAGCAAATTTACAAATGACTCTGGGCTCTCGTCTTCCCTGATGTCCCAGCAGCATTTGGCAGTGGACCACTTCCTCCCCAAGGCACTTCCTTCCTCAGGCTTCTGCCCTCCTGCCCTCCCAGGGTCCAATACATTTCAGTTTCCCCAACAGGCTGCTCTGTTTTGCCCAAACTCTAAACATTGGGACCACTCCTCCCTCCACCCTGGGCTACTTTCATCTCTTTCCTTAGTCGATTCCATCCATTCAAAATCCTCTTTACACTCCTAAACATTTAACTCCAGCCCAGGCTTTCTTCCAAGCTCTGGATTCTCATATTTGACTTCCTACTTAACATCTCCTCCTCCATGACTCACAGACTTTTCAAATTTGACATGCTCATGATGGAAGTCCTAATTTGTCCCCAAAAACTTACCCCCCCCCCCCGATGCAGCCCTTCCTTTCTCAGTAAGTGGCACCATCTTGACCTGTTCAAGCCTTTGGGAGCTAATTATGTTTAGAGGAGACCAATAGGGTGGGGCCCTCATGATGGATTAGTGCCTTTATAAGAAGAGACACCAGAGGAGGCTGGCTTGCTGGAGCTCTCGCTGTCCTCCCCTCCCTTTTCCCTTACTCTCCCTTGCGCTCTCTCTCTCTCTCTCTCTCTCTCTCTCTTTCTTTCTCTCTCTCTCTCTGCCATGTGTGGACATAGGGAGAAGTTGGCTGTCTTTAAACCAAGAAGAGGGTTCTTTCCAGAAACCCACCATGCTGGCACCATGACTTTGGACTTCCTAACCTCCAGAACCATAAGAAATAAAGTTTTCTTGTTTAAGCCATCCAGCCCAAGGTATTTTGTTATGATAACCCAAGCTGACTAAGACATCATATGACTAGTAATTCCATTCTTAGGCATATACTAAGGAGAAATAAAAATATACATCTATGCAAAAACCTGTGCATAAATGTTCACTGTAGCATTATTCATAGTAGACAAAGAGTAGAATCTACCTATATGTTCATCAACTGATAAATGGAAAAGCAAAATTTAGTATATCCATACAATGGAGTATTGTTTGGATGAGGTACTAATACATGGTACAACATGAATGAACCTGAAAACATAATGCTAAGTGAAAACCAGTCACAAAAGGCCATGTATTTTAAGATTCCATTTATGTAAATTCTGAATCCATTTAAGATTCAGAATAGGCAAATCCATAAAGTCAGAAAATAGATCAGTGGTTGCCTAAGGTAGAGAAGATTGGGGGCAGGGAATGAGGAATGGCTAATATAGAACCAGGCTTTCTTTTGGGGGTGTTGAAAACATTCTTGCCATGGCTGGTTGGCTTAGTGGTAGAGCGTCAGTCTGGCATGTGGATGTCCCAGGTTCAATTCGCAGTCAGGGCACACAGGAGAAGTGCTCATCTCCTTCTCCACCCCTCCCCCCTTCTCTCTTCCTCTCTGTCTCTCTCTCTCTCCCCCCCACCCTTGCAGCCATGGCTCGATTGCCTTGAGTGAGTTGGCCTGGGCACTGAGGATGGCTCCATAGCCTCTGCCTCAGGTACTGAAAATAGCTCAGTTGATGAGCAATGGAGCAATGCCCCAGATGGGTAGAGCATTGCCCCATAGGTGGATCCCAATCAAGGCACATGCAGGAGTCACTCTCTCTGCCTCCCCTGCTCTCACTTAATAATAAAAAAAAAATCTTTATAACTAGATTGTGAGGATAGTTGTACAACTCTGTGAATATACTGAAAATCAATGGACTGTTTTAAAAGGGTAAATTTTATAATATATGAGATACATCTAAAAAAAGGCTGCTATAAAGAAAAAAAAGAAGGAGGAGGAGGAGGAGGATACATTATACATAGAATGTATAACTGTATACTCACCTTTAAAATATCAATCCCAATTTCATTGACTCTAAGCCACTATCAATAAGATGGACCACTATTTTATGTACCACTAAGAAGAAAGTCTGCCAATTGTAGCCTTTAGAAGCCATTAATTGCAGAGACAGCTCTTGTCTTTGAAGGTATTAAAGTGGGAAAAAATATATATTAAAGTTAATGAAATGTGATAGCTTTCTTCAATTCTACACATCAGCTCCTGAAGTCTTCCAAATAAGAATAACTTCTTCAGGAATAATTTATTAACCACAAACTCATTCATAAGAAAAAAGAAATAAAATTTATCAGTTGAGACTATAAGTTGGACATTAGTTTTGCATGTGACTTTGACTTCGTATACATCATTCATTGAATCCTCAGAACTGTCCTTCAAGAGAAGCACTAGGCTTCCATTTGACAGACAAGGAAACAGGCCACAGAAAGGTAAATAGTTCATGTGTAGCAGAGCCAGGCTTCAAAGCCATGTGTCAAGTCTCCACTCTACCGCAATATTATGAATGAAAAATTCAAATGAGTAAAACTGGTGAGCAGAGGCCGTCATTATTTTCAGTGAGCCTGGCTTTTCCTGTACTTGCTACAGAGGTGTAGCCAGCACGTCCACCCCCATCACTCAGCCCTCACTTTCTCCTTGGTCACCTCGTCCCAACATCAACTCACACACAATAAAGGAAGAGGTTTATGATCTAAAACATCATTTTTGTCCACCCCTGAGCTCCCTGCCTTCAGGATATAGATTTGCTAAAATGTCTCCAAGAGCTTCAGGAATAAAAACACAGAGATACTTAAAGATGGCACAGACAGAACAAAGTGGAAAATACAAAACAAAAGCAGGAAAAAAAAGTGGTATGAAGTGCAGGTGCACCTCAATTTATGCTGCAGATGTTCTGCTGAAAATCGTGTGTAGATCAAGTTGATTTATAAACTCAATCCTATTGTAAATTCAAAAACACTGTGATGAAACCTTGTGATGATAGCTTTTATAATGAGAAAAATTCATTGTGCTTAGAACAGTTAATTCCCCATCTTGGTTTTGAATTCTTCTATTCACTTCTTTTCTTTTCAAATGGTACTCACCTATACATAAACATTCCATACCCCCTTGAGACCTTTGTGGGCAGGAATGTCATGAGACCAAGAGATTTTTAAATAATTTTAAAATATGCCTATCTACCTTATTTATAGCAATCATTTCCATAACATTTTAAATAAACAGTTGACCCTTGAACAACATGGGGGTTAGAGGTGCCAACCCCCTGTGCAGCATATAGCTTTTGCCTCGCCCAAATTTTACTAATAGTAGTATACTGTTGACCTGAAGCTTTACCAATTACATAAACAATCAATTAACATGTATCATATGTTAATTGATACTATACTATATACTATATTCTTACCATAGCATAAGCTAGAGGAAAGAATGTTAAGAAAATCATAAAGAAGAGAAAACACATTTACAGTATTTATTAAAAAAAAATCCAAGTACAAATGGACACAGGCAATTCAAACCAGTGTTGTTCAAAAGTCAACTGTAAATCTCAGCACAATGGGAGAGTGGAAGGATGCTTCCTGGAAGAGGATGAGGAAGAGAGAACCCTGGGAGAGAACTCCAGGACCAGCACTGGAGCGAGGGTGGGGTGGGGGTGAGGGTGGGGGAAACTCGGGTCCCCAAAAGCTGTGAGCCCTTCTCTCCTGACAGCTGAAAGGGTGGTCAAAGTTGAAGGAGTCTGGCACCCTGTTCCCAGAGGACACCTGTGGCCTCCTTGCACTTAGAAAGCAACTAGCTTCTGGTTTTCCTCTGCAGTCAAAGGTCACAAAATGACTACCCACATAGTTTTTTTAATTGACTGATTTTAGAGACAGAGAATGGCGGGAGGAGGGGGGGTAGAGGGGAGGAAGGAGGGAGAGAGAGAGAGAGAGAGAGAGAGAGAGAAGTATTCATTTGTTTCCACACAGTTTCTTAAAGCAAAAGTGTTCCATTACATTAAAAAAGACAGGAACTGCCCTGGTCAGAAGCTTGGTTGGTTAGAATATTGTTCTGTTATGCAAAGAGTGGAAGTTCTATCCCTGGTCAGGGCACATACAGAAAGAGATTGATGTTTCTGTCTCTCTCTAAAAATCAAAAGAAAGAAGGAAGAAAGGGAGAGAGGGAGGGAGGGAGGGAGGGAAGAGAGAAAGAGAAAAGGAAAAAAAAAAAGGAGAACAACAACATAGCACCTGCCTTCCAGAATCACTTGACTAACTAGATCTGAAAGACCTGCTCCTGTTCCCACTGGAAGTAATCCCCTAGAGCTGAGGGGGTGTCCCCCATAGGCAGGTCCACCGGGCCCCGCAGCTCCTCACTGCACCCAGTCCAGGCTGACTCCTATGGGGATCTTCACTTAGCCCCAGAAGACAGCCCTTGCGCGCTAAGCCCCACCATGTGCTTCCACTTCAGTGAGAGGCAGGTCAGCCTCACCCAACCCCACTGACAGCTGCAAACATCTCGATCCTAAGGATATCCTTTCTCTACTGTAGTTCGGATTTCAACATTTCTGAGACTATTTCTTCCTCCTTTTATAACAAAGCACGTTTTTTTAAGACCCATCCTTTCAGATCCTTGCTCTTGAAGTGTCCACCTGGGTTCTTCCATCTAGTGATGCCATTACCGTGTGTCCCTGCTGTGGCCCAATCAGCCCTGGTGCCACACCTCCAGAGCTGCTGCCTCACGGACACTCATCATTACTTAAATTTCCCTGTCTAGCCCTCAGGACTTAGAGAGGAGCATTGGTTGCTTTTTCTGCTTTCCATCAGCATAATACAATCTTGAAGTCATTCTAAGAAGAACCCTAGTACATTCCCATCATTCAAGCTGGCACCAGAAACCTCATCCACTTAATACAGAGACCTCTGGATCCCTGGGCTCCAACCGAGGAGGGCTGGTGCCTGGGGGCGCAAACTCCCCACCCGGGCAGGCCTGGCATCTGGGTGCCAAGAGGTGTGGCTTCATATGCTTTGGCACTGGCTGAAGTTACAGATTTTAAGGGCTCTGGCCCCTAACAAGGTTTCCCGGTACCCTCATCTCTTAGTCCACGAGGGAACAGTCAAGATCCCTCTGCTCTGTTCTTGTCACTGGCGTTCTTACCCTCTGCTGCCAGCTAACAACAGTGTCAAGAGACGCTGACACAGTCACTGCAGTGTCCCATCATCCTCAGGACAACTCCATTACCGTCAGCTCCTTTCTACACATGGAGAACCTAAACCCAGAGTTTAAGTAACAACTACAACTCCCTAAGAGCACCGTTCTAACCCTCTGAACAGCCAGGCACTATTCTAAATGCCTTCATATGCTGATACAATTACCCCTCAGAACAACCCTATTTATGTCATGATTTACGCCATTATATTCATATTACAGAGGAGGAAACTGAGGCACAGAGAGGAGGTGAAGTAACAGGCCCAAGTTCACCTAGCTGCCAAGTGATTAGGCAGAATTTAAACTCAGGCCGTTTGACACCAAGGATGTGCTTTAAACTCTGGGCTGACTTATCAAGGTTGTACCACCTGCTCCACGTGGTCAGAATCTAGATGAGGGGTAGCCCTGTGCCCTGCAGTCTGCCCATCACTGAGGAGGCGTCAGGTCTCCTTGGCAGCAGCTCCAAGGCCTGGCCTACAGGGTCTGGGATGAATGCTTTACCTTCCTCAGAGCCAGGCTGGGAAAAAGTGTATCCTTGTTTTATCTAAAATCTCAGGAGATGGAAATCTGCCAGCACGGGTGATAAGCCACATGAAGGAAGGCCGGGCCCTCCTGGTGCGTATGATTGTGTCGCTAGGGTCTTCCATAAACACGAGGAGCAGAAGCACACTTCAGAGTGCTTCTTGCTGGGCTGGCATTATCTAGCTCGGTTTAAAATCTAAAAATTCCCTAGCTCTGGGGTGTCATCTTCCGTACCTCGCAACCAAATAATTTAGTTTTTGCTGAAAAAGTCTTCATGGGGACATAAATGTGACCCAAACTCATGAGGCTATCTGTTTCCTCTTTCCATAACAACTAGAGGCTCTGGGACTCTGAGAAGTCTCCAGCAGTCACCTAAAGGCCACCAGCATCTGGGTGCAACAATGGCCCTGCGGAAAACACCACACACACACACTGCTGATCTCAACGGAGAGTGGCTAGGTGGAAGGCTTATTAATCAGGGGGAATCATTCAGTTCACCAAGGGGAAAGACAAATAAACCAACACTCCAACTGATTTTATCCTGAAAAACAAGTGCTTGTGAATGGTGTTTCAGCCAAGTCTGTAGGGTCTGGACAACCTTAATTATTCACAATGCAAATTGCTTTCAGTGTTTGCTGGATAATTTCTTAATACCTTCCTTTCTGCTTCCTCTGCCCTTAACTCATTTCCTTTCCATCCTCCTCTCTCTACATTCCTGTCTTTATTCCTAAGGAACCAAAAGGAAATTTCTGGAAATGGCTTTCCAATCACCCAATCTTTTTCTGTAAAAAAAAAATGTTAATTAATCTTTTACTTTTAATGAATCTTCCCAAGACCTTAATAGCTTAACCTGGGATCCCAGAACTCCCCTAGGTCTAAATAACCCACAAACAAGGTTAAGGGCCCAGTGGACCTCCAGAAACTATGATCAGAATTGTGGAGCTGGGTACTTCCTGACTCTCCTTTGACTCAGAGATCCCCAGTTTTCAAAATATTTTGCAGGTGGCATCTGCCACCACCCACCCCAAAGAGCACTCAGCATTGAAGGAGGACTCCACACCCACCGACCACTGCATCGTGGGACATTCGTGATGCTGAGTGGGAAAGCCTGGGTTTTGAAGCCAGATGAACACAGGCTCAAATTCCAACTCTGTCACTGACAAGCTGTATTAAAATGTCCTAATTTCCCTGAGCCTTCATTTCCTCATTTGTAAAATAATGATGATAATAACTTCATCACAGAATTATTGGGTGATGAAACAAACTAATGACATGAAAACATGTAGCATTCATACACAGAAGGAGCGAAAGGAAAGCCCTCTCTACAGGAGAGAAAAGGGTGGCTGTCAGCAGTGAACGTGCATCTCAGGCTGTGTTACAGGCGAAGATCACTGTCCCACAGACGTAATCAGACTCCTATGGTCCCTGGGAAACAGGAAGAGCACTCCTTTTTTCTTTTTTGAACATCATATTAGATTATAATCCTTTTCATGAACCTCATAGTAAAATGCCTAATCTGAATTACAATAAACCTCCAACCTTCTGCTTCCCCATCTACTCTACCCACTGCCCCCTTTCCACCAATATAACAAAAGAGAGATATAAATATTTCAATCAAGTAAGATGTGAAGTCACATCATTGTAAGGTTCTGCAATGACCTGAGGGAGCCTGAACAACCAGAGTCCTGCTGTGAGATGAGAGCCACATCATCTCCATCCCAGGGCAGCCCGCTTCTACCTGAGCCAGGCATCTGCTCCAGGATAAACACCAAATGGAATGAGTCTCCAGGAGTCCCCAAACTAAGGTGGCCTGCGGGCCGCATGCAGCCTCCTGAGGCCATTTATCTGGCCCCCACCGCACTTCCGGAAGGGGCACCTCTTTCATTGGTGGTCAGTGAGAGGAGCACAGGATGCATCCGCACCCTGTGCTCCTGGAGTACTGTATGTGGCGGCGCTGCAAAGCGCAGTGTGGCTCAAGTATAGTACTACTTCTGGTGATGCGGGACGCACGCGTCACGGCTCCGGAAGCGCGTCATATCACTTGTTATGGCTAGCAGTGACAGATATGGAACGGACATTGACCATCTCATTAGTCAAAAGCAGGCCCATAGTTCCCATTGAAATACTGGTCAATTTGTTGATTTAAATTTACTTGTTCGTTATTTTAAATATTGTATTTGTTCCCGTTTTGTTTTTTTACTTTAAAATAGGGATTTGTTCATAGATTTTTTTATAGTCTGGCCCTCCAATGGTCTGAGGGACAGTGAACTGGCCCCCTGTGTAAAAAGTTTGGGGACCCCTGGTCTAGACCCTTTGGCTGCTGGGCCTCCCAGGACAGCAGCATAGATTCCAGGGCATCTTGATTAGTCAGCTCCTGTTTTATTGGCCAGATTCCAGATTACAGGAGAACGGACCAGGAAAACAGGGGACAAGAGGAGCCCACCCTCTGCATTCCTATTTCCTGAGGCAACAGTGCTCTGCTCCTCAGAAAAACAGATTTTAGCCTAACTAGCTGAGATTAGGTCAGGGATCGGAGCCGATTACCATTGCTGCATATCTGAGCTTACATTATGAATTGGATTGTTTGGTGTGCTGCTGCAGGGTTGAACTGCATTGACATAATTATGCCATTTCTCTCTGGCTGTAAAGAACTATAATGTGGAAGACACAGTGGTCATAGTTTCCTCATCAGACCATGCTGTAACAGACTGGATGTTGGTTTTGCGGATGACACTGACCCAGCCATTTGCTCATCCTGGCATGACTCAGGTGATCCCTGCCATCTGTATTGTCATCTTTAAAGTCCTTATCATCAGCCTCACTCTCAAGCTAGAGAAGCTGTCTGTCCCCAAAAGAAATTTAAAAGAAGGTGCAGGAGAGTTTAGGATGTGTTGAGGATGAACAAAGAATGGGAACCATATAATAGGGGAGACCTCATAGGACACTTTCTTAATTGAACATGCAGGAATTATGGCAGAAAACCCAAGAGGCAAGAGAATCAGGCTGAAGGCTCTAGGAGCCACTGCAGAGCTAATGAAGCCATAAGTCCAGCTCTCAAACGCAGGGGTCCAGCCCTCTCTGCCAGCCCTGACGACTCGCCACACCTCCTTCTGGGCGGGAGGTTCGGGGGGGGGGGGCAGTCCCTTAAAAGGATCACTTCTCTGTGTGGCACAGTTTCAGGAAGCAAAGATGCAATGAGCACTCTTAGGCCACAATCGTGATCACCTGGCAGAAGTCCTGGGCAAAGTGAAGAAGGAGGTGGGAAATCTTACTGGTGCTGGCTCATGTGCAGATCCAAATAGCCCAGCAGGACAGAGATCTAGGTCAGTGAGCAAGTGAGTGGGAGTCTTCACTGCTCAGAGTGCTGCCTGACCTCAGAGAAAGCTCTAGACTAGATAAGCCTACGGGGCCAGTCCCTGCACCAACTGGTGACTACGGAAGGCCTGGGACTGGTTTCTCCACCATGCCCCTGCTACCACCCTGCTTCTGAGGCCGGGCCCCAGAAAAGAGGTGCTTTCCATTAGTTGATTAGTCTCTGCCTGTCTCTCTCCTTTTGCCACATTTGCTGAATATCTGGGATGTTACAGTTCCATGGACCCAGACACACCTGGGGTTTGGCTGATCTAATAGCTGTAGATGTGTCTGTTCTCAAAATAGAGAGTCGATTATTCCAATCTCTGTTCTAACCAACAAGGCATGGTACAGGCCCATGGCTCCCAACCCCAGATTGGGCGAGGAGATGCATTTCTTCTGAATGGGTCCTAAAGGGCTTTTGATCCCATGTGACTGTGACTCAGAAAGTCGTGTTCTGAAAATGGAGCTGTGCACATGGTTAGACATATCTTCCTTTGCACATAGTGCCCAAACCCCTAAAGCCAAGTGGAGAATACCGGTGAACCCATCTCCTACAGGAAAGTTCTCACCTACAGCAAAGGGCCGCGGGGTATCCCAGCCCAAGCCCAGAAAATCAGCAACATGGGGCTGCTTCCCGTTGACACTGACGACCAGGACCACATGGGAGGAGGCAGGACCCAGCTCAAGCATAAGCTCCCAGAGCTGGCTGCGCTAACCCCACTGAGGCTCTGCCACTCCCTCCCTCACATATACTGCCCTGGCCTGCCTCCGCTGCAGCACATACACACCTAGAGCTGGACTTCTTGGGATTCAGGGCGTGGTGGTGCTCCTATTCCCTATGTGATGCTGGGCAGCTTCTCCTGGCCCCAGTTACCCATATACGAAATGAGAATGATGAAAGTGCTACTTCATAAGCTTGTGATAAGGCTTAAATGAGTTAGATGAGTTAATAAGAAGAAAATGCTTAGAACATGGACTAGAACATGGGAAGCACTCAATATACTTTCACTGTTATTGTTTCCAATACTACCAGTTGTCAGATTCCATATCAGACTGTCAGCCTCTATAGGGTAGAAAACTTTCTCTATTTTATTCTGTGGCCCCAGCACTCAGCACAGAGCATGATGCGGAATAAGTTTCAATAAATGTTTGATGGATAAATAAATGATGTCAAGCCAATGGATGATGCTGGACCATTGACACTAAGCTTTACAGAGTGGTGACTGCCTTATGGAGCCCTTTCCTGCAGTGCGCTGAGAGAGGGGAGGATGGCACCAGGCACAGCAGGCAGAGAGGATCTGAGCGAGGACAAAGGGGACTGGATGTTGCAGCAAAACAGCTGGCATGTTAATTGATGACCTGGCTGTTCCTGGGCACCCACCTTTCCTCTCTAGCCTCAGTCCATCCATTTGTACATCTAAACAGAGGCTGAAACTATTGGGATGATGGAGTATCATTTCAGAAAGAACATGACCCCTCTTTCTCCACCTGACTCACGAGATGCCCTGTGACTGCAAAAGCCAGCAAGCTCTCAATAGGCTCTGCTCTGAAGTCACAGCGGAAGCCACTGGTATACCCAGTCATTGCGTGGACTGGGCTGCTGCTTCGCACCCACCTGGTGGCTGGCCCTTAGCACAGGCCTTGGAGAGTGGTGTCTCACCACGCCTCTCCGAACCCAGGGAGCAGAGAGCTTGTGATGCTCCCGCAGACGGTCACAGGAAGCGCCCGGGATGCCTGGGCTGCCAGCCACTGTGTAACCATCACTAGAGAGACAGGTGTGGCCTTCTTCCTATGGCCTCAGGAGGAGGCAAGGACTGGGGCCAGGCAGGCATTCAAGAAACCATGGAGGCCACGTGCTCAAATGAAGAGAGCAACCACACCCTTTGAACAGAAACTGCTGAGGTCCCATCTGCAGCACCGAGTGCTGTGTGTCCCTCCAGAAAATTATCTCACCCAGGCCCTCATGCAACAACCCCATGATGCTGCAGGCTGAGACCCAGATTCCAGCTCTAGAAGCCACTTTCCGCCTACGCCCTGGGGGCTTCTGTTGCCAATCCATATCTGTCATGGAGGAGGATCCTACTCTCCAGGATCTAGGGGAGGAAGAGGGTTCTGCACAGCTGGAAAAGTAATGCTCTAACCACCTTTTGTGTTTTTAGACATGATATTTAGGGTTTTTTTGAAACGCCAAACAGTATTGAAGGAGGGCATGCTATTTTTAGGGATTTTCAGGAAGGGTCACAGACTAATAAGAGGTTGTTGAGAACACGCCTGGAGGGTTCTTGCCTCTGCTGTGTGTACACATCACTGCTCTATTTATAACTGACATTAGTCGCCTCACTCCTGTTACACAGGCAAGCAACATAAAAATCTAGAAGTAACAGATGTATACGTCCCTTTAGCCTGCCTACCTCTCTCACATCGGGAATGTTCTGGATTTTCAGCCGCTGCTAAAAGGTTTTTAGAGACAGCAGAAAGGAGCTGGCCAAATGCACAGCCCAGAAATAAACATGGCTGCCCCTCTCTGTCCTCACCTGAGCAGCACAGGACTTGCCCCACCCAGCCTCAGCTCCCAGCCTGCTGCCCCCCCAAGCAGGATATAGCAACCGGAAAGCCCCCGTAGCCACAAACATTTGTCAGGGTGATTTGGTGAGGATCAACACTGAAAGCAATTTCTGGCTCGGAAAATCATTTATCATGGACAGTCTGTCCAAAACAATCCCATTTCAAACCCTTCCTGGGAGAGGAGACCTGACAATGGCACTGGTAATCTACACACGGCCCGGGAGGCATTTATCTTCCCCTCGCCCAGCTCCGGACTCCACACCTTCAGGAGAGAAGAGGAATAAATCACATCAGCTTGGAGGAAACCTGTTCACCCCATCAGGAGGGGCCTCAGAAAGACAGGGCTATCAGGATGCCCACTCTCCTGGGTGTCTGCCTCCAGGCTCTTTATGCTTTCCATTTTACTGACCGTCAACGCCCCGGAGAATAATTTCAGTATTCTAAGAGAAAGGTGTGCCTCCCTGATTACAAAACCTGCTCTTTTCTTACTTTTAGTTCATCTTAAAAGCCAGAATTCTCCTTTTTGGGGGAGTAATTAAGAAAAAAGCTTACTGCTTTTTATATAATCCACCCTCCCCTTTGCCTGGGGCAGTATTTCCTTTGCCAGACCATAGCATGGAGTTTACGGCACATTAGATAATTATTCTGAGCATGCCGTTTCCACTGACGTCAACAGCCTGGAAACAGCCAGGATCTCAAGCAATGTGAGGTCCATAGAGAAAGGCAGAAAATGGAAAATTTTCCCTAAGTTCCTAGCTTCTTTTTTTTTAAAACTAGTTACAGATAGGAAAAGTAATCAATCACTTTCCTTCCTGAGTGTCTGACTAAACCCAGGTCTGGCCCCAAGTTTCGCCGGGCCTCAGAGATGCCTGTGAACTTCTGAGTTGCATCATTCTAAAGCTTTGGTCAGTCTATGACTTGGAAAATACTGCCAAATGCAAACTACGAGATAGATGCTATACCTCCTCGGAACCAAATCAAAACAGGGCCACCTTTACAGGGGGTAGCTCCCACCAGCTCCCAAAGAGACTTATATCATAGCTAATTATACTTCATGAATATAATAATTTTGATTCCAAAATAAATCACTAGGTTTGGTATGTATGACATTTTCATGTATCAAATTATCCCCAAACTACTTTCATTTGCTATCAGGGGGTCTGAAATCCCAACTTTGAAAGAAGTAATACAAGATTTTGCCCAAGACAAATGTAGGGATTGAAGATAAAGATCTGTATTCAAACCTCCTTGTGCCACTTTCTAGCTGTCACTTTAAGCAAGCCAGCCTGACGCCTCTGGGCCTTGGTTTCCTCCCCGGCACAAGGAACGATGACAGCGGTTCCTACCCAGGCTGCTGTCAGGATGAAGTGAGGTAATACACACAAGGGGCTCAGCACACCACCTGGCACAGAAAAAGCGTTAAATTAAATATTTCTAGAAAATTCTCAGCCAGGGATGAACTAAAGAGTGGGCCAACTGGTCAGTTTCCAGGGGGATCAGTGGATGACGTACCCAAGAGATCACTGGGAAGGAAACAAGATGGGAAAATGGGACTTTCAGCATGATTACATGATTAGGAAGACTACTTGGAAAAGCCCAACGTGAGGAGATAAGACTCTGTAAGGTCAAATTCAAAGACTAACACGAGTCTCGGAATAGCAAAGGCAGCCGGCCAAGACCTCTGAGGCACTTCTGAAATAGTTTTCTTCTTTCCCCTTCTCTTCCCCCACACAAAGCTCAGTCTCTTCACTAAATAAATATTTAATAAATATGTAAAGGATATCAATGTGAAGGCAGGAGAAATGACTAGTCCAGGCGTCTCCTTGGTCCAGCACACTCTGAGCTAACTAGACATTGCACCTCCATACGCTCACTGCTGCTCTCATTTTCTCCCATTATTCAGCCACCTCCAGTGATCCGCAACTCCAACTCAGGCCACCTGTAGTCATGTGGCACCCCCTCCACATGAGGCACCAGGGCCAAACCCGAAGGGAGGAGAAGCCCTCAACACTCACTGTGTGGGGACCTACGTGCTTGAGACCGAGAAAGGAACAATCCACCATGCACCCTATCTCACTGGGACTTATCAGTGAATGCTACTTGGGAGATGGGGCTGAAATTTTATGTGGGAATGCATATTTCATAGTATTAGAAATAGTTGTTGACTTCATTTGTGGCCAACAATTTTTCTTCTTCTGTTTTCTAAGAATGATAAGAAGGCCATGTTCTGGAAGGACAGGGAGATCACTAACCACTCCAAGTCTGTCCAGACCACGGGTCCTGCACCTGAGGAATGTCAAGTCCATGAGTTTGCCAATTTATCTTACCAATTGTGTTACACAGACTCACATCCCTCACCCAATCATCTGGTATGCACAAACATAAATATATTACAATTTCAGTATTAACCAAGTATGATTTGGCAGAAAGTACAGTGCAGAGTAAATAGTCTAGGATAAGGTCCATTACCAAAAATAAAAAGTAGAAAAATTTTAAAGCACGTTGTGTAAAATTCATCTCTTTCCCTCTACTGGCATTCATCAGTGAGAAGGAAAAACGTTTATCCAGCCCCCTACCCACCAGGCATGTGCTAGAAAGTTACACAGGTCTTCACCCCGGAGTGAAGGCAGGCAGCACAACAGCCATCAGACGGATGAAATGACCAAGACTTCCAGAGGGTATAACTTGCCCGAGGTACACTCCCAGAAAGAAGCAGACCCAGATGTGAACCCCAAATCTGAGTCCAGATCTGGGCTCTTCCATGTTGCCCTGCTGGCCCACCCTGAAATCTGTCACGGTAGGTGTCAAACCCCAAGATGAACTGGAGTGGGATTCAAATGCAGACCAGGAGCTAACTACTCTAGAAATAAAAAACAAACAGTAGGGGCTCTAAGCAAAGACAAAACAAAAAAACAATAGAAAATAACAAATGTGGGTGAGGATGTAAATGAACTGCAATCCTTGTGAATTGTTGGTGGGAATGGGAAATGGTGCAGCTGCTGTGGAGATCAGATCAGTGAGCCCTCCGATAGTTAAACGTGGACTCATCAGATGACCTAGCAATTCTCCTAGGTCTATAAGAATTGAAAACACAATAAATTAAAGTAAATAAATATAATAAAAAAAGAATTGAAAACAGAAATTCAAACAAATACTTGTGCACAAATGTTCCCTGCAATATTATTCACAAAAGCCAAAAGGTGACAACAACCCCACTGCCCATCAACTGGTGAATGGATGAACAAAATGTGATATTATCCAGATAATGGAATATTATTCAGTCATATAAAGGAATTACGTACTGATACATGCTACAATGTGGATGAACCATGAAAATACAGGATGAGGCAGAAATGGGTTTACAATTGTTCATATGGAAAATAATACACTAATTAATAAATTATAATACAAGAATAAACTGTTTCATGTACTCACAACTGTATACCCACCTTTGCCTGCCCCATAGAATGCTCAGTATGGGAAGCCAGACACAGAGGGTTCCATGTATGATTTCATTTATATGAAACACCCAGAAGGGGTAAATCCATTGAGACAGAAAGCAGATCATTGGTTGCCAGGGGTAGGGAGGATGGGGGAATAGGAAATGATTGCTTAATGAGTGTGGGTTTCCTTTTGGGGTAATGAAAGTATGTTTGAGCTAAATAGAGGTGATGGTTGCATGACATTACGAATATGCTAAACACCACTGAATCATATGCCTTAATATGGTTAATGGTTAATTTTATGCTATGTGAATTTCACTTCAATTTTTTTTTAAAAAGCCAGGAGTGGTTAAGTGAAGAAGACAATTTACAAGTTCTCTAATCCACTCTGTTCTCTGTGATGAGGAAAGTGAGCCACATAGGTCTACTCATTGCACCTGGAGTTATGCTGGTAAATTTGGCACAATCGGATTAGAAATAGACCCTCTGTCAAGTAATTTAACAGAACTGAGCATCCAGGCTTCCAACAGGCACACGAGGAAAAGGAGAAAAATACCCAGGGAAATAGATCTTCCTCAAGCATCAATGAGTGTATATCAAGTCCTGCCTCTCTGGCTCAAGGTGAAGGCTCCTGGGAAGGCTTCCTCCACCCTGACCCCAGGGGAAAAGGGCCTGATACTTCTATGCGATTATGAGCCATAGAGAATCTGCATCATGGAACAACCCAACTCCCCTCAACAGAGAAATCTGCATGTTCAGGAAGAGTCTGTTTCATCTGCTTCTGCTTGAGGTGAAGCAGATAACCTCCATTAACAATCTAATTACTTCTTTAATTTCCAGAGCTCACTCATTACTCAGCCACACTGTCTCCAGAGAAGGGCCCTAAGTAGCTCAGATTTTAACATGCCTGACTGACGATTTATTCTGCCTGGGCTTTAGTTGGGACCAAGTGATGAGAGAAACGATGGCTACTTCAGCCATTGTTTTGCTGACACAATCTAAATCCTGTAAAATACCCTAGGTTCTGAAATGACATTTTCCTTCAATCACTACTTATACATGTAACTAGGAGACAACTCTGCTTGATAGACATGTTTAAGACACATAAATTCTTGAATAGATTCTTTACTACTTACTCTAATCACTGATTTCTTTCCACTGAACAAATTTAGCATCGACATGAGAAGTCATGAAGTTGAAGGTTCTCTGAAATGTGAGGTTTCAATGTTGCTTTGCATGTATAATAAGTACTTTTTCTTATTAAAAGGCTCAATGGAATTGATATCACCTAGCAATCCAACTATCCAAAGAGTTTGCTGTGTTTAGGTCTATCGCTAATCCTCTCAACATTTCTACAAATTGTAACTGAAACTCATGTCTTCTAGCAAGAGAATGCCAGCTATTAATGTCAACAACGTCGAAGTCTCACCCTCGATTTTTCTCTGTTTTCAACTAAACAGCACATTTTGTCCATGGATACTTCCCATGTGTGTTCACTGCCTGCATCCTAGCCCAAGGTATTATCCTCTCAACTGGGATTAATGAAACAGCCTCCTAAATATTCTCCCAGCCTTTATCTTGCAACCCACACTCGATTCTTTTCTGGTAACATCTTTATTGAATTTTCATTAATATACCATTCGATCCACCCATCTAAAGTGTACAATTCAATGGTTTTTTAGTATATTCACAGATTTGTGCAACCATCACTATAATCAATTTTAGAATATTTTTATCACCTCAAAAAAAACAACAACAACGCTATTTCCTTTAGCTATCAATCTCCAATCTTCCCACCCTCACAAGTACTAAGCAACCCCTAATCTATTCTCTGTCTCTACATATTTGCCTATTCTGGACATTTCAAATAAATAATGTGTGTGACTGACTTTTTTCACTTAGCAAAATTTCTCAAGGTTCAAAAATGTGGCATGTATCAATACTTCATTCCTTTTCATGGTCAAATAATATTCCACTGCATGAATCCAATTGTCTATCATTTCCACTTTTGGCTATTATGAATAATGCTGCTATGAACATTTGAGTACAAGTTTCAAGTAGACATATGTTTATATTTCTCTTAGTTATATACTTAGGAGTAGAATAGCTGTGTCCAAGGTAATTCTATGTTTAACTTTTTGAGAAGTTGTCAGACTTCCTTCAAAAGCTGCCGCATGGTTGTTTCATTCCCACCAGTAGCCCACAAAAGTTGCAATTTGTTCACATCTTTCATCCTCAACCAACAATATGAGCTTTCTGTTTTATATATTTTTCCGAAGTTAGAAGCAGGAAGACAGTCAGACAGACTCCTGCATGTGCCCAACAGGGATCCACTTGGCATGCCCACCAGGGGGCGATGCTTTTCCCATCTGGGGCATTGCTCTGTTGTGGCCAGAGCCATTCTAGCATCTGAGGTAGAGGCCATGGAGCCATCCTCAGCGCCCAGGACAACTTTGCTCCAATGGAGCCTTGGCTGCAGAAGGGGAAGAGAGAGAGAGAGAGAGGGAGGAAAGAGGGAAGGGTGGAAGCAGATGAGCACTTCTCCTGTGTGCCCTGACCAGGAATTGAACCCGGGACTTCCACACACTGGGCCGACACTCTACCACTGAGCTAACCAGCCAGGGCTTCATTTTTATTCCAGCTATACTAGTGAGTATGAAGAGGTTATTTCACAATAGTTTTTATATGTTCTCTCCTGATAACCAATGTGTTGATGAATATTTATCCTTTGCTTATTTTTAACTGGTTGTCTTTTTATTATTGAGTTGTACGAGTTCTTTACATTTTCTATATATGTCTCTTATCAGATATATGATATACAAACATTTTCTCCTGTCTGTGGGTTTTCTTTTTACTTCTTTGGCAGCGTTCTTTTTGCAACACAAAAGTCTTACATTTTGATGAAGTACAATACATATATTGTCTCTTTTGTTGCATGTGCTTTTGATACCATGCTAAAAATGGCCAAATCCAATTCGCAAAGGTTTATCTCTAAGTTTTCTACTAAAAGTTTTAAAGTTTTTGCCCTTACATTTAAGTCTTTGATCCATTTTGAGTAATTTTGTGTGTAGTATAAGGTAACTATAAGGTCCAACTTCATTCATATGCTGTGGTTACCCAGTTGTCTCAGCACCACTGTTTGAAAATACCGTTACTTCCCCATTGAATGATATTGGCACTCTTGTCAAAAATTAGTCAACTATAGATGGATGGGCTTATTTCTGGATTAATTCTATTCTATTAATCAATATAACCAGAATGGCTTTTTAAAAGAAGAACTCACATTACTCATCTCTCTGAAAAATAGGTCAACCCCCAGCAAAATCACTGTATTTTCCAAGGGTTCTTAGCCACAGGGCCATTCAAAGAGTAGATGAACCTGTATGAGAAAAATTACATCTTATTTTTTTTTAGAAAATCTGTTTGGTTTTTTTTATTTTTTTTACTGTTTATTTAAGAATTTTAGTGAGAAAGAAATGGAGAGACAAGAACATCAGTCTGTTCTTGCATGTGCCCTGACCAGGGATCGAGTGAGCAACCTCTGCACAAGATGATGCTCTAACCAACTGAGCTGTATGGCTATGGTTACATCTTTACTTTTATTAACCTCTAACTCCAATTTAGCATTTTCTTTAGTTATTACTATGGGCAAGAAACTAGAATAGTATTAATGATACCTCTGACTTTATTAGTAACAAAATATCTCAAATATTTATATATGACTATTATTGATGTCGATATCTCAAAATGTCATTTCACTAATCCCATTTTTAAGTTATATGGTTGTATTAGAACCGTCATACTTGATCTTTGTCATAATGCATTAGTCAGTAAGCACTTGATCATGTACTTGATCATGAATTTGTTTTTTAAATTCTGATAACTGTGTTTTAATATAATTGGTTTTCCTGTAATCAGGAATTGGTTTTTATGTTATGCATTTATAAATATTCTGAAAAGGGAGTCATGGTCTTCACTTACTACCACAGGAGCTCTCAGCACAAAAAAGTTCAGACACCCTGCTTTTCCCATTACTGTTTTAATTTTCTTCCCAGCACTGATCACCAACTGTAGTTGCCTTCTTTATTTGTCGACATGTCTCCCTCTGACACTACAACTAGAAGTGCTTACTGCCTAAAATAGTGCCTTGCACATAATAACCACTCAATAAATATTTATTGTGTTAATTGCTGAATCATCAATCACTTCCTAAACAAGAGCTAAATCATCAGCTTAGTGAAAATAAAAACTACTGATACCAAGTCAGGGATGTATAATTCATACTGAAAGCAATTTGATATTTATATCATTACTCGGATTTGGTAAGTGCTAATATGTCCTATGTTCTGGACTAAGTGCTTTAAATGTGGTATCTCATTTACTGTTCTCAGTATTGAGGAGCAGGAGTTATTATTATCCATATTTACAGTGTGGAAACTAAGCTTCAGAGAGTTTAGTTTCTCCTCAAAATCACACAGCAAGTAAGTAACACAGGGAAGATTTGTAACCAGATCAACCTGCCTCCAGAGTATCAGTTTTTAACTAAAAAAAAATAAAATAAAAAATTTTTAAAAAAAAGGAGGAGGAGGAGGAGAAGGTAGAGGAAGAAGAAGGAGAAGGAGAAACAGGAAGAGAAGGAGGAGGAGGTAATCACTTCTGAGGGAAAAAAAATAGAAATTTTAGAGAAAGCGAGAAAAATGTTTTTTATTGTTATTGAGAAAACTGAAATGCTGTGAAGTTAAGAAAAATGCCCTGGGACATAGAGTTCAACAGGGATTTCCAGTAAAATGTCCTTTCCACTGTTCTGTTTATGAGCTGCAACAGGAAAACCCCTCAGCAAACACAGCAGAACTGGGTGCTAACAGATTGCTTCACATGAAGATGAATTTCTGAAAAGGTTTAATTTGCAAGCACAATTAATACCAACAGCATGAACTGAAGTCTGTGCTTGTCTTTCCTGGGGTCAAGCTTGCTTCTCTAAATATTAGGGCTCAGCCTCATTCAGGACATTAAGCACTTCATTAAGCTGAAATCCAAGTTAATTTGATTGCACAATTACAAACTGTCCCTGGCTGGAGACTCATTTGTCAGGTGGCAAGGGGGCAGCATGGCCTAATGACGCTCGGGTCTGCATTTTATCCCCAGCCTGAGGTCTCAGTGTTTTCTGGGTTTGACCTCATCAAGTCTTACAGAAGGGAAGTTAAACTGGAGCAGAGAGACAGATGTTCTCCTTACCAAAGCTGCCAAGGGCGCCTGTAGGCCCATCTATCTGATGTGCAGAGAGACAGGGCACAGGAAGAGTCATGGTCACCTGGAGATGGGGTCAAATCAAGGGCCCACTGTGCCCAGAGCAGCTCACCCACATGGGAAGCAGGCATCACTCAGGTGGCTTTTTTCCTGCCCAGAGAATTCAGTTTCATTTTACCAGCTGCTGGCTCACCTGACAGGTTATTCAGCTTGAGTGTGCACAGGGGCCGAAGAGATGGCTAAATCATGTTTTCATCGGTGACTCTGCTGACATTAGCAGACCATGGAAACATCAGATTTCGTGAAGCAGCATTTCCCACTCCTCTGTTACTCATGCATATGCTCAAAGGACCCAGTCTCAGTCCTCTCCAGAAGGGACATCCTCCAGCCAGCCCAGTCCCCTCACTGACTCTGCTGTAAAGATGTGAACGTTGCCCAGAGAGAGGTCTGGCCTTGACCCTCAGCTTCTGGAAGGCAATCTCTAAGCCCTTGGGATGTCATGCCTAATAAAAATCTTTGCCTGGGTGGGTGTCTTGGGTCAAGGAGATAGCAATAATGTGAATGGGCAGGGATGGGGGTGGGGAGAGAGGGTGGTTAACCACACCAGAAAGACTAACAATATGATTTATGTTGAGGGGCTAGGGGCCGACATATTATCTGTCAACCTCCAACATGAGTGGAAACTGAGGTTGGGCACCCGAGAAAAAACTGAACACTGAGGTGCAGTGAGCTTCCCTAGTTGGCAATACTCCTTATAGAATGCCACACATCCACGCTGGAGAAGTCACATTGCCGATGACAATGAAACCAAGGGAGAGAACAATGGAAGCTCCATGTTTGGTACTTGCCCAAAGCTGCCCTGTGGGCCTCTTCCCTTGAATGACTTCAGTCTGTGTCCTTTCCCTGTCTTAAATCATCTGCGAGCATAAAAGCTTTCAGTGAATTCTGAGGTCCTTCTAGGGAATCATCAAAGCTGAGGATGATTTGAGGAACTCCCTGAACTTGCAGTTGGTGTCAGAAGTGAGGGTGGTCTTGTGGACTGTTCATCTCTCTCTTTCTTCTATATTATCTTAATCCCACCCATACCTGAGGACTCAGCTCTAGTCTTCCTTCCTCCCTAATACTGTCCTAAATGGCTGCAGCCCAGAGACAACTCTCTTTTCTGGACTCAACTACTTATTAGCAAAACCCATAGTAAGAAATACAAGATGGGGCAAAATAGGTTTACATTTGTTTGTATGAAAAAGAATACAATAATTAATAAATAATTATACAAGAATAAACGCTATGTCATGTACTCACTATAAATCTACTTTTGCCTCACCTGGTATATGTTCCATGACAAAACACCACACATGTTTATACAGTATACATTGATCTGTGCATGTTAATTGAAGGAAGAGTTTCACATAATCACATTGACCTTTCTGGAGCAGTATTTTTATCTAAGGCTGTTCGATCTCATCTTTTTATTCATTTTATTGTATTTATTTTAAAGAAGGATTGATTTGGTTGTTGCACTTACTTATTCACTGGGCTTTTTTGTTTTGTTTTGTTTTGTTTGCATTTTTCCGAAGCTGGAAACGAGGAGGCAGTCAGACAGACACCCGCATGCACCTGACCGGGATCCACCCGGCATGCCCACCAGGGGGCGATGCTCTGCCCCTCTGGGGCATCGCTCTGTTGCATCCAGAGCTATCCTAGCGCCTGAGGCAGAGGTCACAGAGCCATCCTCAGTGCCTGGGCCATCTTTGCTCCAATGGAGCCTCGGCTGCGGGAGGGGAAGAGAGAGACAGAGAGGAAGGAGAGGGAGAGGGGTGGAGAAGCAGATGGGCGCTTCTCCTGTGTGCCCTGGCCAGGAATCGAACCTGGGACTCCTGCATGCCAGGCCAACGCTCTACCACTGAGCCAACCAGCCAGGGCTTCACTGGTTATTTTTAATATGTGCCATGACCCAGGAATCGAACCCACAACCTTGGTGTAATGGGATGATGCTCTAAACAACTGAGCTACTTAACCAGGGCTAGATCTAATCATTTTGAAATGTTTGCTGTGTGAAGTAGAGCATAGGAAATATAGTCAATAATATTGTAATAACTCTGTATGGTGCCAGGTGAGAACTGGAAATATCAGGAGGGAAGGGGGAACACTTTGTAAAGCATATGATTGTCTAACCACTATGCTGGACACCTGAAACTAATATAAAATAATACTGACTGCAAACTAATTGAAAAAAATTAATTAAAAAAGAAAAGTAAATAAACTGATCAAATGCAGAAAAAATAAAATAAAATGCTTGCTGTGACCCACTCTATTACTTTCACAAACCATTAATGAGTTAACATTTGCAGATAAGAATCTCAGGTCTGTGTACTACCTCAGTAATTAATCACATCACTGCCTTGCAATCCATCTTGTTTTATTTCTTAACTTTAATGTGCTTATATCTTGTTTCTCTAAAGACTTGACTAAAAGCTTCAAAACAAACCTCAAAAGGACTACAACAATATTTAACACTTTCTGGCCCCTTTCATGCCAAGCACTGTACTAAGAGCTTTTCCATACATCATCCACCCCTCTTCACACATGACTATTCAATACAAGGTAGGTATTGCCTTGCCCCTCGTCACCATTTTCACCCCACGTCTCAACTTGGAAAGGTGAACTAGCTCGCCCAGGGACACAGAGCTATACAATGGGAGGCAGAACAGGACTGAGCCCAGGCAGGTCCGAGTCCACATCCTGCTGCTGCTAAGTGCTGAGGACACTGCCCTTCCTCTGCACCCATTCTCGGTGCGGGGCGCAGGCTCAGCGACCTCCTGGACCCTGGGTGGACAGGGCGCACAGCACGTGTGGATGCTAGCTCTGGCCAGGGCAGCCTGAGGAGGAGGAGGAGGAAGACGGCTCCTCAGCAGACAGAGCTCTTTCCCAGGCAGGGTCAGTGACATCCTGAGTGTGTGCAGCCTCTTGGGCCTGTCTGCCATGCCCCCCTCACTCATCCCAGAGGAGTCTCCTCCTTCCAGAATGCCAGTCACCCCCACCTGCTTCTCCTTGCCCGCCTTCCACACACCAATTAAACTGTCACAGTCGGCTGGTTTGAAGACAGGTGCTTCTGAAAGGAAGCAGGGCTTTCAAGGGAGATGGGCTGCTCTTCTGTTTTCTGTCAGACTGGTCTGCAGACTGGTAGGGCGAGCCCAGGGAGGGCCCCCCGGGGCTCTCCAGGGGAGTGGCCGCTGCCGCATCTGTCTGGGCGGCCCAAGTGTGCGTAGTCCTGGTGCCCCGCACTGGGTCTTACGTGGAATTTCTGCTGGAGATTATTCGCATCCCTGATTTGCAGCCTAAGGAGGAAATGTTCCCTTAAAAACAGGTGCTAACCCACAATGTACAGGAGAAGCAGCACACAAAGAGTGTTGAGGCTCCGCCCTGCAGATCCACCTCACCTCACAAACGACTTTCTGTGTTGCCTGGTATTAAAGGAACAGCTAGGAAGCCTAGCGTCTCCCTTCTTCAGTCTCATTAGCAGTGTCCCCACATGCAGGGGGAAAGGGGGCACTTGCTCAAGAAGGGAAAAGAAACTGCACTGCAGAGAGACTCCTGCTTAGAGTGTTTTGCACACTGGGGAGTGAGGGAGGATGGCTCCCAAAAATATGAAGACTGCCCTCTGTCTGCCATGTGACCTCCATGGCAGAAGAAACAGAAGTGAGCAAGTGAACCAAGCAGAGAAGGAATCATTAGCCTAGGACCATACACCAATATTGGGCTCCTTGACAAGAAAAATTCCTATAGCCTTCATCAAATTCCAAGGGGATGCTTGTCCCCTGAAAGAAGCATCACCACTGCACATGGTAACCCACACATATCGTCTTCCAGAGTTTTACTTGCTGCAGCTTCCAATATGTATTCATCTGCACCTCCTCCAAGCATACACATATGCACAGCCAGCAAAGGCCCCTCCTCGTCTGCTTCCCAGCCTCACCACATACTCTATAACAGACTGCGCTCCGAGGCACTGACAGGCTGCATGGCTGCCCAGAGCACGTCTCAGTTACTAACACTGCTCCTTCAGACCTTGCCTTCTTCCTCCTGCTCATGCTATGGTGAAGAGGCAAAAATCCTTAAAGCACTCCTCACCCACTTCCACCTGCTCGTGCAGGTAGAGTCATCTGAGAGCATCCATATCCTTCACATTCTCTACATCCCCGTCCCTGTAGTTCCCTCTAGGACATCAACATCCAGGGAATCTCAATCTGGGCCACAGGTTCATTTCCTCCATCTTTGGTGGGAGAGGGAAGGAGAGGTGAAACACCAGCTCTCAAGGGAAGAGATGGGCATGAATAGGAGCAGGGGCAGGAAGGATCTGTGCCTTCCAGCAGCTTCTAACATCTAACAGACAGGCCCTGGAGCCATACCTACAGTTTCTTCCATCTGGAAACTAGATGATGAAACAGCTGGAACTTGGGTTATTATCATGAAGTGATCCTCTTTTTCCCAGCTCTGAAAATACGTAAGCTCTAGACCCTAGATTCAAGCAGAGCTCACTCTATCTTAACAATAACTGCCAAGTTTCCATGTAAAAACTAAAAGGTCAGGGGGTAGAGGTGGAACTCAGACTTGGGAACATATCCAGGAAGAAAGGTCCAGAGATACGTCTGGTTTTGTTTTTGAAGGATCACAGCATAATAACTTAATCAGTAAATGTTGACCCTAATGATCAGCAAATTGCAGTCTTTAAGGTTGATGTAAACTCCAGCCAGGCTATCTCTGTTAACCTACGCTTCCACAGACACGCTAGAAATTAAACCAAGTCTCACACAAGTGTGCCCATATTGCCAAGTAAGTCAGAAGATAGCCTTGAGCAATTATCAACACTTACACACTTGATATAATCAACTCTGTTTTGGTCAAGTTAAGACACTGGCGGGAGAGACAGATTTGGGCCTCTTTTCTTATAAAAAATCTGACAATTTCAGGGGGTTATGTTCGCTTCCATTTATGTCCTGGAAAATACACTCTTGTGACTTAGCAACCATGTTTAAAAAGCTCCTGCAGCTCTTAAACAAACAGAGTGTATGTTTATGAGGTCCTAACAACGTTATTTTCAGGGATGACGTTGAGTTAGTGCTATGTAGCTTTGGGGATTTACAGTAAGTTGCGGGTGATTTATTGCTGCGACATACAGTATTTGCCTTGAGGACAGTGGACACTGACTTGAGTAATGTCTCAAAATGTGTTAGATTGGAACAGAGCCAGAGCAACTAGAGGCCAAAGTCTCCTCATCTTGGTGAGAGAAGGAGAGAGAGAGGACCGAGAGTTAAGGACATTTTCCAGCACCCAGGGAGCAGAGCTAATTCAAGACCAGAAAGAGACATGGTTAAGAACAGAGACTGCAAACGGGAGGCCCAAATCTGGACTGCGAAGCTATTTTGTTTGGCTTGCAGAGTACTTTGAAAGTTTTGGAGTCCTGGGGACTATTTTAAAACTAGAGATTCGACATAAAAGCCCAACTTCCTCTCTTCTCTGTGGACTATGGGAAGATCTGGTTACAAGTGTCTGCATTACTGCTCCGGGGCAATTGGCTGGAGCTGGGAAGCCCCACCAGGGTCGCCTGAGCTCATCGCAGTCCTCCCCAGAGCTGCTGCCACATCAGCCTGCCCGCTAGCTTGCACTTGCAAACCTCAGGAACAGGAAACAGGATCTGTACTCTCAGGGAACCCATCTCCCAATCGGACAAGACTCATTTTCAGGATAAGACTGAACAAAGCACACATTTCTCCAAAACTCAGCAGGAAAGCAATACTGTTAGGTAAAAAAAAAAAAAAAAAAAAAAAAAGTTAACACATCCACAGGTGCCATTATTTAAAATACTGCACTGCTGAAGTGAATGTTTCCCAAAGCCACGGCCTAAGACATGGTTTAAATGAGACGACAGGAGGAGGGGTGTGGCGCAAGGCATCTGTCCTTGGGCATGTTTCTCATCTGTGAAAACTTCCAGGCAAACGGGGCTGACAGGGAGGGAAGGAACAGGGCCAACTTCCCCATCAGCATGGCAGGCATGGGGCCTGGGGCCCAACACACTTCTTAGGGACCTGTGAAAATGTCTTAATTTTAATTTATTTAAAAGCAGACGACAAAATAACTATAGTAATAATGAATATGTAATAACGAATCCAACCTGGATTCTATCCATCTTTATATGAAAGCAGTCAGAAAATATAACTTTTAATATTCTTTATGGAGAGAGAATCCCAGAAGGCACAGTAGCTAGAGCCCAGGAAAGTCCCAGTGCGGCCCCAGGCCCACGCCAGCCTCCAAGCCAACAGCTCGGGCCCACAGGACAGCCCGGCTTAGCCACAACTCTCCTCCCAGCCACTTCCACATGTGCTTGGCGTGTGGCAAGTCCATAAACAAGGCCCCTGAAAGGCATATTGCCCCCTAATCTCGGTTCAGAAGGATGTAGTTCATTCCTTTCCTTCAGCCACCTCTGGAAATTTCCAAATAGGAGTTTCCAAACGTTCTCATCATGTGCCGTGGGGAATAGGTATATTGCCGGCAGAGACAGTTTGCTTTTCTGACTCTGTTCCGTAACCTCGAAGCACTCTCAATCCTTAACCTCCGTAGCATTTCAAGGCCGGGCTTTGCTGGACTCAGCACACAATGGAAATAAAAGGCCAGAGGCCAAATGCAGGCCATCATGACAGCCCCTCTTGTGCAGTCTTAGAGTTGAGGGAAGAGGGAGTTTTCTTTCTCCTCAACTCAGAACCTCCCCAGAGCCAAAACACGCCACAAACATTCAGCCATCTTTTCAGCTTTCCAAACTTAGTACTTATCATCAGCAATGCTCATATTAGGAACTGATGACATATTGCCCAGTGATATTCCACTTATCATCTTTGTTTTGTAACCTTATTTTTCCTGCTTTTTTGGCTGGACTTCCTGACCCTTGTAAATAAATTGTGTGTGTGGTGTGTGTGTGTATCACATTAATGAAATATCCAGTCTTATACAAAGCATATGAAATACCTAGCAAAATGTCTTGCACCTAGTACTTAATAGAGACCTGTTACCTGACTGATACATTTAAGAGCAGAGGTAAACAGCTCTCAGTGTCATCCATGTTGTTATGATGAGACTGGTTGCCAATCCCTTCCCATCGGTTTATAGGTGGGACAGAATTGCCCCCTATATATACACTCTCATACACATGCATGCATACATGCACTCCCTTCTCCCAAATTCTGGAAACAGTGACATATGCACCAAGATGTCCCAAGGACATCCTTGCTACGAGCGACTCTATTTTTAAACTACAAATGACTCATCACTGACCTGGGTTCCCCAAAGCTACAACTTGTCAGTCTGTCAGGAAGAAGGACCAGAGGAATAACAGTAAAGACAGAGGTCACCTCTCCACTGCTGTCTGTAGCCCATAAATCTGTTGAAGCCATAATGGTTGACCTCATACCTCAGCACAACCATGGGTTGTGTTAAACAGGAGCTCTGCCTTCATGTTTGCGTTGAATGGTTCCGACCTCTGACCTTTCCTTCCAGCTACTCCCACCCTGATCTCTCAGTGGTCTCTGATGGCAGCCCGGATGTGACTTTCAATAAAGGACAAACAGTGCTATGCAATAGGGGAAGACCCTGCCCTCTCGTGCTATCAACACATGACATCTCAGAAAACATACCTCACTACTGGGCCTGAAAGGGGGGCAATGTCTTCATTTGCCCTGTAAAAATCATTCCTTTAAAAAAGCAAGAGGGCCCCTAGCCAGTTGGCTCAGTGGTAGAGCATTGGCCTGGCATGTGATGTCCCAGGTTCAATTCCTGGTCAGGGCACACAGAAGAAGAGACCATCTGCTTCTCCTGCCTCTTCCTCGTCCTTCTATATCTCTCTCTCTTCTCCTCCCACAGCCATGACTTGATTGACTCAAGCACCACGACCTCAGCCCCTAAGGAGGTCTCATGGAGCCTCCTCCTCAGGTGTGAAAAATAGCTCAGTTGTGAGCAAGGCCCCATATGGACAGAGCATCGGCCCCAGACAAGGGCTGCCAGGTGGATACTGGTTGGGGTATATGTGGGAGTCTGTCACACTATCTCCCCTCCTCTCACTAAAAAAAAAGAAAGGAAGAAGAAGCAAGTGTCAGATAATTTAAAACTTTCTTTTTAAACTCTGGAGATGATGAAAGGACATAATTCATTCTAAGTTTGGAAGGTAGAATAGATGTGATTTATGAACATAGTTATCAAATAGTGTTTTTACAGGAAAAATAAATGAGCAATTAGGTAAAAGTCCTCAAAAGTTATGCACAATAAATTCCAAACAGGCCAAATCAATGTGTTCAGCCTTGTTAACTTTCCATAAAAGAAGTGAACTCTTAACTCCCCCCTCTGAAATTGAACATGGAAAAGAAATGAGTTACAGGATCATGAAATCAAGGAATTCAAGGCCTTTTCATCAAGGGGGATGAAATAAAGTTGTCCCAAGCATCCCCCCATCTGAGTTTGATTTTTTACCTCTGAGTTTATCTCTGCTCTTTCCCATGGCTCTGACATTCCTCCTATGATGAGAAGCCTGAAATTCAAAACTGGCATAAAAGGCATTATTTGCTTCACTAATTAACGGGTAACACATACTTGCTGTTGCGTCTTTGTTCATTATTTATTTTGTAGGAAAACGAAACAAAACAAGAGATCAGGTAGGAAAGGGATGGAGCTGAGAGGGAAGCTCTCTGGCCTCCGCTCTAGCTCTGCCTCTGCTACATGGGTGACTTGATCAGGTCACTTAGCCCTCACTCTGCAGAACAGGGTGCTGAAGCACAGGGAACGGTAGCACTGGGGGAACTTCGATGCCTCTTCAAGGTCTAACATTTTATTCTAAAGTTGCCTTCTGCAGCAAACCTGGAAAGTCTGGCTCCACCCTCCCGTCCATCCCTAACACAGTCCCTGATTTTTCCCCAAGGCAATGTCAAAGAGAAGCTGTCCCCTTCTAGATGCCATCACATGTGGTACCTGTGCATCACCGGCACAATGAGACATCAGCGAGGAAGCCAGGACCACCTCCACAGCATGGAGGGCAAAGGGGAAGAGTGCTTGCTCACCTGGCATATCCTCTACCCATCTTCTCCTAGGGTTTATACCTAACTGATGAGAGAATGGCAATCTGGAACACGGAATGAGGTAGAACGGCTGAGTTAGGGTCAATGGCATGTCAGAGGTTCAATCGAGTGTTGCCATGAAGGTTAACTTCTGCAAGGGAACAAGGACTCCCCACTGGGAGTTATTTACAGCCTCTTTGCCCCTAAGGACTCCCCTCCTGCCCCACGCTCCAGTGGGCTCCACTCCTCCACCATCTGACATTCCTCTCTTTCAACAGCTGATGGGGCTCCTGCTGTGTTCCCTTCACAGGTGTGCAGGCTGTTCTGCACATCCTGCCCTTGAACTTTCCCCACCCATAATTTTCCAAACCTAAGCCTGGCAATAAAGATGTCAGGGAGAGATGAAGAAAATTGGGGTTGGGGGAGTATTTAAAAAGGAAGAAAAAAAGGAATAGGGAGCTGCTTCACACACACACTGTGATTTGTGTTGATTTCCTCAACAAAGGTTAAGTGCACACCATGACTTCTCAAAACAGACATAAAGGCAGAGAGCTGGAGCGAATTTCTCAGAATCCTACTTCGAAAGACCTGGTTCCCTAGAGGAGCTAGGCACAGAGTGAGATGGTCAGCCTCCTCTCTGCCTTGGGCTGCCTTGCTGGTCCATGCTGAACAGCAGGGGCTGTGCTAACAGTGGCAGTCAGTCATGAAGGTGACCCATGCTGAGCTCACAGCTCTGCCAGGCGCCAGCCCAGAGGCTGGGTACATGGGAGGGTCTGTGTCAACACCTATGTGCACAGAGATGGAGAACAAGACTGCAAGGGGAAGCTGGAAATCTTAACATCGTTTTAAAGACCTCCACTGAAACATCTTAGAGACCAAATTTTCCTAGGGTCCATTGATTTGTTAATACTAACCTTCTAGGCATATAAGGGAGACCTACAACTACCTAAATTCTTTAATTCTCTAAAGAGATAAAATAATCTAATGCAGAAGCAGGGTAGCTGTCATTATCTATGATACTGTGCCAGAGAGGCACTAGAACTAGGTAAGAATGGGAGGGCAAAGGGTCTTTCTACTTGGAAAGAATCCCCTCAGTGGCAGAAGCCCTTGAGGAACAGTCATCTTTCCTTGTTCTTTGCTAACTTGACCCTATTCCATCACAAAATACTGCTACTCCTCCTAGAAAAAGAAAAGAGTCTTTTAAACTAAAGATGGAAGAAATAAATCAAGATCCAAAGAAACATCAGAGAACACATGTCCCATGTCATAAGGAAAAGCTGTAATAGGACCCTCATAAGCACTGCTGACTTTCAAACTTGGCCTCAACAGTGAGAAATGGGGAGAAGGAGAAAAAAGAGAAAACAAGACAGGTGAGTCAGCAGGATGAGGCTAAGGGGTCTCTTATTCCTAAAACTTCTGATCAAACTGATTTAGTCACTTTTACAGTCTGGACTCTTGAAAGAGAAATGCCTTGAGACATGCCGGATTCAAATCCTGTCTCCCACAATTTATTAGCCACGTAGTTTGGGGGAAAGTCGGAGCCTTGGCCTCCACGTCTGTAAAGTAGGGATGCTGTAACACCTACTTAATTAGTTATTGGACAGCTTCGATGGGATTGTACGTATTGTTTACTTCAAAGTGCTTAGCACTATACTTTACACAAAGCATGTGATCAATGAATGTCAGTTCCCTTCAACCAGCTGCCCCTTTCTTCCCTTTTTTTAAAGATTAAAAAAAAGTTTAATTGATTTTTCAAGAAAGAGGAAGGAGAGAGAGAGGGAAAGAGAAAAAGATTTGTTGTTCCATTTATGTATGCATTCATTTGCTGCTTCTCACATGTGCCCTAACTAGGAATTGAATTCACAACCTTGGTAAATGGGACGATGGTCTAACCAGTTGTGCTAACCGACCGAGGTCTCCTTTCCCTTTGGGGAGAATTTCTAGACGAGGGAGGAGAGGTCAGGCTGTGTAAAGGCTGGGGTAGGTAAAATAGTTGGGTGACTGGCCATTTCTGCTAAAGCTCTGGGTGTCCCTATTACATCAATGGTGCCAGTTTTATTTTCAGAGACTATAAAAACGGTCTGGTCAATTTCTATTGCCAGCTTAAACTGTCCTTGACCCTGACCAACCATAGCAATGTTACCATGTAGAAAATATTCAGCGTTATCACACCAAAGATGTTCCAAATGAATGAATAGGTGCAAAATGAATGAATTACTGAAGGCAAACATAAAATATTAACGACAAGGCTATTTTCACATCGTAACTCCACTGTTACCCTGGAAGCCAGCCTTTAAACTAGATTGCTCTCCAAAATGCGTGCTGCTGCTCCCTCCCTCTTCCTAATGTCCACATCCCGGAACAGCACTGCCTGTACCAGAAGCCAAGAGAGCGGCTGCCAAAGGTAGCAGCCTCCCCCCACGACTGTTTAGCAGACATTTGGAGCAGATAAAGTAATTAAGGAAAATTTTAACAATGTATAACCTTTCAGCTTTACTCTGGTAACAGCAGGTAGCTTGCCTTTCAGAGGCAGAAGCCTGCATTGAAGTCACCAGTAAGCAGGACTTGACCTTCATTTTCAGTATACGCAGTATTAAATATTCATAATCCACATAACTATAGCATAAAGAGTAGCAGAGTTTAAACATGAATCAAAGGAATAAATATCTTCACACAAGTGAGTCATCCTTTCCCAGAATGCCCCTGGAAAAAGTACAACTACTCAGGGCCCTGAGCCTCTCTCTCCCAACTTTCTCTTGAAATTCTAGAAGCAGTAAACTGTTGCATTATGTAATCCTTGAATCCTGCCTTCACGCTGACATCGTGGGGCTTTTCTCTTTCTTGTTAGGGAAGAATCACTGTTCCCATGTCAAAGGGAGGAAACAGATGGAGACAAACCCAGCCACAAGGACATCACCCCAGGATATCTAGGGGCACTTTTCACTTAGCTGTACATTTTCTAAAATTTTTTGCTTCTCAAATTATCAAATTGTGTGGGCAGAAAGGGTCAGAATAAGCAGTGAGAGACATCGTAATAGGACTGGGCAATGATGGGTAAACAAGTGGCACACAAAGCCATGTTTCTCTCCCTTTCCTTTCCTCTCTCTCTACAATCAATCAATAAATAAAATTTAAAAAAAACTAAGAGTAAGAGTAGGGTGTGCCTTAAGTTAGGCATGGCCTTTTAAAAAGAATGAAAAAGAATTGGGGAGTTCTTTTTTTAAATTCACGCATAATTTTTTTCTTTGGAACAACAACTGTCTCAGATGGCTAACTGAGGGGGATCTTCTGGGGGACAGGTAGGTGTGGGGCCAGCTTACTGCGCCTCTGCGTCTGTTAGGGAACTGACAAGATATCTATCCAAAGACTAGGTGGGTATTTCTGGAGAATCTACCACTGGGATGATGAAGCATAATTTTAACACAGTTTAAAAGTAACTCTCTTTGGCTTTCAACTCTGGGAGCTGTGAGAAAAATTTGTCTTAGCTAAATAGTCATCACTTGAGGCTGCACAAGAGTCTTCTGTGATGATCACTCTAGGAAAATTAAGACCCAAAGAAAGGCTTCTCAAAGCCCGAGTGAAAAAGAACTGCTCAGGATTACCGTGACCCAACAATGGAAAAAGAAGAACGTGTAATTGAGAATGTAATTGGAAATAACTTACCCACCGCCACTTGATAGTAAAACAAGCAGTGAAAGGTTAAAAAGATCAGACAACCATCAATTAGAACATTTACCTGAAACGCCTTCCTCACCTGCTGCCACACAGAAGTAGAAGAACCACCCAGACCACCTGTCCTCTCTCACAACCTGAGCTGGCCTGCCTTCACACTGAACCTGCAGTCTCACATCTTGACCTTAAACTTGTGTTGCTGGGGTATTGTCCACCATTTGAGGGGGGCTAGCTCTGGTTAAAACTTATTGAAACAAGCCATTTCATGGACAGTGACTGCCCAGTTATGTTCACACAAGAGAAAGCCTATAGACTGTCTTTTAAGCTATTTATTAATTTGAGGGGTATAAACACTAACTAAAATTCATCTTGTAAATACTGGGTAATTTTTTCGAGGAGGATGATTCTATATGAATTCCAAGAGAAGTTTCAAGCTTTCTTTCCAAGATGATCATTTCTTTCCAAATGGCCAGGAAAACCACCAGTGTGGAAAACTGATGACAGTTTTGAACGTAGAGATGGATTTTGAGAATTTACAGCCTGCTTTCTTATCTGCTTTCCACTTGCATTTTATGTATAGAGAGAACTTTGCTTTGTCTTGTTCACTTTGCTTGATTATAGTTTGTCTTAATAGATTCTTTTTTTTTTTTAATTCTTGGGAAGCTACAGATGTATCATAAAGGTTACTTTATAGATTTCCCCTATTTTAACTGAGCATGCTTGCTGGCTGTCCTCAGAAAGATGGCATACCCCTTGGCATGGACTATGCTACTCAGGTCACCCACAGGACAGAAACTCAGGGTATGGTTTCAGGACCAAAAGAAGTAATAATGCAAATGGAAAGGGGAAAGAGCTACATAAATAAACACAAGGTCTGCTTATGTACAAGGTTTCTCTGTGCCAAACCACACAGTCTAGTGACAGAGAAAAAAGGCCGAGTTTAGGATGAGGCTAGGACAGTCCCCACAGAGAGTCAGAACAGGGTTGGTCTAAAGACCACTGGCATTGTTGCTGGGAATAGCTGAAAACGGAATGGAAGGTCCACCCTTGGAGTAGACTCAGCAAGTCCGTGGATGAACCAGAACCAGCGAGGATCCCCTATGCTGGCTTCCACAAGGCTTAGCAGAATCAGAACAAAATCCAAAGTGCTCTGCGATAGTGCAGAGCATCCCAGGAAGAGCATCTGCCTTGTGGAAGTCCACCAGGACCTACGTGCGAAAGATGGCCTCACAGTGCGCACAGAAAAAAGGACACAATTCAGACCCCTCCAACAAAAGCATTTTATTTTAATTGAGAAATACAAAGGAGAGAGAAGGGAGGCAAAGGCAAGAAGACACCAAGGCATCTGTCCTTCTTAGTGACAGCCACACTCACCTCCACATAAGGCTTTGCTCTGTCTGGGCACACAGACCACCTGCCCAAACTCATTTCCTGAGCCCTGGAATGAAAGTTGTCAGGAGATGCCCCCCTAGCCATGGGAGAACACTCCTCATGCCTGGGGAGATAATAAAAAAGATAAGACCAGGGGTTTTAGAAGATCTTTGTTTCAATTCAAATACGATCAGCATTATTAAGAATAGATATCTACAAGGGCTTACCTTCAATGACACACCAGTTGGAGTTTTCTAAACTGAAAAGGCTTTTCTTCTCTTTCTTGGCCAGGAAGAGCTGATGGATGAGAGTGTGGAATCTCATCTCCTGAGGAACTTTTAAAGGACCCTCACCTGAGCTGGGTGAAGGCAGCCCAGCCTTGTGTATGACTGAAGGGCCTGATAGACGTGGCTGATTCACAGAAACAGGTGACTGGAGCTGATATTTGCTTTATCTTCCCTAACATGACATTTTGGCCTTGGCACCCAAATGCAGAAAATCCTTTGGCTGGTGACCAGATGCCTCTGAGAAATTCAGAGTTTAGGTGTGCATGAAATTATTCCCATTCTGAGCCACAGAAAGCGAATGCTAAGCTCAAAATTCAGACACACCAGGGTCTGTGCTGACAGGAACATCAAGCAGCTTTCCTGAGGCCAAATTCTTTTTTTTTGTGTTTTTGTTTTTTTTGTATTTTTATGAAGCTGGAAACAGGGAGAGACAGTCAGACAGACTCCCGCATGCGCCGGACCGGGATCCACCCGGCACGCCCACCAGGGGCGACGCTCTGCCCACCAGGGGGCGATGCTCTGCCCCTCCGGGGCGTCGCTCTGCCGTGACCAGAGCCACTCTAGCACCTGGGGCAGAGGCCAAGGAGCCATCCCCAGCACCCGGGCCATCCCTGATCCAATGGAGCCTCGGCTGTGGGAGGGGAAGAGAGAGACAGAGAGGAAGGAGGGGGAGGGGGTGGAGAAGCAAATGGGCGCCTCTCCTATGTGCCCTGGCCGGGAATCGAACCCGGGTCCCCCGCACACCAGGCCGACGCTCTACCACTGAGCCAACCAGCCAGGGCCCTGAGGCCAAATTCTTATAACCAGCCATACCGGGGATAGAGTTTAAGGAGTTACAAACACTCTCACAGTGAAAACTGGAGTTGAAGTGATCAAGGCCACTGTCCATTGTCAAGTTCATGTCACCACAGAAAGGCTGGTCAGCCAGCTCAGCTCTACTTTCCTAGACTCTGTCAGCTTCAAGATTGCAACAGAACAGTTGGAAGAAATGATGCAGCCAGGGGTGATGCCTGCAGGAACAAGGGCAGAACTGGCCACCACCTAGCCACTCTGCTCCGTGCCCTCTTCTGCTTCCTGTGAGGTTTTCACCATCTGTCGCACAGACCCAGCCCCAGGCTTCCCCTGAAGCACCAGTTTACTCAGCTGGTACCTGAGGGTCTGCATAAGTGTCCACTCTAAAAGTCTCTGATGGCCATGCTCCTCCACCTCTGGGAGTCATCATGAACTCCAGTCCATCTCTTTACTTTCCAAGGTCAAGTAGCACCAGCGAGCAATGCTTCAGTTGACTATTAGGTTGGCAGATACAAAGGATAATATCACACTTTCTAACTGACTTCAAATAAGATGAAAGAATTGGGAACCCTAATAAGAAAAGAACCCAACCACCATGGCAAGAATGACTCATACCCTCACCAGTTGGACACCATAACCTTCCCAGAGGTTGCAAATGCACATCAAAACTCTCTTAACCTCTTGACCTCTGCAGTGCAAATAACTTCATCAGGAAGCAGCTATTTAAAAATAAATAATACCCCACAAAAAGGCTTAAACTCAGATACCCCTCCCTCCCTCTCAAAGCCAGCAGAGTCCTTCCTTATGAAAGCTTGCTTTCCCATTCAGAAAATCTGCACAGCTAGTCCTGCCTTCCTCTAAAGTCTTCCACACTCGGGAGGCTCTTGCAAAGGCTGGTGTTAAAGTAAGTCCTTCATCGATGTACAGGCTCATGACTGTTAGAGAAAGAGGGCAAGACAATGGATTTGCATACTCACTTTGACGAATCTATGAAGTATATGACAAGTGCACCGATGCTGAGAGCAAACACTAAGACAACCTGCAAAACAAGAGAAAAATTCCATCACTTAAGACAGGAAAACACTGGAAGGTTCACTCTTAACTTCATGACACATGCAGCCGCATCTCGGAAACATGCTGTCCGCTGCTTTCTGACGCCTGCAAGGAAGTCACCTCCCCTTGTGCCCTGATGTTGGCCCTTTACCTCACATGGGCAGCAACCTTAGCTTGGGGCTTTTATCCGGCCCCGTTGTCTCAGGGTGAAGATTCTCCACAACTAAAGTTAATATACTTCAGTGGGACAAAAGCAGGTATAAATTTGGGAGTAATACAATTAATTCTTCATATTCTGTGCAATCTAGGCCCCAAGAGAACTCAAAGACAGGAATGTTCATTTTAAGTTTTAATTAGGTGTAACCTATAGACCATAAAATTCACCCATTTTAAATGTACAATTAAATCAATGACTGAATAATTTTACCAAGTTCTGCAACCATCACTGTACTGTGGTTTCAGAACACTCTTACACTCTCAGAAAGATCCCTCATGCCTGTTTATATACTCTCCATTCCTACCCCAGTCCTAGACAAGCACAAATTCCCCGTTTCTATACAAGAAATACCAATTGAAAAGCACAAATTCAGGCTTGAATTTGGGTTGTGAACACAATATACAAATGATATATTATAGACCTGTGCACTTGTAACCTATATAATTCTATTAACCAATGTTACCCCAAGAAACTTTTTTTTTTAAAAACAAAAGTCAGGCCCTGGCCAGTTGGCTCAACAGTAGAGCGTCAGCCTGGCATGTGGAAGACCCAGGTTCAATGCCCGGCCAGTGAACACAGGAGAAGCGCCCATCTGCTTCTCCACCCTTCTCCCTCTACTTCCTCTCTGTCTCTCTCTTCACCTCCCACAGCCAAGGATCCATAGGAGCAAAGTTGGTACAGGCACTGAGGACGGCTCCATGGCATCCAACTCAGGCGCTAGAATGGCACCAATTGCAATGGAGCAATGCCCCAGATAAGCTGAGCACCACCCCCTGGTGGGCATGCCTGGTGGATCCCAGTGGGCACATGCAGGAGTCTGTCTGTCTGCCTCCCCTCACTTCTCACTTTGGAAAAATACCAAAAAAGAAACAAAAAAAACTAAGGTCAAATTATTTCCAGGACCAAACACAACTTCTCTTTCCCACTGATTCATAGAAGCCAGTACATCAAGCTCTGTTTTCTAAGCACCTAACAAACAGTTCAGCTGGACAAAGTAGTACATCTTTTTAGGTCTAGATGATCTTGTAATGTTGATCTCAAGTTGTATTTATTTCAATACACTCATGATAAAATATGTATGGGTAGAGAAAAGCACAAATTTGCTGCTTGTACAAATATCCATGTGCTAGGGTGGGGGGAGGGACAGGCAGTTCTCAAGTATTTTGGAAATCATTTAGGTGCAGAAAACCAAGTAAGATAATACACAAGGCCAGCTATATGACAATCCTTGTTCGCCATACACTCTTCACTCATAAGTAATCACCTTTGATAGTAAAGACAGTTCAGCATCTCCTTCAGAGGGTGCCTGTCATAGTCAGGTCCAGCACATGAATACAGAGTGGGCTTGAATGCTACTGACACCATGTTGCTTACTCAGCATTCTCATTTGTTTACTTAATTTGCACAGCAAAGAGCAGTCATCCAGCTAAAAGGACGTCCAAAAATAAAACAGATGCTAAGAGCCAATGATCAACAGTGAGAACAAAAAGTAAACACCACTGCCACATACAATGCCATGGGACAACACACACTGCAGACCTGCTAATATCCTGAAGGAACTGCAGGTTGAAAAGGCTAGAAGTGACAATCCCTCAGGGTATCTACTAGGATCCCTCAGGCATTGGCTGGTGGATAGAAATACCTTAAATCCCAATTTATGTAAAGATTATATAAAAATCAAGCCGTGTGTGTGTATGTGTGAGAGAGAGAGAGAGGGAGAAAGAGAGAGAATCACCCACACGTATGTGTACTTGTGTGTGCACCACAGTGGCTGACAATAAATTAATGTGCATATTCATTTAAAACATTGCAAGACCCCAGGGAGCTGCAGGGGAGGGGTGGGGAATTCCATACAAAAAACTGACAGAATAACTGGGCACTATAAAAGGAAGATATAGTTTCATAGAACCTGATGAATTCTCTTTGTGAAATGAAGTATTAAGACATCACTGGGGTCTATTTTATTCTTCCATTTTGTTTTAAAAACTAAAACATGTCCCAGTTGAATCCAAGGAAAACTTCTGTAGTCTGTTGGTAATTACCATGGCCCCAGTGCAAATCTCCCTGGCCGATCCCCTCAGTCCCCTCCCCTCAGACACATTCACTCATTCATTCCTTGAAAATAGACAAAAACAAGAAAACATGACCAGTCCTCTGCTTTCCCCTCTATTACCTGAATGAGGCAGCAAAACAAAAACAAATAGCTTAAGATTAATCCTGATCTGTGCTGCTATTTCTGAGTCACAAGCAGTTAGATCCTGGCCCTGACCTCATTCTCAAAATGCTGCAAAGAGAAGGGGTGTGGCCAGAACAGAGGCAGTGGACCTCTTCTTCATTCATAAACAGCTGATCTGAGACTAATCTCTGTCAATTTGGCTGTATGTGTGTGCATGTGCAAAGGCTGAGCTTTGGGCAAGCTGGTGACAGAGGCTTATTCTATTAAAAGCTGGAGAGAAAAAAAGGGGAACGTCAGAGGAGGGAATGAAAAGGGAGGAGGAGAGAAGAGGAGGAGAAAAAAGAAAGGCACACAAAACAAAAGAATCCATGCAAATAGCATCTGCATCATTCTGAAACAAGCTCACAATCTGGGCTCTCCAGCAATGGCAATGGTTTCCCAGCCTCAGTGACCGAAGTAGAGACACTGATTTCTCCCAGCTGTCTCTCATTGGCCTCTGTGGTGAAAAATAATGTGCAGCTTATTTAAGCAAATTGGCCAGTGACAGGAGGAAAGGAATCTGCTATCCTCTTAAGATGCAAACTTAAATATCAGTATTTCTCTGGAAAGGTAAGGGAGGAAAAAAATCCAGGAGGCGCATGACCTCCACATCTCCAGGAACTGAAGATTCTGCTGAGTGGACCAATGGTTGAGCCCTAATGTTCAGCTGGAGGCCTTTCTTTCAAGGAGGCATAGGGTGGGTGCCCAACTCCCACCCACACACCCATTTCCAGGCACAAACAGATTGACAGGCAGAAGATCTGTTTCTCCATACTAAAACAACTGTGCGTGTGATTTTTTAAACGGGCTAAATGCTTCTTTATCATGTCAGGCTTGATTACATTGCCAGCTAGAATCCAATTGCTGCACACAATAAATCAATCCTTTGGATTTGACCATGAAAACAGGAATCCAACAGAGATTCATCCTCTATAGGCCCTATCAAAGGATGTGTCCACCCCCTACCCAACACACACACAACTGTCATCCATATCTCTTTGAAAAATCCCCCTTTGTCTGAGGACCCTACTCTAAATTTAAAGAAATTCAGTCTCACTGCACAAAATGACTATATTTTAGCCTACTTGGTCACAATTATGTTATAAAGCACCTGTAAATAATCACCTAAGCCCAGAAAAAGAACTAAATGAAATAGAGTAACCAAACTACCAGATGCAGAGTTTAAAATAATGATATTTAGGATGCTCAAGGATCTTAAAACAAAAATGTTCAAATGAACACCTAAATAAAGAGATAGCAAGCATCAAAAAGGACATTGAAATCATAAAAAAAGAATCAGTCAGAAATGACAAATACAATATCAGAAATGAAGATTGAACTAGAAGGAATCAACAACAGGCTGGATGAAGCAGAAAACCAAATCAATGATTTGAGGACAAGATGAACAAAAGGATAGAAGCAGAGCAACAAAATGAAAAGAGGCTCAAAAAAACTGAAGAAACTCTAAGAGACCTCTGTCTCTGAAGAAGAAAAGAATGAACAAGGAATAGAGAACATGTTTGAAGAGATCATAACTGAAAATTTTCCTAAATTGATGAAGGGAAAAGTCACACAAGTTCAAGAAGCACAGAGAGTCCCATTAAAGAGGAACCCAAGGAGGCCTACAACAAGACACATCATAATTAAAATGCCAAAGTTAATAGATAAAGAAAGAATACTAAAAGCTGCAAGAGAAAAAAGCAGTTACCATATTTCCCCATGTATAAGACGTACCCTTTTTCAAAAATTAGGAATCTAAAAACTAGGTGCGTCTTATACATTGGGTGTAGATTTTATTACTTTCATTTCCTGCTTTTTCACGTGGATGAAGAGTTGTATGAATTTTATGATGAATAAAACTTGAGTTCAGCCCTGGCCAGTTGGCTCAGTGGTAGAGCATCAGCCTGGCGTACAGGAGTCCTGGATTTGGTTCCCGGCCAGGGCACACAGGAGAAGCGCCCATTTGCTTCTCAACCCCTCCCCCTCTCCTTCCTCTCTGTCTCTCTCTTCCCCTCCCACAGCCAAGGCTCCATTGGAGCAAAGTTGGCCTGGGCACTGAGGATGGCTCTGTGGCCTCTGCCTCAGGCACTAGAATGGCTCTGGTTGCAACAGAGTGATGCCCTAGATGGGCAGAGCATCACCCCCTGGTGGGCATGCCAGGTGGATCCTGGTCGGGCGCGTGCGGGAGTCTGTCTGACTGCCTCCCCATTTTCAACTTCAGAAAAATACAAAAAACAAACAAACAAACAAAAAAACTTGAGTTCAATAAATATGTAATACATTTTTTTCCCCAAATTTTGGGCCCCCAAGATTAAGGTGAATCTTACACATGGGAGTATCTTATGCATGGGGAAATAATGGTAATTACTTACAGAGGAGCCCTCATAAGGATGACATCTGAATTCTCACCAGAAACACTTGAAGCCAGAAGGGATTGAAAAGAAATATTCAAAGTAATGTAAAACAAGAACCTACAACCAAGACTACTTTATCCAGTAAGGCTATCATTTAAAATTGAAGGAGAAATAAAAAGCTTCCCAGACAAAAAAAGACTCAAAGAATTCATTACAACCAAACCAGTACTGCAAGAAATGTTAAGGGGCCTGCTGTAAAAACAGCAAAGGAAAAAAAATCAAGAGAAAGAGGACTGTAGGTTTAAAAAATAAAATGGCAATAAACAAATACATATCAATAATAACCTTAAATGTAAATGGATTAAATGCTCAAATCAAAAGACATAGGGTAGCTGCATGGATAAAAAAAAAAACAGGACCAGTACATATGTTGTCTACAAGAAACACACCTTAAAACAAAAGATATACATAGACTGAAAGTAAAAGGATGGAAAAAACTATTTCATGAAACGAAAAAAAAGCTGGGGTAGCAATACTTATATCTGACAAAATAGACTTTAAAACAAAGGCTATAAAAAGGGATGAAGAAGTTCACTACATAATGATAAAGGGAACAATCCAACAGGAGGATATAATCATTGTAAATATTTATGTGCCTAATATAGGAGCACCTAAATATATAAAGCAGATTTTGATGGATATAAAGGGTGAGATTGACAGCAATAATATAAAAGTAAGGGATTTTAATACTCCACTAACATCAATGGATAGATCCTCCAGACAGGAAATTAAAGAAACAGCAGCCTTAAATGACACACTTTATCAACTGTATTTAATTGATATCTTCAGAACCTTTCACCCCAAAGCAGCAGAATATACATTCTTTTCAAGTGCTCATGGTACATTTTCTAGTATAGACCACATTTAAGGACACAAAACAAGTCTCAATAAATTTAAGAAGATTGAAAACATATCAAGCATCTTCTCTGATCACAATGGCATGAAACTAGAAACCAACTACAATAGAAAAACTGAATAACATTCAAACACTTGGAGGCTAAATAGCATGTTACTAAATAATGAATGGGCTAACAATGATATCAAGAAAGAAAAAATATTTCCTTGAAACAAATGAAAATGAACATACAACAACTCAGTATCTATAGGACACAGCAAAAGCAGTCCTAAGAGGGAAGTTTATATCATTACTGGCATACCTAAAGAAGCAAGAAAAATCTCAGATAAACAAATTAACCCTGCACCTAAAAGAACTAGAAAAAGAACAAATAGGCCCTGGCCGGTTGGCTCAGAGGTAGAGCGTCGGCCTAGCGTGCGGAGGACCCGGGTTCGATTCCGGCCAGGGCACACAGGAGAAGCGCCCATTTGCTTCTCCACCCCTCCGCCGCACTTTCCTCTCTGTCTCTCTCTTCCCCTCCCGCAGCCAAGGCTCCATTGGAGCAAAGATGGCCCGGGCGCTGGGGATGGCTCTGTGGCCTCTGCCCCAGGCGCTAGAGTGGCTCTGGTCGCAACATGGCGACGCCCAGGATGGGCAGAGCATCGCCCCCTGGTGGGCAGAGCGTCGCCCCATGGTGGGCGTGCCGGGTGGATCCCGGTCGGGCGCATGCGGGAGTCTGTCTGACTGTCTCTCCCCGTTTCCAGCTTCAGAAAAATGAAAAAAAAAAAAAAAAAAAAAAAAAAAAAAAAAAAAGAAAAAGAACAAATAAAGCCCAGAGGAAGTAGAAGGAAGGAAATAAGAAAGATTACTGTGGAAATAAATGATATAGAGGCTAAAAAAACAAAACAAAACATATAAATCAATAAAACCAAGAGCTAGTTCTTTGAAAAGGTAAACACAATTGATGAACCTTTAACCAGAGTCATCGAAAAAGAGAGGACTCAAATAAATAAAATTAGAAATGAAAGTGGAGAAGTAACAACTGACACAGCAGAAATACAAAGGATTGTAAGAAAATACTATGAAGATCTATATGTCAAAATATTGGACAACCTAGATGAAATGGATAAATTCCTAGAAACATACAATCTTCCAAAACTCAATCTAGTAGAATCATGAAACCTAAACAGACTGATTATAACAAATGAAATGGAAGTAGTTATCAAAAAACTCTCATCAAACAAAAGTCCTGGATTTGATGGCTTCACAGGTGAATTTTACCAAACATTCAAAGAACTAACACCTAGTCTTCTCAAGCTATTTCAATAAATTCAAGAGGAGAGAAGACTCCCAAGCTCCTTTTATGAGGCAAGCATTATGCTCAATCCAAAACCAGGCAAAGACATTACAAAGAAAGAACACTATAGACCAATATCCCTGATAAATATGGATGCTAAAATTCTCAACAAAATATTAGAAACCTGATCCAGCAATACATTTAAAAAGTCATACATCATGATCAAGTGGAATTTATTCCTAGGAGGCAAGGCTGGTACAATATTTGCAAATCAATAAATGTGATTCATCACATAAACTAAAGGAAGAATAATAATCTCATGATTTTATCAGTAGATACAGAAGAAGTATTGATAAAATCCAGCACCCATTTACGATCAAAACTCTCAGCAAAGTGAGAATACAGGGAACATACCTCAGCATAATAAAGGCCATCTATGACAAACCCACAGCCAACATCATACTCATTGGGCAAAAATTAAAAGCCATCCCCTTAAGAACAGGAACAAGACAGGGGTGCCCCCTTTCACCATTCTTATTCAACATAGTTCTGGAAATCCTAGCCACAGCAATGAGACAAGAAATAAAAGACAACCAGATTGGAAAAGAAGATGTAAAATTATCATTATTTGCTGATGACATGATACTGTACATAGAAAACCCTAAAGTCTCAGTCAAAACACTACTAGATCTGATAAATGATTTTGCCAAGGTGGAAGGATACAATATCAATATTTAGAAATCAGTGGTATTTTTTTTGTATTTTTCTGAAGTGAGAAGTGGGGAGGCACAGAGATAGATTCCTGCATGCATCCGACTGGGATCCACATGGCAAACCCACTAGAGGGCAATGCTTGGCCCATCTGGGCCATTGCTCCATTGCAACCGGAGCCATTCTAGCGCCTAAGGTGGAAGCCATGGAGCCATCTTCAGTGTCTGGGCCAACTTTGCTCCAATGGAGCCTTGGCTGCAGGATGGAAAGAGAGAGAGATAGAAAGGATGGAGAAGCAGATGGGCGCTTCACCTGTGTGTCCTGGCCGGGAATTGAACCCAGGACATCTACAGGCTGGATCAATGCTCTACCAGTGAGCCAACTGGCCAGGGCTTCAGTGGCATTTTTATACACTAATAATAAACTGTCAGAAAGAGAAATTAAGGAAATAATCCACTTCACTATTGCAATAAAAAAATAAAGTACCTAGGAGTAAATTTAACCAAGAGGTAAAAGACTTGTACTCAGAAAACTATAAGATATTGAAAAAAGAAATCAAGGAAAATACAAACAAGTGGAAGCATATACCATGTTCATGGATAGGAAGAATAAACATTATTAAAATGTCTATACTACCCAAAGCAATCTATAAATTCAATGCAATTTCTATTAAAATACCAATGGCATACTTCAAAGATATAGAACAAATATTCCATAATTTTATATGGAACTAAAAAAGAACACAAATAGCCTCAGAAATCTTGAGAATAAAGAATAAAGTGGGAGGTATCACATTTCCTGATATCAAGTTATATTACAAGGCCATTGTACTCAAAACAGCTTGGTACTGGCATAAGAACAGGCATACAAATCAATGGAACATAACAGAGAACCCAGAAATAAACCCACACCTTTATGGTCAATTGATATTTGACAAAGGAGGTAAGAGCATACATTGGAGTAAAGACAGTCTCTTTAATAAATGGTGTTGGGAAAATTTGACAGGTACTTGCAAAAAAATGAAACTAGACCACCAACTTAAACCATTCACAAAAATAAACTCAAAATGAATAAAAGACTTAAATGTAAGTCGTGAAACCATAAACATCTTGGAAGAAAACATAGACAGTAAACTCTCCAATATCTCTTGCAGCAATATTTTTGCCGATTTATCTCCACGGGCAAGTGAAATAAAGGACAGGATGAACAAATGGGACTATATCAAACTAAAAATTTTTGCACAGCAAAAGACACCATGAACAAAATAAAAAGACAACCCACACAATGGGAGAACATATTCTCCAATATGTCTGATAAGGAGTTTATAACCAAAATTTATAAAGAGCTTCTAAAACTCAACCCCAGGAAGGTAAACAATTCAATTTAAAAATGGGCAAAAGAACTAAATAGACACTTCTCTAAAGAGGATGTACAGATGGCCAGTAGGCATATGAAAAAATATTCAACAGCATTAATCATCTGAGAAATGCAAATTAAAAAATGAGATACCACCTCACACCTGTCAGAATGGTGCTCATTAACCAATCAACACACAATAAGTGCTGGCAAGAGTGTGGAGAAAATGGAACCCTCCTGCACTGCTGGTGGGAATGCAGACTGGTGAAGCCACTGTGGAGAACAGTTTGGAGTTTCCTCAAAAAATTAAAAATGGAACTGCCTTTTGACCCAGCTATCCCACTTTTAGGAATATATCCTAAGTGTAACAAAACACTGATTCAAAAGAAGATATGCAGCCCCATGTTTATTGCAGCATTGTTTACAGTAGCCAAGATTTGAAAACAGCCCAAGTGTCTGTCAGTGAATGAGTGTATTAAAAAGTTGTGGTACTGGCCCTGGCCGGTTGGCTCAGCGGTAGAGCGTCGGCCTGGCGTGCAGGGGACCCAGGTTCGATTCCCGGCCAGGGCACACAGGAGAAGCGCCCATTTGCTTCTCCACCCCCCCTCCTTCCTCTCTGTCTCTCTCTTCCCCTCCCGCAGCCAAGGCTCCATTGGAGCAAAGATGGCCCGGGCGCTGGGGATGGCTCCTTGGCCTCTGCCCCAGGCGCTAGAGTGGCTCTGGTCGCGGCAGAGCAATGCCCTGGAGGGGCAGAGCATCGCCCCCTGGTGGGCAGAGCGTCGCCCCTGGTGGGCGTGCCAGGTGGATCCCGGTTGGGCACATGCGGGAGTCTGTCTGTCTCTCCCATTTCCAGCTTCAGAAAAATACAAAAAAAAAAAAAAAGTTGTGGTACATATATACACAGTGGAATACTACGCAGCTGTGAAAAAGAAGAAAATCTTATCTTTTGCAATGGCATGGATGGACCTGGAGATTATTATGCTAAGTGAAATAAGCCAGGCAGAGAAAGAAAAATATCACATGATCTCACATATATGTCGAATCTAATGAACAGAATGAACTGAGGAACAGAATAGAGGCAGAAGCGGGGTCACAGGGAGCAGAGGGACAGTGTCAGAGAAGAGTGGGATGAGGGGACAGGGTCAGAGGTGAAGGAATGAGTGAAATTCTATATACATAACACATAGATACAGATAACAGGACAGTAAATCCCAGATGGAAGGGGGAAGGGAGTTAGGGGGAGATGGGCAAAGGAGGTGTAATCGGGGACACATGGGTGTGGGGTGAGGGTGTTATATTGAGTGGGACACTTGAATCCATGTTAATACAATAAATTAAAATTAATAACAAAATAATAATCACCTATGTATTTATTTCACATCTACTACACATAAGGCCCTAGGAAAAAGAAAAAAGTCCAGTTGGAGTCATAAAATATACTCCTTTGTAGAGTAATTCTTAACACAGACAAATCTTATGCTATTTTCCAATCAGCTCAATTGTGTGGTATCGGTGTGATCAATACATATGCTACTGATTCAGTGGAATAAACCTGAAGGGGGGGGGGGTGCTAAGAAAGGCTGGAACAACAGGAGCTTTTATCTCAATATTCTCCCCGTTCTCAAAGTGTCCTCTCTTCCTACCAATGTGTCTCCTCTCATGTCCCTTCAGTAAGGAGGACAGCCATGGGGAGTTCATTCATGTGCTTCTATAGTCCCAGGAATAAGGGACACTGAAGCCCCAGGGACATAATGAGGCTAAGAAAAGCATAATACATGAAACAGGAAAATATTCGCCCTCTAGCAACTGAGTCACAGAATAGCCAGTGGTGGGATTCAGCCAGTTCGACTGGTTCAGCAGAACTGATACCTAATTTTTTGTTCAGTTTGGCAAATCGGTTGTTAAAATGGCACTTGTAATCAGGGTTCTCTCTAAGTGGGCGCCTGGGCAGCCGCCCAATGTGGAAATCACAAATTTACATTCTTTACTCTTTTTTTAATGTTCATCTGTGTAGCTGTGTATTCTAAGTGCCAGTAGTAATGTTCATTCTTCCACAGGTGAAAAAAATTGCAAGTAAGAACGCCAATCAAGAAGCAATATGGAAATATCTTAAATAACAGCTTTATTGTTTTTGTCAGGTATTAGTTAATACTTTTTCATTAATATTTTCAAACTCTTTCTTATAATATAATCTAGTTTTGTGTACCTCTTTTATTGTTCTTATTTAAGTATTAAATGCATGAAATAATAAACTACCTTTCAGTATATTATTTTTTTATACTTAAACCAGTCATTAGGGCAGAGAACCAGTTGTTAAATTATTTGAATCCCACCACTGAGAATAGCCCTTACATAGACCAAGCACTTCACAAAGCCCTGTCTGTGAACAAGACGACCAGGACAAGGTGGGCATGCCCTCCCAGGGTATGCCCTGTGCTGACCTTTGCTATAGTCAATCCAACCTTTCCAACTTCTCATAGTCTGGGTTCACCAAATCACCCTGGCCACCTTTCTAAATGCCATAGCCTTAGTTTTACTGAAAACTCGTTTATGCTGTGGGTGGTACTCAGAACTAGGTGATATTTACAGAGTATCAGATTCCTAAAAACAAAAGCAATTCAATAAATCTCATTGAAACAGTGGTGCTTTAAGTCATCTATTTGAAAAACTCTAAGATCAAGCATGATGTGTGTTTGCACAGAAGAATGCTAAGGGGACACACACACACACACACACACACACAGTGTATTAAAAGAATGCCTGTCCCTAACACCTGACACCAAGATACTGACAATAGCTGGGAGTAGAGAGACTATTCACAGCTATCTTCCTGATGAAAACTCCAGTAGGCTCTGAAGATTTTTCAAATGTCTCAGAAAGCTGAACACAGCGGGAAGTAGTGTGACAATGAAGGTGAGACCGCCCCCAGGGCAGCGGGGCTGCTCACGGGAAGGGGAGAGCCAGTAGGGAGAACAGGGAAGCAAAGGAATCAGGAAAGTTGACTCATCAGAGATGTTGCCCATTCTAGAACCTGGTTCCAAGTTGTCAGGCTTTAGCCCAAATGCTTTCAATCAACATGTGAGGATACCCGGCCTTCAGACATGAATTTAAAGCCTGAGGCTTCCAAAGATGACTGCTACAAGATAGGACAACCCACCTCAAGAGCTTCCCTTGAAAAACAGAGACGCCCCCATCTGCCCTGAGACCAGAAAATGTCCAGCTTGGGGAGGGAGGAAGCTGATGTCTCTTATTTTTCACAAGATCCTCCAGTGCATCTGATGTGTGGCCAAGCATGGGAGTCACTGAATTAAAGCCATTAGGGGAAACCACTTAGCTAAAGTCAGAGATTAATTTACAAATGTCTCCTTAACAATTAGCCCAATAGAATATATGCATGAGGCCTGCAGGCTTTGAGGATCGTTCTAGGAGCACTCCAGAGAGTAGAAAGGAAGATGAATTCATTCTCTCCTGAGCAGATTTTACACATTCTGCTCAGCGCACAGCAGAACAAATGACTAATGAATAATTCTGCATGTCCAATCGGGACTGGCCAGCACTGGCAGCAGCAACCCCTCAAAACACGGACAATTTTCTATACATGATCCCAAAGGCACATGACTTTTTCTAGTGTGAAATAATTTATATACAATAAAATTCACTATATTAAAAAAATAGACATGAGAACTCCCAAGGCAAAACCATCTGGGGACATTTTGTTTGTAGGAGACACCCTAATTCCAATATCCAAATTGCAATGTTGGTCTGGTGAATTTTAACAACTCCAACACATACTTATTGAACTCCTATACACAGGCCTAGAGGGAGAGAGAGGGAACAAAAAACTTAAATAACTAGCTCAGGCCTGATCTTTGCCTTCAACAGAATGGGCCCCAGAAGTTTAAAGTACTCAAGAGTCCCTTGTGAATTTAGTAAATGCTACACACAGAAACAGAGACTTCCAGGATGTCTAAGGAAGGAAGGGACAGACAAGTAACACCACCATCATTGCAAATGCTCCCAGTAGCAAAGGCAGGGGAGAAGGGAATACCAAGGAAGAGGACAGAAGAGTTCCCGACATCCTTGCTTCACCTGGCTGTTTTTGGGAAGGACAGACACCAGGCGCATCTTATGACCCACATGTGGCGGGGGAGAGCACAGGAGTCCTGTCAAGTGGCCTGTCTGCGTTTGAGTCTCAGCTCTGCCCCAGCAAGCAGTATGCTCTTGGGCACATCACTGCGACTCAGTTGTCCAGTCTGTGAAACGGGTAGGACTGAAACAGATGGCTATCAGGTGGGGACTCTGGCAGGTTATTACATACAGTGAAAGGACTACAAACTTTTGGTTTAAAAAGGTGGCCCTCTGTTATGCCAGCTGTCTACCATTATTCAGTATGATGGCAGTAACGTGTCACTATGTGTCCAAGAGGCTTGCTTCTTTCATAAAGTCACAAGTGAGAATTCCATGGACACTCAGATTCATTTGTTTCCAGTATGCCATCCATTGCTCATGCAGCTTGTCATCCCACAACAAAACCAAATCCAGAGGGGCCACCAGCCAGCTCTCTCCCAGGTCTGTGCCTCAACACTGCTGCTGCCACAGGCAAACGGTGGGGGTCTGACCCAGCCCCTCGCCTCCTGCCTCTGTGATTCTCTGGAAAGCCCACATTCTCTGGAAAGCCCACATTTCTGTTTTGCCCCAAAAGCTTATATTCTGAGTCTCAGTAGTTTCTTGAGGAAAAAAGGGAAGGATTTCTTTTTGCAGTCTGGCAAGTATGTTTAGTAATATGTTTTTCTCATCCCCAAACCCTTAATGGTTCTCAACAGCAGATATAATCTTGCTACCAAAAAAGGTATTTCTGTTATTACAAATAACAAAAGATTTGTAAGTATAAAACCAATATTTTGGCAGTGTCATTTAAACATCCAAAGGTCCTCTAAGTTTCCAACCTAACATTCTAGCATATTTCATTAGACTTGGGCAAGTGCTTACACAAAAGTACTGTAAATGGATTCACTGGAAACCAAGACTCCAAACAATATGTAAGTATAGACACACTCAAGATAAAATAAAGGAAAAAGGAAGAGTGCTTTCAGTAGTCAGTATTAGAATTACAGCATTAAAATAAAACACATGGGACTTCCAGATAAGAGTGAAACTATATAAGAAAGCCTAGGTAGAATGTCCAGGAATTTGTGGGCATTTAAATCTAATGCTTCCAAAAGTGCAACAGTATAAAATGCAGTACTACCTAGTGTAGGATGGACTGGATCTTTAGGACACAGAACATAAATTGGAGAAAGCCCTCCTTCAACTGCTTCAAATGACTTCCGTGGCTTTTGGTATGAAAAAAAGAAAAATCCTTGACACAGCTTACAAAACTCTGAAAAGCTAGCCCTTTACTTCCCCTCTGGTTTTATCTTACAGTCTCCCTCTCCAGATTCCAGTTAATGAAACTTTCAGTTCTTCTTAGTCACCATGTGCCCTGCACCAAAAAAAATCCTACCACAGGGCATTTGCATAAGCACATTACTCTTCCTAGAAGACATAATTCCTATCACAGACTATTCATCCTTCAGATTTCAGCTATCTGGTCAATTCTCTGCCTGCCTAATTCAGGAAGTTCCCCATGAGCACAGTCTGTGCTTTGCAGCACTTAGCACAGCAGATATTTTATAATTCTTTGTGCAGTCATTTAGTCAATTTCTATATCCTTTGCTGCACTGCAAGTTCTATGAAGGCAGGGAACATGTCCTTTTTTCCTTATCACTAAATTCCCAGAGCTAGCAGCATCAATATTTGAGAAATGAGTATTTGGAGAAGAGTGAAGAATGGGTTTGAGCACTGGGTTACAAGAAGGCAGAAGAGAGCAGGAAGGCTATGGAGCCTCAGTGAGGGAGACTGGAGTAAACCTCAGACAGAGCTGAGGAGTAGTTCCCTGTGATGGCAGGATCCACGGGACACCTGGCTGAAGCACAGAGTACTTGAGAAAGTCAAGGATCTGGGATGCTTGAGAGATAGACAGGAGGTCCATGTGCACAGACCCAAGGCAATAGCTGGAATTGAGGGTGAGAGCAGAGAGTCAAGGATGGAAGCCATCTGAACAGTGGAGTGGAGACAGGTAGATGGCAGCATCAGGACAGCAGACAGTGAGGGTTCTGCTTGATGGCAGCAGCCTCACGAGTAAAGGGCTCACACCAGGATGGCAGGGGCAATGGAGGGCCAGAGTGGCCAGTGGTCCCTGGACTATGAAGAAACCAGCAACCTCAACCTCCACAGAGATAAGTGAGGGAAACTGGCTCTCCAGGAAAAGCAGGTTTAATTAAGGTGACAGACGTCAGCAATGATAAGTAAAGATGTGGAAAATTTAGATTGGGATCAAAACCAGGATTCTGGAAACAGAATAAAACATGTTTTAAGGAGGCAAATAAACATATAAATAATACATGAACATATATCTTGCATGAAATACACACAGACTGCAAGGGACACAGAGATAACAAACTAATACTCCATTAATCAATCACAAATTTGGGTCTCTATCAATATTTATTAACCAACTGAATTCCCAGCAATGCATTACTGCTCATTTTCAAATTGGGTAATTTCAGAATTACTATAGATAAGAAGGAAACCCTAGACAACAACAGGGTTCCTTTTGAGTATAAGTTACAAAGAACAAGATTATTATAAATCATGCACTTGCTGGAATACAAACAAAATTAACTGCAATAATGGCCTTTTTGGAGAGAGAAGAGGAGACTGTGACTAATAAAGATAGACATAGAAGCTCTGAAGTCTTGTTTTTCTTACTTTCCCCATAGAAGAATCTGAAGCATAATGGGCCCTCCAGGTAGCCCATGTAGACATAACTCTAGGGCTCAGCTATGTGGACTTCCACAGGACAGTGTTCCTTAATTGTCACAGAAGCCTGGCCTGTCGTGGCGCGGTGGATAAAGCATCGACCTGGAATGCTGAGGTTGCCAGTTCAAAACCCTGGGCTTGCCTGGTTAAGGCACATATGGGAGTTGATGCTTCCTGCTCCTCCCCCTTCTCTCTTTCTCTCTAAAATGAATAAATAAAATCTTTAAAAAAATTGTCACAGGAGTGTCACCTATCTTACATCCTGGGTTTCATTGACCATACTCATCTCATTTTGCAGAAACTAAAAATACAGGAAATTTACTGTATTTTTCACTCCATAAGACACACTTTTTTCCCCCAAAAGTGGAGGGGAAAATGCCTGTGCATCTTATGGAGCAAATGTTCATTTTTTTTAAGCTGCTGTGGGCACTGCGCCAGTAAACATATGTAGAATGAGCACCAGCAGGAGCGTAAAGTAATCACACCCGCCACCACGGCATGCGGAACCCCGGCATCTGCTGAGTGATCTCCTGGTTCCAATTTCCACAGTTGCATGTAGCGCAGGAGGGAAGGCCAGCGACGTTGTGTGGGCACATTCATCTGGCATCACCGAGGGCAGACTGAGGGGCACACTGCAGTGGTGGAGGGCTGTGCTGCAGCTGCTGGAGCTCTGTGTGAAGTGCTGACATCACTTGCTACTCTATTAGTGCTTGACCAGTTTAAGGCACATATTAGTGAAACCACAAAAAAAACCTTTAAGAAGTAAAGACTCATCTAGCTGTAATTCCTGGGGTCTTACCAGCCAGTTGCAACCTCTCAACATTTCCATCAACAAACCGTTTAAGTCTTTATATGAGAAGAGTGGAACAAATGGATGGTTGCTGGTAATCATGACCTGACACCAACTGGACGAATGAAGAGACCCGCTATCACTCAAGTTTGTGATTGGGTGATAACATCATGGCAGTCAGTGAAGAATGAAACCATGGTACAGTCATTCAAAAAATGTGGCATTAGCAAAACCTATGGCACTGAAGATGGTATCATATATGAAAATAGCGAAGAAAGTGATATCATTGATTGTGAGCAACTGAGCTTCTTAAATTCTAATACTAGCCATGATGAGTTCCTGGGGTTCCTGGACAACCAGAAGAGTATTTGAACATTAAAGTCTCTTCTCATTTGTTAATAACAGTGCTAATGGCTGTTAATACTGCTGTTGAACAATACATTGTTGAAATACAGTATTATTGTGGTATATTTTATTAAATATTTTAACACACCATTTGGTTCAGAATATTTTTTTTCTTATTTTCCTTCTTAAAACCCTAGGTGCGTCTTATGGTCAGGTGCATCTTATGGAGCAAAAAATACGGTAAGTGCACTCCTCCAAGGCCTTAATTGATTAGAACTGAAATAAGAGACTGAAAAAATGGAAAGAAATTGTAACATTAAGTCAGAAAACTTTCCCTAAAACCTGTGTCTCTCCTGAGAGTTGAGGTATAATGATACTGTAATCTTACCTCATTGCATCATAAAACTTAAAAGGTTGATTTCTGTATATTTTTACCACGGGCATTAGAACTACATTGGCAAGCAAGGTACAATCTTCCATTTGCGGTCTAAAGCTTGAAAGGCCTTTCCTGTCTAATTACTGAAAAATCTAGAGGAAAAAATTCCATCTGCTGGTGGAGCTCCCAAGTTTGCAGCTAATGAGCTTTTGGAAAAATTGTCTGGCTTGAATGAATGTGGGTTCGACCACATGGAATTTAATTTGATTAGGTTTATAAGACAAGAAAACTTCTCTAGCACTGTCAGGGTGCCAGTTGCCACTTACTGTCACCAAGGACTAAATTTATGGCCATCTTTGTTCTGCTTCTCAAATCTTGGCAGTTTTAATAGTATATTAAATACGAAAACATGGAATTGAAAGCAGGAACGTAAACAGATGCTTATACACTGAAATTCATAACAACTTTATTCACAACAGCCAAAATGTAGAAGCAACCCAAGTGGCCATTCACAGAAGAATAAATACACAAAATGTGTGTGTGTGTGTGTGTGTGTGTGTGTGTGTGTGTATGTGAGTGTGTGTGTGTATTCAATGGAATATTATTCAGCCTTAACAAGGAAGAAAATTGACACATGCTCCAACATAAATGAACCTTGAAGATAATAGGCCAAGTGAAACAAGCCAGACATAAAAGGACAGATATTTTATGATTCCACTTATATGAGGTAACTAGATTAGTCAAATCCATAGGCACAGAAAGTAGAAAGGTGGTTTCCGGGGGTTAGGGGGTATTATTATTTAATGTGTACAGATGTTCAGTTTAGGTTGATGAAAAAAGTCTAGAAATGCACTGTGGGTTTGATTGTACATCATGAAATTACTTAAGCCAACAAACTGTACACTTACAAATGTTAAAATAGTAAATATTATGTGTATTTTATCACAGTAGAAAAATGGAAGACAATTTTTTGAGAACCTGTAAGTAGAATCCAGAAATATACATTTCAAAACTCAAACATAATCACCTTCTCACAGGGATGCTAATATCTCACATTCAAAGGCAGAGGGTACCACCAAGAAACTCGAATCACATATGAGTGACTCTAGCCCCTCTCCAATGTTGGATCTTATCCTTTAGTTAGCCCAGATTTCTTTATCAGTTTCCGGAATCTATCTCCATTTAGCCAGAGACTTTTCATGGGTGCCCACCTTCCCCTCCCACTCCCATCCTTGTCAGTTACTGATGCACAAAGTGAGCTATAAATTTCTTAGGGATCAGGAAATCTACCTGGAGCCAGACCTACTTTGTCTTTTGGCAACTGTGGCTGAAGTCCCAGATATAATTGGGAGTTTTAAAACAGTGTACCCTTTATCACAATAAAAAAAAAGGAAATAAAAAAGAGAGTGCCCTTGGCTTATAACCACTTTAAAAACACAAAACAATTTCCTCTGGAAAATAATGGAGTAGACGCAGGGTACTTGGTCTCCAAGTTGAAACCTCAAGGCCAAGCTAGAATAATGACTTGGCCAGAGCCCCTCAGTGGGCTCATGGGACCTTAAAGTCACCCCTAGAAACAACCTACAATTTCTGTCTTCTACAGTAATGATTTTGCCACCAAAGGTGTTGCTTTTAGAAAGGATTCTCAATGAATGCAAGAAAGCCGTGCCACCAAAGCCCCACAGCATCACAGGAGTTAGCCAACGATCATAAAGCCATTCAATCGACAGTATAACATAGACACCAACATTGACCCGGCTTCAAAACCAGTCACCTGCCCCATGCTGGGCCTACCCATGGATGTGCATGTTCACACACCTGGTTTCAAAAGCGTTATACTACATTTTCTTCATTGTAGAACCAGTTGCAGACCATAACAAAGGGCTCAGCTTTGGCAAACACCACCTGACAAAACAATGAAACTAGCAGGCCCTTTTTGTTAAGGTTCACAGTGCTTTCAAATCTAGGTCTCCAAAGAGAAGTGACTAGTAGACATATCACCCTCTTCCCTCATCTCAGGATTTTTTGTTTTTTTGTTTGTTTATTAATATTTCCTATTTAGTTCTTACAGATAAGCTACCCTTTCTAAAGGAAATAGGAAGCTTCAAGATATAGCATTCAGCATGGTCACAAATCCCACTCCCACAGCATGGAAAATCAGAAGGCAGGGCCAGTCAGAGGCATGAACCTCAACACGTGCAATTAAGTTGCCCTAAGGGAGAGTGCAATGCATCACTACTAATTAGAAAGGTTGGACCACAGCCCCAGCTGTCGCCCTGCTCCTGCAATGCCTCACAGATCTCCCTGTGGCCCAGTGAGCAGTGCTACTCACGCCACGCAAGGTAAGTCAAGTTCTGGCTAATGGAGACCAACAGTCAGAAAACCACAGGCTCTACTTTTATGGGCACATGTTGGGGTGTGTATGAGGAGTAGGGGATGAGCATAATCAGGTAACACAAGTTTTCCTGCCTCTATAAGCCTCACACTTATCTTAAAAATAAAAGAGGTGTTAAGAGGACTGTCAGTGGAATGCCACTTGTCTTTTCAAGGTCATTTAAAAAGATGAAAAGGATGTATCTGATGTTCAGGGCCGCTTCATACTTTAGCATCTCTGATAGGCCAACCGGCAGATGGTTGGCACTTCAGCAGGGCAGGGGCCAGAATATGTATGGAAAACTTTTCATTTCCTATTTTTAAGAGCTTCAATACAGTTATCAAGGAGAAATAAGAACTGAAGTGGATGTCCTTAAACCTTTTGTATGGGTTTTCCAGACTTTCAACTCTATGTGACAGAGAGCCGTAACCTTAGGGACTCTATTATCATAATCCATCCGTGCATTTCAGCACAGCCCCAGCCTGACCACCAAATTCCCCTCTTCATCCATTCCATTAAATGATCTTCTTCTGCACAAGAATCCATTCCTATGTACTTTCCACACCATTCTATATTCATTCATTCAATCATTCACTTCTTCCACTCCATTGATGAGTGTCCACTATGGACTCAGGATTGAGCAGACTGGGACTAGAAAGTTGTAGAGGAATGCCCCTGTTACAGAACTTCAACTCCAGTTTACATTTTCTAGTTACAAACTCTAGTTTACATTACAGGATGACAGAGGCCAAAATGAGGTTCCTAGCATCAAAAGACTTTCAAGACATTTATGCCCTCCCTAGCCTAATAGTGGTTTCCAACATTGACCGTATCAGAATTATCTGTAGGGTCTGTTAAACACAGATGCTAAGCCCATTCCAAAGATTCTGATTCCAGAAGGCTGGGGGGCCTGAAAATTTATATCTAATAAGCTCCATGTGATGGTGACAGTGCTGGTTCAGGGACCATAATTTAAGAACCACTGCTTTAAACCATCGTAAAATGAAAAACATTTATCCTTTCAAGATAGTCTTTCCTTTTAAATAAGGATGTGTAAAATCAGTTTAAATCGGTTATTTTAGATATGTGCTATTTGGACCAAATTCCCTTTAAATATCTACAAAAAAGATACTTCAAAGGCTTCTGATAAGGGAAATATAATTGGCTGGAATTCTATATCTTGTAATATTATTTCAAATAATTTTTATACTCTAGTTTGAGGAGCCAGACCAACGATTTTCAACTTTTTTCATGTCCTGGCACACATAAATTATGACTAAAATCTGCAGCATGTAGGTTGAAAATCGTTGGAATAGACAATGCCAGCAAGTTGTTTTTGTTTTTAATTAAATTGATACATCTTCTCCATAGAAAGCTACATTATAACCATTATAAGGTTAGATAGGATGTTACTAATAAAACTGTTAGAACCATGTTGGGCAAACAAGTGTGTTAGGCTTGCTTGCTTACACTTTACCTGATTGGTGCATGAGCACGGAGCAGCACCTGTGTGTATAGTCTATGTAAGGCTGCAGGTGCTTGCTCTCAGGGCGGAAGACTGTAAATTGCCAGTAGCCTGCTGCCAGTGGGAGGGGCCATTGTATTGTTTGCTACTGTTGGCCTGAGAAGGGTCCCCCCCCCCGATGTTTGCTCATCTGCCTGGAGAGAGGAAAGTGGTTTTCCCTGCCTGCTTGCCCATCCACCATTGTGAGACTCTAATAAATGGAATGGCACACCATCCTCCAGCTCCACAGTTCCTTTACTGTCTACTCGAATCCATTGTGAACCTTCATGGTCACAGACATTGGTCTTACCAACCACCATTTCCAATAGGCTTAGATTTCTGAAGCCATACTTCCACCCAGGATTTTTAAGACTCCTAAAAGTTTGTGGCTGAGGACACTCTCGGTTTCCAAAGAAAGTAATCAGAAATAACCACAAATGAAAAATGGGAGCTCATTCAATAAATTATATCCCTTATTTTTAGTAAGAAACAGTGTTAACAAAAGTTATAGAGACAGGAAGTAGAATGGTGGTACCCAGAGGCTAGGGAGGAGAATGTGGACTTGTTTAGAACCACACACTTAAAAATGGTTA